>NC_140991.1:9869317-10378007 GCF_052327205.1 Somniosus microcephalus | reverse complement strand
ATATTTTTTCTCTGCTGAAGATGCCGAGCCTGGCTGGGGTGCGGTCAGCAGGCCGCTGCAGTGGCCATTACTCGACTGTGAATCCAGACATGAGCAGTGGTGGGCTATCGACCACGGAGGGCATCGCGGTCCAATCCTTGCCACCGAATTTCCACACACCTGCTTTCCAACCCCCCCCCCCCCTGCCCCAGCCACAACCTCCCTCAAAGGCGCTGAGGCCAATTGTAGTTACCTGATCTGGCTTGGGACAATGCCCTTTCCTGGTCCAACAGCACTCCTTGCAAAGAGCTTCCTGCACCAGTGACCCTCCCCAATGGGGAAAGTGCACGCGAATGTCAGTTAAGAGGATGGGGGCTATCTGTGGTGCCTCCCATAGTCAAATAGCCAGCACACCATTCAGGTTCACAAGTGAAGGAAGACTAATTGACTGAAGCGGGTGGAAAAAAAAAATTTTTGTTGAGGCTTTTCGAAAGATCGCCAAAAAAATGATTCAGTGTAGGAATTGCGACTTCGAGGCTGTCCCATTCCTTGTACAATCCCAGCGGTTCCTGTCGGCTTCGATTCCCAGCTCCTGCAGTGCTTGTGCGCTGTCTCCCCACGTGATGCGATTCAGCGCCTTCCCTCTGGCTATAATCCTCCAGGCTCCCTGTTAGTAACTGGGCCGCTGCTGCTAGTGTTCCCTGTTTAATTACTGAGAGTTTTGTAGCCGTCCATTCGAGTTGTCTGATTCCTATTCACTTTGCTCTCTCTCACTCAGGTACAAGATGTTGAATTTTTTTCTTTCTTTTAAAAACACTTTGTTGCAATAGAAAAAGCAAATTAAGCTGGAGTGAATTTAAATACAGGTTTGTGTCCGTACCATTCCACACCCCCCCCCCCCACCAAGATTCCTCCACAATTGAAACAAATCTGTAAATGTGGGATGACCTGTAAAAATCTGAGGCTCATAGATTATCCGACACCTTGTCTGGGAGAGGGTTCCCTTCCAGTACAACACCAGCAGCCCCACCTTCGGCAGGAGCCTGGAGCACAGACGGGTCCGTTATCCCTGGGACAGACTGCCCGTGTCCAATATTGGGATGGTGGCAGCTGTGTGTAGTAACACCGTTCTGCCCCAGCGCTCTCCAGTGAGCTGGCCCGAATGTTGCTGCCGGCCTGAGTGCCCCAATAAGACTGTTAGAGCAGGGTGATGGTTGCCCCAGTGGAATGCCACGTGTGTGGAATGGTTACGGTTGGGTTCCTGGTTATTAAGGCTGGGTTCCACAGCTGCTTGCTGTTGAGGTAACTTGTTTATTTTTTAGGAATGTTCTTAGATGTTGCACTTTTCTTTTAAGGCTTCCTCCCAGTTGGTATTTGTTGGCATTAGAGAGCAAGCCAGCCCGGATCTTCAGTATCTGCTGCCAGTGGGTCAGTCCCTGCATGGCAGAGGGGCTGCGAGCCACTGGGAACTGGCCCTAAAGTGTCCTATCTCTGGAGAGGGGCAGTGAGTGGGAGGGAAACAGTGGCATGCAGCGATTGTCCTGACCACCCACACTAACCGCAGAGCTGAGGGCCAGCACTGGTGCCTGCTGTCTGCTCCAAGCCCAGACTTGCTGCTGGGAGTGTGGGGGGGGGAAGAAACTACACACAAGAACTCTGGCTTGAATTCAGAGAGTGCAGAGGGGAAGGAATGGAGGGAACTTTACCCCAAACCCCCCACTTTAGAAACTGCCTCACCCTCCAGGCCGATTTGTTGCATGTGAGGAGGAGAGGAATTTAAAGTTGAGGGGTATGATAAGCACCTTTTATTTTCTCTGACCCACATTTCACCAGCTCCAACCCCACGAACCAGTTACAGGTTGGATTTGTTTCAATTGGCATGTTTTTTAATGTTTAAATGAATTGAATCTGACTGGAGATGGTACAGAGATGTCTTTAATAATAAAACTGCTGAATGTAGCGTCAATGTAAATCACGGTGGAAATATATGGTACATAATTATACAAAGATTTAAAATGTATATCTGATTTGAAAACATTCATTTCAAACCCTGTTGTTTTTTTCATTCTCCTGGAATCACTCATTACACTGGGCTGCAGCCAGACATTTTAGGACAGAGGTCGAGCCCTGGGAGCGGGTGCAGAGATTTACTGGAATGGGGGACTTCAGTTATGGGGAGAGACTGGGATTGTTCTCCTTGGAGCAGAGAAGGTTATGAGGCGATGTGATAGAAGTGTTCACAGTCATGAAGGGGTTTGATAGAGTAAATACAGAGAAACTGTTTCTAGTCTCAGGTAACTGGCAAAAGAGCCAGAGCGGAGTTGAGAATTTTTTTTTTTTTTTTACACCGAGTTATGATCTGGAATTCACTGCCTGAAAGGGTGGTGGAAGCAGACTCAATAACTTTCAAAAGGGAATTGGAGAAATACTTGGGGAAATTTGCAGGGCTATGGGGTAAGAGCAGGGGAGTGGGACTAATTGGAGAGCTCCTTCACAGAGCTAGCACAGGCACGATGGGCCGAATGGCTGCCTATCTCTTTAAACGTGGGTACAATAGTATGGTGGTGGTTACATAACTGGACTAAAAATCAAGAACAAGTTCAAATCCCACCATGCCAGTTTGAGAATTTGAAAAGCTGGCATCAGTAAAAGTGACCATGAAATGCTGGATTGTCATTAAAACCCAACTGGTTCACTAATGTCCTTCAGGGAAGGAAACCTGCCGTCCTTACCCGGTCTGGGCCTATATCGGTGTGGTTGACTCTGAACTGCCCTCTGCAATGGCCGAGCAAATCCCTGACTAACAAACAGAAGGCCCACCACCACCTTCTTGGCAATAGGCTGGCCTTGCCAGCAACCCCCACATCCCAAGAATGAATAAAATAAACCCCCAGCCAGCAGCTTCTCCGGCCAGGAAGATCCACACGGCAGGGGTTTGTTCCTGTTCTTACTGACCTAACTCTGTGTGCTCAATGTTAAGCTCCTCCAAAACTCTCTGCTGCCCTTATCCGAACTCGCATCAAGTCCCCTTCACTCCTCGGTGTCAAATTTTGTTTGATAATCGCTCCTGTGAAGCACCTTGGGACGTTTTACTTCATTATAGGCCGTGTATAAATGCAAGTTGTTGGCCCAACATCTGCCTCCTGGGCAAATACACCTGGCCTAGGCTGGTTTAAAATAAGCCCTTACACCTGCACCTCTCGGACCAGGTCATTGCCCGTTTACTCCATGGCTTCAGGTTTCTCCCTCAGTGCTGGGGCTCATGTCCTCCAGTGTCGGCAGGGTCCCTCCCACCCACCCTGCTGGGGTCCGGTCTCACCTCACCCTCCCCTGCCGGGGCCCTCTCACCCATGCCCATTCTTCCCCTGAACCTAGGTGGGGAGGGGGTGGAGAAATACAGCTGAGCAAGTTCCCCTCGATGAGCCTCACACATGGTCTTCAATTTCCATTTCAAGGAGGATGGCGAAGGGAAGTTGATGCCTTTTAGACTCCAGTTCCCCCGGTGAATCTTCCTGCCGCCCCCCCTCACACCGGCTAGACGAGCTGTAAGCCAATGAAGACACAGCGTAACAAGATGCCCGGGAACAGCTAAAGATTGTTTCTTTCAGTTCCTAAATTAAAAAACAATTGAATTGAGATCATTTCGCTGGATTTATTTTTTATGTTTAATTTAATCAAACACATTGTGGCAGGTCTGGTAGACTGGGACAAAGCCAGACATCGTATCAACCTCAGGACGAGATTCATAAAATCACACAGATGTTGTCACTGTGGCGAAGGGAGGTGTAAAATATTTGTCCTGAATCGTGAACCATGGACTCTGGCGGGAGGGATGACCGCGCTGTGGCCCGTGAGGCTGCTGGGCACAGTTGGTCATTGACACCGGGGTGGTAGGAGTGCACGGCTCTGGCAAACACTGGGGGTGGTACAGCAGGGTAGGTATGGGCCTGTCACCAACACTGGGGGTGGTACAGCAGGGTAGGTATGGGCCTGTCACTAACTGGGGGTGGTACAGCAGGGTAGGTATGGGCCTGTCACTAACTGGGGGTGGTACAGCAGGGTAGGTATGGGCCTGTCACTAACTGGGGGTGGTACAGCAGGGT
This sequence comes from Somniosus microcephalus, assembly GCF_052327205.1. Classification (NCBI taxonomy): domain Eukaryota; kingdom Metazoa; phylum Chordata; class Chondrichthyes; order Squaliformes; family Somniosidae; genus Somniosus; species Somniosus microcephalus. The sequence continues at coordinate 10,373,925 of NC_140991.1, read as the reverse complement.
AGGTATGGGCCTGTCACTAACTGGGGGTGGTACAGCAGGGTAGGTATGGGCCTGTCACTAACACTGGGGGTGGTACAGCAGGGTAGGTATGGGCCTGTCACTAACTGGGGGTGGTACAGCAGGGTAGGTATGGGCCTGTCACTAACACTGGGGGTGGTACAGCAGGGTAGGTATGGGCCTGTCACTAACTGGGGGTGGTACAGCAGGGTAGGTATGGGCCTGTCACTAACACTGGGGGTGGTACAGCAGGGTAGGTATGGGCCTGTCACTAACTGGGGGTGGTACAGCAGGGTAGGTATGGGCCTGTCACTAACTGGGGGTGGTACAGCAGGGTAGGTATGGGCCTGTCACTAACACTGGGGGTGGTACAGCAGGGTAGGTATGGGCCTGTCACTAACTGGGGGTGGTACAGCAGGGTAGGTATGGGCCTGTCACTAACACTGGGGGTGGTACAGCAGGGTAGGTATGGGCCTGTCACTAACACTGGGGGTGGTACAGCAGGGTAGGTATGGGCCTGTCACTAACACTGGGGGTGGTACAGCAGGGTAGGTATGGGCCTGTCACTAACACTGGGGGTGGTACAGCAGGGTAGGTATGGGCCTGTCACTAACACTGGGGGTGGTACAGCAGGGTAGGTATGGGCCTGTCACTAACACTGGGGGTGGTACAGCAGGGTAGGTATGGGCCTGTCACTAACACTGGGGGTGGTACAGCAGGGTAGGTATGGGCCTGTCACTAACACTGGGGGTGGTACAGCAGGGTAGGTATGGGCCTGTCACTAACTGGGGGTGGTACAGCAGGGTAGGTATGGGCCTGTCACTAACACTGGTAGCTATGGTCTGTCAATGCGAAATATGACGTCGGTACAGGAGGGAGGGTGGAATGTATGGTTCTAGGTTCATCACTAACTGGGTTTCTACAGGGGGCTAGTGATGTATGGGTGGGTTTCTACAGGGGGCTAGCAATGTATGGGTGTGTCAATGTGTAACACTGGAGGGAACAATGGCTCTCAATAGTGAAATGGGCAATTGGAGGGTTGTGAACAAAGGGCAGCGCGCACCATCAACACCTCTCGCTGTAGGTATTTTCCCTACGGTACAGTGGTGCCGATGTGTCCAGCAGCTTCCACTCTTGCTCTGTGCGAGAGAAAGGCCAGTTTCTGTCCTCTTGAACGTCCCATTGGCCAATCCCCCAAAGGCACAGGGGAGAAAACAGCAGCCGTCTCTCTTCCTCCCCCACCGCCCCCCCTCGCTCACATGACGCTCTGAGGTGGGATGAAGACGAGTGGGAGCTTGTAAAATAAAAACAAACATCTTTATAAAAGGGCTCCGGGCAGGGAGCGGTGCCTCTGGTGAGGCGGAGCTGGTACCAACGGCCCAACGCTACGTGAAGAGGCGGATGGTGCAGTCCGCTCCCGAGGAGAAGAGCCAGGGCTGGGTGGGGTGGAAGGTCACGTCCAGCACCCCCAGGTCTCGTGTGATTTCATGCCCTCGCAGCAGCTTCACAGGGACAATCAGTGGGTTCTGGAGCAGGTCACTGAAAGCAAAAAAGAGAGTCTTCACTTGCACAATTGTTTTTAATGTAAAGTTTTCTCCCCAACCCCTGGCACGGACTCGTGCCTTGTACAGTTCCAGCGGCCCTTGCTCTCTTTAGCCTTAAGAAATATATCCAACTCCTTCTTGAATATATTTAATGAATTGGCCTCAACTGCCTTCTGTGGTAGAGAATTCCACAGGTTCACCACTCTCTGGGTGAAGAAATTCCTCCTCATCTCTGTCCTAAATAGCTTACCCCTTATCCTTAGGCTGCGACCCCTGATTCTGGATGCTCCCGCCATCGGGAACATTCTTCCTACATCTAGTCTGTCCAGTCCTGTTAGAATTTTATAAATTTCAATGAGATCCCCTCTCAATCTTCTAAACTCCAGTGAGTATAAGCCCAATCGACCCAATCTCTCCTCATACGTCATTCCTGCCATCCCAGGTATCAGCCTGGTGAATCTTCGCTGAACTCCCTCCATGGCAAGAACATCCTTCCTCAGGTAAGGCGACCAAAACTGCACACAATACTCAAGGTGTGGTCTCACCAAGGCCCTGTACAACATCCTTGTTCCTGTACTTGAACCCTCTCGCTACGAAGGCCAACATGCCATTTGCCTTCTTAACCGCCTGCTGCACCTGCATGCTTACCTTCAGCGACTGGTGCACAAGGACATCCAGGTCTCGTTGCACTTTCCCAATCTATTGCCATTCAGATAATAATCTGAGGCTTTTTTTTTTTTAACAGCCTTCTCAACCTGTATTTCCAGCATCTGCAGTATTTTGCTATTATATTTGTCATAAGCCTCCTTTTTCTGTCTCATTTTAACCTCTATATCTCTAGTCATCCAGGGAGCTCTAGCTTTGGATGCCCATCCTTTCCCCGCATAGGAATGTGTCTATGTACCCAAACCATCTCCTCTCTGAAGGCCTACCAATTTTTGATTCCAATCCACCTGGGTCAGATCCCTTTTCAACACAACTGGAGGAGGGCTAACTTCAGTAAGTATTTTTTATGCTCGAGGGAGAGAAACACACACACAACGGAGACAGAGGCACAGAGGGGGACAGAGTGAGAGAGACACACGCGGAGAGACACAGGGAGAGAGAGGGAAACACACACAGACAGACAGAGACGGAGCAAGAGAGACAGAGGCACACACACACACAAACCTGTAAACCATTCCATGGCAGACAATGACTGTGCCATCGTCAGAAGCGGAGGCGAACAGGGGGTAATGTTTGTGGAACGCGACTCCTCGCAGAGCTTTCTTGTGATGCCTGTAAACAAAATAAATAAATAATTGGAGACACTAAATCAAACACTGAGGTATCCAGTCTATGACACTCACTGAGGTAGTGACGATATTGTGAAGTGTCTATACATATCGACAGGGTGACAGAGAAACAAACAGAATCCCTCATTGTCGCTGGGTCAATATCCTAGAATTACCACCTAACAGCACGGTGAGAGCACCAACACACGGACTGCAGCGGTTCAGGGAGATGGCTCACCACCACCTTCTCATGGAAACTAGGGACAGGCAATAAATGCCGGCCTTGTCAGCGATGCTCACACGCCAAGAGTTAAAAACCACAAATTGCGATCCCAAGGCCCCATCAGAGACCCACAGATTAGATTTATTCAGTCAATGTAACACAATGGCTTTTCTGCTTATTCCACAGTGAACTGAACCCAGCACGAAGGTCACGTACGCAGAACTCCAGGGAATGCGCACTACCCCCATACCCAGCACACACAGACACGCCCCGCCCACACAGACATACACACCCGGCGCGCACACACAGACATACACACCTGGCACACACACGCATACACACCCGGCACACAGACACACCCGGCGCGCGCACACTCCCGCCCCCACACAGACACACACGCCGGCACACACACACCCCACACAAACTGGGTCAATCTCTCTGAAACCCTCCAACCACACGCGAGGAGACGAAGGGGGCCAAAAGGCTAAAGATGGAGTTAGTGGAGGGGAGAGAGAGAGCTCACCCACAGCATGGCCCTCACTTGGCTATCAATCTTGTAATGCTGTAGCCAAGCTCAGATCAGTTTAGCTGATCCTGGATCAACCCGACATTAGAGCACAGGCAGGTCTCACCCAGAATCATGTAATTCGGAGCAGGATCGGGAACACTGCCCCTTATTCCCCCGCCTCCCTCACCAAGGTACCAATTCCAGCAACACTAACCCTGCCCAACTGACAACAGCGAATAGATCACAGGTCTATGATCAGCCGGTGACCCCTAGGTGAACCCCACACCGGCCAGTGACCCCTAGGTGAACCCCGCACCGGCCAGTGACCCCTAGGTGAACCCCGCACCGGCCAGTGACCCCTAGGTGAACCCCGCACCGGCCAGTGACCCCTAGGTGAACCCCGCACCCCACCGGTGACCCCCAGGTGAACCCCGCACCGGCCAGTGACCCCCCCAGGTGAACCCCGCACCCGGCCGGTGACCCCCAGGTGAACCACGCACCCGGCCGGTGAACCCCACACCGGCCGGTGACTTCCAGGGGAACTCTGCACCCCACTGCTGACCCCCAGGGGAACCCCACACCGGCCGGTGACTCCCAGGGGAACCCCGCACCCGGCCGGTGACCCCCCAGGTGAACCCCACACCCGGCCGGTGACCCCCAGGTGAACCCCGCACCCGGCCGGTGACCCCCCAGGTGAACCCCACACCCGGCCGGTGACCCCCAGGTGAACCCCGCACCCCACCGGTGACCCCCAGGTGAACCCTGCACCCGGCCGATGACCCCCAGTTGAACCCCGCACCCGGCCGATGATCCCCAGTTGAACCCCGCACCCGGCCGGTGACCCCCCAGGTGAACCCTGCACCTGGCCGGTGACCCCCAGACCCAGCCGGTGACCCCCCAGGTGAACCCTGCAGCCGGCCGGTGACCCCCCAGGTGAACCCTGCAGCCGGCCGATGACCCCCAGGCTTGCACGAGCAGTCTGCAGGCTCTGGGTGAAACAAACACTGACCTGAGCACTTTGTATGGCTTGGTGGAGAGATCCAGGTCAAACCAGGCCAGGCGACTGTCGTAACTTCCGCAGATCACGTTATCACCTGTGAACACATTCAAAACCAGCGATTAACCATCAGCACACCGGGCAGAGAAAGGTCACGAGGTGATCCCTAGTGACGAGGAATGGTTAGAAAACCCTGGAGCCTGCAACAGAGAGAGGAAACCATATAGGAGGCACAGAGGATACTAACTAGAACAGAAAGGGCCAACCTTACGGCACTGCGTCAAGTGAAACCATAGCTTTAGGACAGGAACACAGGAATAGGAGGCCAGTCAGCCCCTCGAGCCTGTTCCGCCATTCAATTAGATCACTGCTGATCTGTACATCAACTCCATTTACCTGCCTTGGTAACCGCACCCAACAAAAATCTATCAATCTCAGTCTTGAAAGGATAAGGAGGTGTATGACAGATGTCAGGTCAAGAATACACCTGAGAATCAGGCTGAATATAGAAAGTTCAGAGGAGAAGTGAAAAAGAAAATAAGAGGGGTAAAGAGAGGGTATGAGAATAGAATGGCAGCCAACAGAAAAGGGAATCCAAAAGTCGTCTTTAGGCATATAAATAGTAAACAGGTAGTAAGAGGAGGGGGTGGGGCCGATTAGAGACCAAAAAAGGAGACCTATGCATGGAGGCAGAGGGTACGGCTGAGGTACTAAATGAGTACTTTGCATCAGTCTTCACCAAGGAAGAAGATGCTGCCATAGACATAGTGAAGGAGGAGGTAGAGGAGATACTGGATGGGATAAAAATTGATAAAGAGGTGGTACTAGAAAGGCTGGCTGTACTTAAAGTAGATAAGTCACCAGGACCGGATGGGATGCCTCCGAGGATGCCGAGGGAAGTGAAGGAAGAAATCGCGGAGGTACTGGCCATAATATTCCAATCCTCCTTAGAAACAGGGGTGGTGCCAGAGGACTGGGGAATTGCAAATGTTACACCCTTGTTCAGAAAAGGGTGTAAAGATAAACCCAGCAAGTACAGGCCAGTCAGTTTAACCTCAGTAGTGGGGAAACTTTTAGAAACAATAATCAGGGACAAAATGAACAGACACTTGGACAAGTGTGGGTTAATTAAGGATTAATTGGCAAATCGTGTTTAACCAACTTGATTGAGTTTTTTGATGAGGTAACAGAGAGGGTTGATGAGGGTAATGCAGTTGACGTAGTGAACATGGATTTCCAAAAGGCGTTTGACAAAGTGCCATATAATAGGCTCGCCAGCAAAGTTGAAGCCCATGGAATAAAAGGGACAGTGGCAGCATGGATACAGAATTGGTTAAGTGACAGGGAACAAGAGAGTCGTGGTGAGCAGTTGTTTTTCAGACTGGAAGAAGGTATACAGTGGTGTTCCCCAGGGGTTGGTACGAGGACCACTGCTTTTCTTGATATCTATCAATGACTTGGACTTGGGTGTACAGGGCACAATTTCAAAATTTGCAAATGACACAAAACTTGGAAGTATAGTGAACAGTGAGGAGGATAGTGATAGACTTCAAGAAGACACAGACAGGCTGGTGGAATGGGCGGACACGTGGCAGATGAAATTTAATGCAGAAAAGTGCAAAAACAATACATTTTGGTAGAAAGAATGAAGAGAGGAAATATAAACTAAAGGGGGTGCATGAAGAGAGAGACCTGGGGGTATACGGTGGCATAGTGGTTAGCACTGTTGCCTCACAGCGCCAGGGACCCGGGTTCGAATCCGGCCTCGGGTGACTGTCTGTGTGGAGTTTGCACATTCTCCCCGTGTTTGCGTGGGTTTTCTCCGGGTGCTCCGGTTTCCTCCCACAGTCCAAAGATGTGCGGGTTAGGTTGATTGGCTATGATAAATTGACCCTTAGTGTTAGGGGGATTAAATACATGGGGTTACGGGGATAGGGTGGGATATGTGTTGGTGTAGGGGTTACGGGGATCGGGTGGGATATGTGTCGGTGCAGGCTCGATGGGCCGAAATAGCCTCTATCTGCACTGTGGGGTTTCTGTGATTCTGTGATATGTACACAAATCGTTGAAGGTGGCAGGTTGAGAAAGCAGTTAAAAAAGCTTACGGGATCCTGGGCTTCATGAATAGAGGTATCGAGTACAAAAGTGTGGAAATTATGATGAACCTTAATAAAACACTGGTTCGGCCCCAACTGGAGTATTGTGTCCGATTCTGGGCACCGCACTGTAGGAAGGATGTGAAGGCCTTAGAGAGGGTGCAGAAAAGATTTACGAGAATGATTCCAGGGATGAGGGACTTCAGTTACGTGAAGAGACTGGAGAAGCTGGGGTTGTTCTCCTTAGAGCAGAGAAGATTGAGAGGGGATTTGATCGAGGTGTTCAAAATCATGACGGGATCTAGACAGAGTAGAGAGAGAGAAACTGTTCCCATTGGCGGAAGGGTCGAGAACCAGAGGACACAGATTTAAGGTGATTGGCAAAAGAACCAAAGGCGACAGGAGGGAAAACTTTTTTATGCAGCGAGTGGTTATGATCTGGAATTCACTGCCTGAAAGGGTGGTGGAGGCAGACTCAATCACTGAAGGAAAAAAATTTGCAGGGCTACGGGGAAAGGGCGGGGGAGTGGGACTGGCCGAGGTGCTCTTGCAGAGAGCTGGCACGGGCTTGACGGGCCGAATGGCCTTCTTCCGTGCTGTAACCATTCTATGATTCCATGAGAGGGTTATGAATCTTTGGAATTCTCTACCCCAGAGGGCTGTGGATGCTGAATCGTTGAGGATATTCAAGGCTGAGATCGATCGATTTTTGGACTCTAGGGGAATCAAGGGATATGGAGATCGGGCAGGAAAGCGGAGTTGAGGTGGAAGATCGGAGCAGGCTCGAGGGGCCGAATGGCCCATTCCTGCTCCGAATTCTTATGTTCTTATGACTGAGGATGTAAAGGAGGAAATGCGTGATGATTTGGGGGATGGTTTCCGAGCTCTGTAGATGTTAGAGCATTAGACCAGGGACCACCTCAGGCTGTAGTCGGGAGTGGCTGCCCACTTTCTTATAACAATCCTTTGTGTTTAAAATCATGATGGGTTTAAATAGAGTAAATAAAGAGAAACTGTTTCCAATGGCTGATGGGTCGACAACCAGAGGGCACAGATTTAAGGTTATTGGCAAAAGAACCAGAGGCGACACGAGGAACAAGTTTTTTTACGGAACGAGTGGTTAGGATTTGGAATGCGCTGCCTGATAGGCTGCTGGATACAGATTCAATAGCAGCCTTCAAAAGAGAATTGGATAAATACTCGAAGGAGAAAGAATTGCAGGGATATGGGGAAAGAGCAGGGGAGTGGGACTGACTGGATTGCTCTTCGAAAGAGCCGGTGTAGGCTCGATGGGCCGAATGGCCTCTTTCTGTGCTGCACTATTCTATGATTGACCTTGGACCCTTCAGAAACGTCAACACTGGGAGCTGGATGAGGAACTGGAGGGAGCAACGAAGACAATTCCAGGTCTGAGGAATTTAACTTGTGAAAAGTTAAGGAATTGGGCTCAAAATTAAGCACAAAATTCACTTTTTACACAACTCGTCCCCATCGAAAATTCTCTTAAAACAGAAAATCATCAGAAGCACCGAGAGCAGGTCAGTCACAGACCAAGTGAGTCACAGGGTCCGACAGCTATATCGCCACATAGATCAACAACACAACCTCTAAACATTCCGCTTCCCCCGAGTTAAACGAGAGGTTATCTCCAGTCGGGTTAGTTCAGCTCCCTTACAGAATGGCTAGTGCCTCGTCCAAGACAGCCGCCCCGATGACTCACCCCCGGGGTGGATGGCCATGCTCGACACCCACTTGCAGTTGGTTAGCAGCTTCTTGGTGAGCTCCTGCTTGAGGAGGTTGTACACGCGGATGTAGCGTTGCGTGGCCACGAAGAAGAACGGCCTGATGGGATGGAAGAGGACGCACTGAACCATGCCTTTGTTCTTGCGGAAGGGGTTCTGGCTCCGACGCTTGCTCAGCTGGTGGATGAGGACCTGTGCGTTGCCGTTGTCTGGGATAACTGTGGCCAAGTAGTCGCCCTTCCCGTGCCAGGTCACCTGTTTCACCAGCTGTTGCAATGAGACACAGGAAAGAGAGCAGAGAGTCACCCTGGGGAAAAGCGCGCCAACGTGACACAGTGCACCAGTGGTTATAGTGGTGACAAGCAACCCAGAGGTCACGAGTTCAGATCTGACCTTGCAAGTTAAATTCAACAAATCTCATCATTTGTGGCTCACGCCAGGAAATAAATGACCCATGAAAAACCCAACTGGGCCATAAAAGTCTTTCAGGGAAGGGAACCTGCTGACTGTGAGCAATGTTCCTGTTAAGCTGCGTGGCGGTCTGGAGGTCCCGCGTAGGCCGCTTGCCGGCTTTACAATGGGGAAAACCACACATGCGCGGAAATTTGAAAGGCCCCGCAGCCTGTTAAAGGGGCCACGCACCCAAAAATATTAGAGGGAACGTTGCCCGTGTGCCCAGTTCCAAACTCTGACTCTTACGCCCAAGTTTGGATTCCCTTGAGTTTACATAGGTGTGGTAAACCACTTTTATTGTTCACTATCGTTACACTATAGTTATCACTGTTGTATTGTTCTCACTGTTCTCACTGTTGTATCACTATACGAGGTCGCCTCTTGTCGCGCTGTTATACCTGGGCTGACCACCTCCGACTCCGCCCATGGCTCCACCTACCTGCCCAGGTATAAAGGTAGTCGACTGGCTGGTATTCCTCCTTGTTGGACCCGATCACCCACGAGGGTGGGCTCTGTTATTTAGTCAATAAAAACCTTTAGTTACGTTCCTAACTCGTCGCTTTTTATTGGACGAATTGATAGGTATATCAATAGGAACAGGAGGAGGCCGCTGAGCCCCTCGAGCCTGTTCAGCCCTTCAATTAGATCAAGGTTGATCTGTATCTCAACTCCATTTACCTGCTTTGGTTTCATATCCGTTGATGTTCTTTGCAAACAAAAATCCATCAAGCTCAGTCTTGAAAGCTCCACTTGACCCCCAGTATCCACAGCCTTTTGGGGGGAGAGAGTTCCAGATTTCCACTAACCTTTGTGTGGAAAAAATGCTTCCTGATTTCACTCCTGAACGGTCTGGCTCTAATTTTAAGATTATGTCCCCTTGTTCTGGTTTCCACCACCAGAGGAAATAGTTTCTCTTTAACTACCCTATCACCCCTTAAACATTTTAAGCACCTTGATTTAAGTCAGGGTGTCAAACATCAGGTGGATCCGGCCCGCGTTGTGCTGCGCCGAGTCTCCTGGGCACGGAACTTCACAGCCCGGGGGGATTTGCGCCTTTACATTTTGCGCGGCTGTTCAGGCAGCTGTAGAACTGGAACAACTAGTCGGAGCTTGCATGGCGCATGCTCCACAGAGCTTTTCCACACATTTTGCAGAAGGGTCCCGAGACAGGCACAGGACCCTTCTTTGCATATTTAAACTGATCTAACACTGATCTCAGGCAGCCTCCAGAGGCGTCTAAAAGCAGCAAGGACCAATACGGTGACGGCCATGCCGCCAGCACGGATTAAGTGCCAAGACCGCACATCCAGAAATTGGTTTACACTGCGCCAGTTTTACGCTTAAATAACGGGCATAATGCAGGCCAGGTTCTACCCCAATGTACCCAAATATCTTTCGCTGAATGTGGCCCGCGCCAAGTGCCAGGAAGTCAAAATCAGGCCCACCGTGTAAATTGAGTTTGACGTCCCGATTTACAGGATGTGCAAATGATCACTGCCTCACACCCACTTCACAGTGTCACTCCACAGTGCCCACCAGTTCTTTGACTGGGAAACTGAGGTGGAAAGGCTGGTGTAGCAGGTAGAATAGTCACGGTAAGCATATTAGTTCTCATTCTGCAATGGCTATTCAGGGTCAGGTCCAGAACGGTGGGGACATTACCTCATTAACCATCCATGAGAAGAGATAAGAAATACAGTAAATCAGTGAAAGTGACTGCAGGTTGGTGACGCAGTATGGATGGGCAGGTTATGAATGTACTGGGAAGAGATTAGAGGAAGGCAATAACTGATACCTAGTGTTTCTCATTAGTGAGTGAGCAGATGTTATAGGGCAGACGCGTTGAACGAAGATTAACCAGACGGAGTTAGAATGCGTTGACATAATGGCATCACGTTAGGAGCACGTCATTAAACATATAAAAAGATACAAGCTCCTTGGGGACTTTCGGATCTAGTCTTGCTGAGGCGAGCGTAAGCAGTCAAGACGACACGCTTGCGACTTCCTGAAGGAGTCCCTGGTACGTGAGCATAATCGGTATCTTTATCTCTTATACACTGCCTGTAAGGGGTTGCGTTTTATTATCTCATTCGCTTGATTCAATAAAGAGTATTACCCAGACGTTTCAATGTTTCCTAATCCACAAACTTATATTAGAGGCAATGGATGTACGACAATATCCTATAATATATCCCCATTGCCCTTATGTGGGGTGTGACAATATCTTATAATACCCCCACATAAGGGCAATGGGGATATATGACAATATCTTATGTAAACAGAAGGTCTTGGGGCAGTAACCAAGGTTGGAAAAGAATTGGAGGCAAGGAGCTATATCAGTGCAAGTGGTAAAACGAGAACAGCTCAGGATGTGAGAGGTTGAGGATGTCAAAGGTAACTGGAGACCTTGTTGTGTTTGATGATGAGCCGGACTCCTTTCTCAAACGCCTCTCCCTCAGCAGCAGTCCATTCCACGGGTTGGACAGGCTCCTCCTCTGGCGTCTCAAAGGATGCGATTAGCTGGTCTGTGGCGTTATACAGTAACTTATCACCCAGGCAGGGGTTAACAATGAGAACAGACTGATCGCTGCAAAACACAAAAATAAACCAGCACTCAGTCATGCAGTGCACTCTGCAGGATCGTATCAAGAAACAGCCTGGATTATTGACCCAGTTTCCCACTCGACAAGCGAGATACAGCAGTACAGCACCGTTTAGATACAGAGTAAAGCTCCCTCAACACTACATAGAATATACAGCACAGAAACAGACCATTCGGTCCAACTAGTCCGTGCTGGTCTTTATACTCCTATTCCCTTTTCTCTCATGTACTCGTCTAGTTTCCTTTTGAAAGCTTCTAAGCTATTTGCCTCAACCACTTCCTGTGGTAGCGAGTTTCACATTCTAACCACTCTCTCAGTAAAGACATTTCTTAGTATTTCCCTGTTGGATTTGTTAGTGACTATCTTGTATTGATGGCCCCTAGTTTTGGATTCTCCCACAAGTGGAAACATTCTCTCCACATCTACCCCGCCCAACCCATTCACAATTTTAAAGACCTCAGACTGGTCACCCAAGTCTCTTTTCTGAAGAAAAAAGCCCCAAACCTGTTCAATCTTCCCCGATAGCTGTAATCACTCAGTTTTGGTACCATGCCTGGCAATCTTTTTTTGCCCATTCTCCAGTGCTTCCATGTCCTTTTTATAGTATGGAGACCAGACTGTGCACAGTACTCCAACTGTGACATGACCAGGGTCCTAGCAAGGTTTCACATAACCTCACTACTTTTGAATTCCATACCCCTAGAAATAAATCCCAGTGCTTTGTTAACATTTTTATTTGCTTTGCTGACCTGCGATGCTGCTTTTAATGATTTGGTCAGCTGCATTCCTAGATCCCTTTGTTCATCTACCCCAGAGTAAACAACTAGAGTAACGCGCCTTCTACACTGTCCCATCAAACACTCCCAGGGCAGGTACAGCACGGGTTAGATACAGAGTAAAACTCCCTCTACACTGTCCCATCAAACTCTCCCAGGGCAGGTACAGCATGGGTTAGATACAGAGTAAAGCTCCCTCTACACTGTCCCATCAAACTCTCCCAGGGCAGGTACAGCATGGGTTAGATACAGAGTAAAGCTCCCTCTACACTGTCCCATCAAACACTCCCAGAGCAGGTACAGCACGGGTTAGATACGGAGTAAAGCTCCCTCTACACTGTCCCATCAAACACTCCCAGGACAGGTACAGCACAGGTTAGATACAGAGTAAACCTCCCTCTACACTGTCCCATCAAACACTCCCAGGGCAGGTACAGCACGGGTTAGATACGGAGTAAAGCTCCCTCTACACTGTCCCATCAAACACTCCCAGAGCAGGTACAGCACGGGTTAGATACGGAGTAAAGTTCCCTCTACACTGTCCCATCAAACACTCCCAGGGCAGGTACAGCACGGGTTAGATACAGAGTACAGCTCACTCAACACTGTCCCATCAAACACTCCCAGGGCAGGTTAGATGCAGAGTAAAATTGCCTCATCAATGTGCATTAACTTAATTCTCAGGCCATTACCGCTGGATCAGCAACATGGCAATTTTATTCCCCACATCTTTAACCCCTGCCACCCTGAACACCGCAGTAATATTTGTGCTATAACTTGTTGTAAATCAAATAGTGTGACTAAGACCCAAGTGGCGAGGTACTTACATAGTCAACGCTACGAGACAGTGAACAGGGTTAGGGTTCCAATGAATGCTCTTCACTGCGCTTTCCACCTCGATGGTCTTCATGCAACGGGCTGTGGACACCTCCCAAAACCGAACCGTGCAATCATCCGAACCTGTGGGAGAGGGTCAGACAATCGTTAGACTGGCGAATCAGGATGGAAAAGCTACCAGCATTGCAAGTGACCACACCCGGCACTGCACAATGCTGTAACTTGTCCAATGAGACAAGAGGCTAAACTGAGGCTCCATTTGGCTGTCCAACATTAAAGTTCACAGAATCACAGAAACCCCACAGTGCATATAGAGGCCATTTCGGCCCATCGAGCCTGCACCGACACATATCCCACCCGATCCCCGTAACCCCTACACCAACACATATCCCACCCTATCCCCGTAACCCCACGTATTTAATCCCCCTAACACTAAGGGTCAATTTATCATAGCCAATCAACCTAACTCGCACATCTTTGGACTGTGGGAGGAAACCGGAGCACCCGGAGGAAACCCACGCAAACACGGGGAGAATGTGCAAACTCCACACAGACAGTCGCCCGAGGCCGGATTCGAACCCAGGTCTCTGGCGCTGTGAGGCAACAGTGCTAACCACTATGCCACCGTGCTGCCCAAAGAGCCTGAAGTGCTCCTCGTGCCTTGGCCAACATTTCTCCCTCGACCAAATGGATTAACTAGTTATTCAGTTTATTGCCATTTGTGGGTCTTTGCTGCCATTTTAGCCGTGGTTCAGTGGGTAGCGCTCTCGCCTCAGTCAGAAGGTTGTGGGTTCAAGGCCCACTCCAGAGACTTGATCACAAAAATCTTGGCCGACACTCCAGTGCAGTGCTGAGGGAGTGCTGCACTGTCTGAGGTACCGCCTTTCGGACGAGACGTTAAACCGAGGCCCCGTCCGCCCCCTCAGGAGGACGTGAAAGATCCCAAGGCACTATTTCGAAGAAAAGCAGGGGAGCTCTCCTGGTGTCCTGGCTAATATTTATCTCTCAGCCAACATCACTAAAACAGGATTATCTGATCATCTGTGGGAGTTTGCTGTGCCCAAATTAGTTGCCATATTTCACTCATTACAACAGTGACTTCATTTCAAAAGTAGTTAATTGGCTGTAAAGCGCTTTGGGACTTCCCGAGATCATGAAAGGCGTTATAGAAATGCAAGTCCTTTCTTTCACGCGTGTCTACATAACAGTCACTGCAGCAAAGTAATTCATTTTAGATGAAGTGCTTTGGGGTGACCCATGATAAGGTGCTGTATAAAGTCACACCATGAGCACCCAACACAGAACTGTGCAGCAGAATTCCTCACCATTAGTTTAAAGATCACATTCGTCTAATAAACTAAATACATATATAAATGTTGTTTACATATTTTACAGGGATGTTGCCAGGGCTGGAGGATTTTAGCTATGAGGAAAGACTGGGGTTGTTAACTCTGGAACAGAGGAGGCCGAGGGGAGACTTCATTGAGGTGTATAAAATTATGAGGGGCCTAGATGGAAATAGGTCCTTCCTATCCACTCTCTTAGCAGAGAGGTCAATAACCAGGGGCAGAGATTTCAAGTAATTGGTCAGAGGATTAGAGGGGAGTTGAGGAGAACTTTTTTCACCCAGAGGGTGGTGGGGGTCTGGAACTCACTGCCTGAAAGGGTGGTAGAGGCAGAAACCCTCATCACATTTAAAAAGTACTTGAAGTGCCGTAACCTACAGGGCTACGGACCAAGAGCTGGAAAGTGGGATTAGGCTGGATAGATCTTTGTGGACCGGCACAGACACAATGGGCCGAATGGCCTCCTTCCATGCTGTAAATTTCGATGATGCTATATTGAGAACGGGAGTGGCGTCTGCTTTTCTCCATAATTCATAGCTCGCTACTGAAACTGCAGGAACACGGAACTTGCAATTTCATCAAGCCGTTAATTATATTAACTTTAATTTCACGGAGAGGAATTTCACCTCTGAGTTGAAAGCAAGATGAGTATAAAGTGATCCGAGCCAGACAGACTGAATTCTAGGCTCACATCACACTGTCTGTGCTTGCAGTGTGCTGTTTAGGCGTGACCCTGATGCTAGTCTCCCTCCTCTCACTGCCCTCACCCTCCCACTGCAGGTTGAGGCACAAAAACCCCACTGGAAAAGTGGTCTAACCGTGGCTAACAAGAGAAGTTACAGATAGTATTAGATCAAAGGAAGAGGCTTATAATGTTGCCCAAAAGAGTAGTAAGCCTGAGGATTGGGAGAATTTTAGAATTCAGCAAAGGAGGACCAAAAAATTGATAAAGAAAGGGAAAGTAGAATATGAGAGTAAACTAGCGAGAGACATAAAAACAGACTGTAAAAGCTTCTATAGGTATGTAAATAGGAAGGATTAGCAAAAGAAAATGTGGGTCCCTTACAGGCTGAGACAGGAGAAATTATAATGGGGAATAAGGAAATGGCAGAGAAATTAAACAAATACTTTGTGTCTGTCTTCACGGAAGAAGACGCAAAAAACTTTGCGGAAATAGTGGAGAACCAAGGCTCTAGTGAGAATGAGGAACTGAAAGAAATTAGTATTAATAAAAAAAAAATAGTACTGGAGAAATTAATGGGACTGAAAGCCAATAAATCCCCTGGACCTGATGCCTACATTCTAGGGATTTGAAAGAGGTGGTTATAGAGATAGTGGATGCATTGGTTGTCATTTTCCAAAATTCCATAGATTCTAGAACGGTACCTGCGGGTTGGAAGGTAGCAAATGTAACCCCACTATTTAAGAAAGGAAGGGGAGAGGAAACGGGGAATTACAGACCTGTTAGCCGGACATCACTAGTAGGGAACATAAGAACATAAGACGTAGGAGCAGGAGTCGGTCATTTGGTCCCTCGAGCCTGCTCTGCCATTCAATAAGATCATGACTGATCTGATCTTGGCCTCAACTCCACTTCCCTGCCCGCTCCCCATAACCCTCGGTTCCCACATCATTCAAAAATCTGTCTATCTCCACCTTAAATATATTCAATGACCCAGCCTCCACAGCTCTCTACGATACAAAGTTGGGTGGGAATGTAGGAGGATGCAAGGAGGCTTCAAGGGGATATAGACAGGCTAAGTGAGTGGGCGAGAACATAGCAAATGGAATATAATGTGGAGAAATGTGAGGTTATCCACTTTGGTAGGAAAATAGAAAAGCAGAGTATTTTTTTTAAAATGGTGAGAGATTGGGAAATGTTGGTGTTCAGAGGGACCTGGGTGTCCTTGTACACGAATCACTGAAAGTTAACCTGCAGGTACAGCAAGCAATTAGGAAAGCAAATGGTATGTTGGCCTTTATTACAAGAGGATTTGAGTATAAGAGTAAAGACGTCTTACTGCAATTATATAGGGCCCTGGTGAGACCACACCTGGAGTATTGTGTACAGTTTTGGTCTCCTTACCTAAGGAAGGATATACTTGCCATAGAGGGAGTGCAACGAAGGTTCACCAGACTGGTTCCTGGGATGGGGGATTGTCCTTTGAGGAGAGATTGAGTAGACTAGGCCTATATTCTCTAGAGTTTAGAAGAATGAGAGATGATCTCATTGAAACATACAAGATTCTTACAGGGCTTGACAGGGTAGATGCAGGGAGGATGTTACCCCTGGCTGGGGAGTCTAGAACCAGGGGTCACAGTCTCAGAATAAGGGGTCGGCCATTTAGGACTGAGATGAGGAGAAATTTCTTCATTCAGAGGGTGGTGAATCTTAGGAATTCTCTACCCCAGAGGGCTGTGGAGGCTCAGTCGTTGAGTATATTCAAGACAAAGATCGATAGATTTTGGATATTAAGGGAATCAAGGGATATGGGGATAGTGCAGGAAAGTGGAGTTGAGGTAGAAGATCAGCCATGATCTCATTGAATGGCGGAGCAGGCTCGAGGGGCCAAAAGGCCTAGTCCTGTTCCTATTTCTTATGTTCTTATCCATAGGCAGCACGCCACACAACGCCAGGCAGCGAGAGGGACACGACGCCAGGCAGCGAGAGAGACACGACGCCAGGCAGCGAGAGAGACACGAGGCCAGGCAGCGAGAGAGACACACGACGCCAGGCAGCGAGAGACACACGACGCCAGGCAGCGAGAGACACACGACGCCAGGCAGCGAGAGACACACGACACCAGGCAGCCAGAGAGACACACGACGCCAGGCAGCGAGAGACACACGACGCCAGGCAGCGAGAGACACACGACGCCAGGCAGCGAGAGACACACGACGCCAAGCAGCGAGAGACACACGACGCCAGGCAGCGAGAGAGACACGACGCCAGGCAGCGAGAGAGACACGACGCCAGGCAGCGAGAGAGACACGACGCCAGGCAGCGAGAGACACACGACGCCAGGCAGCGAGAGAGACACGACGCCAGGCAGCCAGAGAGACACGACGCCAGGCAGCCAGAGAGACACGACGCCAGGCAGCCAGAGAGACACGACGCCAGGCAGCCAGAGAGACACGACGCCAGGCAGCGAGAGAGACACACGACGCCAGGCAGCGAGAGAGACACGACGCCAGGTAGAGAGAGAGACACGACATCAGGCAACCAGAGAGACACACGACGCCAGGCAGCGAGAGACACACGACGCCAGGCAGCGAGAGACACACGACGCCAGGCAGCGAGAGACACACGACGCCAAGCAGCGAGAGACACACGACGCCAGGCAGCGAGAGACACACGACGCCAGGCAGCGAGAGACACACGACGCCAGGCAGCGAGAGACACACGACGCCAGGCAGCGAGAGACACACGACGCCAGGCAGCGAGAGACACACGACGCCAGGCAGCGAGAGAGACACGACGCCAGGCAGCCAGAGAGACACGACGCCAGGCAGCCAGAGAGACACACGACGCCAGGCAGCGAGGGACACACGACGCCAGGCAGCGAGAGACACACGACGCCAGGCAGCGAGAGACACACGACGCCAGGCAGCGAGAGACACACGACGCCAGGCAGCGAGAGACACACGACGCCAGGCAGCGAGAGACACACGACGCCAGGCAGCGAGAGACACGACGCCAGGCAGCGAGAGAGACACGACGCCAGGCAGAGAGAGAGACACGACGCCAGGTAGAGAGAGACACGACACCAGGCAGCCAGAGAGACACACGACGCCAGGCAGCGAGAGACACACGACGCCAGGCAGCGAGAGACACACGACGCCAGGCAGCGAGAGACACACGACGCCAGGCAGCGAGAGACACACGACGCCAGGCAGCGAGAGACACACGACGCCAGGCAGCGAGAGACACACGACGCCAGGCAGCGAGAGACACACGACGCCAGGCAGCGAGAGACACACGACGCCAGGCAGCGAGAGACACGACGCCAGGCAGCGAGAGAGACACGACGCCAGGTAGAGAGAGAGACACGACGCCAGGTAGAGAGAGAGACACGACACCAGGCAGCCAGAGAGACACACGACGCCAGGCAGCGAGAGACACACGACGCCAGGCAGCGAGAGACACACGACGCCAGGCAGCGAGAGACACACGACGCCAGGCAGCGAGAGACACACGACGCCAGGCAGCGAGAGACACACGACGCCAGGCAGCGAGAGACACACGACGCCAGGCAGCGAGAGACACACGACGCCAGGCAGCGAGAGACACACGACGCCAGGCAGCGAGAGACACACGACGCCAGGCAGCGAGAGACACACGACGCCAAGCAGCGAGAGACACACGACGCCAGGCAGCGAGAGACACACGACGCCAGGCAGCGAGAGACACACGACGCCAGGCAGCGAGAGACACACGACGCCAGGCAGCGAGAGACACACGACGCCAGGCAGCGAGAGACACACGACGCCAGGCAGCGAGAGACACACGACGCCAGGCAGCGAGAGACACACGACGCCAGGCAGCGAGAGACACACGACGCCAGGCAGCGAGAGACACACGACGCCAGGCAGCGAGAGACACACGACGCCAGGCAGCGAGAGACACACGACGCCAGGCAGCGAGAGACACACGACGCCAGGCAGCGAGAGACAAACGACGCCAGGCAGCGAGAGAGACACGACGCCAGGCAGCGAGAGAGACACGACGCCAGGTAGAGAGAGAGACACGACACCAGGCAGCCAGAGAGACACACGACGCCAGGCAGCGAGAGACACACGACGCCAGGCAGCGAGAGACACACGACGCCAGGCAGCGAGAAACACACGACGCCAGGCAGCGAGAGACACGACGCCAGGCAGCGAGAGAGACACGACGCCAGGCAGAGAGAGAGACACGACACCAGGCAACCAGAGAGACACACGGCGCCAGGCAGCGAGAGACACACGACGCCAGGTAGAGAGAGAGACACGACGCCAGGTAGAGAGAGAGACACGACACCAGGCAACCAGAGAGACACACGGCGCCAGGCAGCGAGAGACACACGACGCCAGGCAGCGAGAGACACACGACGCCAGGCAGCGAGAGACACACGACGCCAGGCAGCGAGAGACACACGACGCCAGGCAGCGAGAGACACACGACGCCAGGCAGCGAGAGACACACGACGCCAGGCAGCGAGAGACACACGACGCCAGGCAGCGAGAGACACACGACGCCAAGCAGCGAGAGACACACGCCAGGCAGCGAGAGACACACGACGCCAGGCAGCGAGAGACACACGACGCCAGGCAGCGAGAGAGACACGACGCCAGGCAAAGAGAGAGACACGACGCCAGGCAAAGAGAGAGACACGACGTCAGGCAAAGAGAGAGACACGACGTCAGGCAAAGAGAGAGACACGACGCCAGGCAGAGAGAGACACGACGCCAGGCAGAGAGAGACACGACACCAGGCAGAGAGAGACACGACGCCAGGCAGAGAGAGACACGACGCCAGGCAGAGAGACACGACGCCAGGCAGCGAGGGACACGACGCCAGGCAGAGAGAGACACGACGCCAGGCAGCGAGAGACACACGACGCCAGGCAGAGAGAGACACACGACGCCAGGCAGAGAGAGAGACACGACACCAGGCAGAGAGAGACACGACGCCAGGCAGAGAGAGACACGACGCCAGGCAGAGAGAGACACGACGCCAGGCAGCGAGCGACACACGACGCCAGGCAGCGAGAGAGACACGACGCCAGGCAGCGAGAGACACACGACGCCAGGCAGCGAGAGACACACGACGCCAAGCAGCGAGAGACACACGACGCCAGGCAGCGAGAGACACACAACGCCAGGCAGCGAGAGACACACGACGCCAGGCAGCGAGAGACACACGACGCCAGGCAGCGAGAGACACACGACGCCAGGCAGCGAGAGACACACGACGCCAGGCAAAGAGAGAGACACGACGCCAGGCAAAGAGAGAGACACGACGTCAGGCAAAGAGAGAGACACGACGCCAGGCAGAGAGAGACACGACGCCAGGCAGAGAGAGACACGACGCCAGGCAGAGAGAGACACGACGCCAGGCAGAGACACACAACACCAGGTGTTGGCATATGTCTGGGAGTAGATCAGAAGCAAACTGCACCCCACCCCCACCGAGATGCGAGGGGCTAAAATGGGGGCAATGTTATGAAAAATACCCAAGTTTAAAAGCCAAAGCTTAGAGGAAAGGCTTAATGGGAAATAAAATGATTGCAGAGTGAGTGAATCGTTGTTTTCTTTTGCATCTCCTGACTGTATGGAAGGGACCTGCTGTTGCACTCCCGAGTCCTTTCCCCAGCTAGACACAGACACACACACACATTGAGGAGCTGTGAAATAACTCGATTACCTCAGTGCCCCGCAGGATGATTTCAGCGGCTGCAAAGCTGCTGCTCAGAGCGGGAGTAGCCACAGAAATGTTCCAGCTTCCCTTTTAGCACGCTTACTTCCCACCCACTTGTTGTTTTAAGAGCACTAACAACTCGAGACCATCAAAAATGTAACATGGAGGGGAGAGGAATGTGCCGCTACCTGATGCCAACCACTGCCCGCTGGGAGAGACGCTGATGCACCGCACCAAGTTAGTGTGCCCCGTGTAGACCTGTAAAAAACAGAGGGAGAAAGAGGGACAGGTCAGTCGGACAAGGTTCCAATGTCAACAGTGAAACTGTCGGTCTCTTTACTCCCCTGGGTAAGCAGGATGGGGGACATACGGCAACCCATCTGTTCAATAGATCCCACTTTTAGAAAGGAGAAGCATCTTTAAAAGATCAAGAGACTGGGCGAGGGGGAAACAAAGACATTAACCCTTAGCTGTTCAGGTTTTATCCTCCCTGGATTCAGCAGAGCAGGATGGGACACTGGACTCTGTTGCAATACTGAGGGAGCGTTGCACTGTCAGAGCGGCAGTACTGAGGGAGCGCTGCAGTATCGGAAGGGCAATACTGAGGGAGCACTGCATTGTCGGAGGGGCAGTACTGAGGGAGCGCCGCACTGTCGGAGGGGCAGTACTGAGGGAGCGCCGCACTGTCGGAGGGGCAGTACTGAGGGAACGCTGCACTGTCGGAGGGGCAGTACTGAGGGAGCGCTGCACTGTCGGAAGGGCTGTACTGAGGGAGCGCTGCACTGTCGGAAGGGCAGTACTGAGGGATCGCTGCACTGTCGGAGGGGCGGTACAGAGGGAGCGCTGCACTGTCGGAGGGGCAGTACTGAGGGAACGCTGCACTGTCGGAGGGGCAGTACTGAGGAAACGCTGCACTGTCGGAGGGGCAGTACTGAGGGAGCGCTGCAATATCGGAGGGGCAGTACTGAGGGAGCGCTGCACTGTCGGAAGGGCAGTACTGAGGGAGCGCTGCAATATCGGAGGAGCAGTACTGAGGGAGCGCTGCACTGTCGGAAGGGCAGTACTGAGGGAGCGCTGCACTGTCGGAGGGGCAGTACTGAGGGAGCGCTGCGCTGTCAGAGCGGCAGTACTGAGGGAGGGCTGCATTGTCGGAGGGGGCAGTACTGAGGGAGTGCTGCACTGTCGGAGGGGCAGTACTGAGGGAGCACTGCACTGTCGGAGGGGCAGTACTGAGGGAGCGCTGCAATATACGAGGAGCAGTACTGAGGGAGCGCTGCACTGTCGGAGGGGCAGTACTGAGGGAGCGCTGCACTGTCGGAGGGGCGGTACTGAGGGAACGCTGCACTGTCGGAGGGGCAGTACTGAGGGAACGCTGCACTGTCGGAGGGGCAGTACTGAGGGGGCGCTGCACTGTCGGAGGGGCAGTACTGAGGGAGCGCTGTACTGTCGGATGGTCAGTACTGAGGGAGTGCTGCACTGTCGGAGGGGCAGTACTGAGGGGGTGCCGCACTGTCGGAAGGGCAGTACTGAGGGAGCGACGCACCGTCGGAGGGTCAGTACTGAGGGAGCGACGCACCGTCGGAGGGTCAGTACTGAGGGAGCGCTGCACTGTCGGAGGGGCAATGCTGATGGAGCGCTGCACTGTCGGTTGTGCCGTCTTTCAGATGAGACGTTAAACCAAGACCCCGTCTGTGCTCCCTGGTGTCCTGGGCCAATATTTATCCCTCAACCAACATCACTAAATCAGATGATCTGGTCATTATCAGAGTCATAGAGTTATACAGCACAGAAAGAGGCCCTTCGGCCCATCGCGTCCGCGCCGGCCATCAGGCCCAGTCTATTCTAATCCCATTTTCCAGCACTTGGTCCGTAGCCTTGTATGCTATGGCGTTTCAAGTGCTCATCTAAATGCTTCTTGAATGTTGTGAGGGTTCCTGCCTCTACCACCCTTTCAGGCAGTGAGTTCCAGATTCCAACCACCCTCTGGGTGAAAAAGTTCTTCCTCAAATCCCCTCTAAACCTCCTGCCCCTTACCTTGAATCTATGCCCCCTTGTTATTGACCCCTCTACTAAGGGGAAAAGTTCCTTTCTATCTACCCTATCTATGCCCCTCATAATTTGGTACACCTCAATCAGGTCCCCCCTCAGCCTTCTCTGCTCCAAGGAAAACAACCCCAGCCTGTCCAGTCTTTCTTCATAGCTGAAGCGCTCCAACCCAGGTAACATCCTGGTGAATCTCCTCTGCACCCTCTCCAAAGCAATCACATCCCTCCTGTAGTGTGGCGACCAGAACTGCACACAGTACTCCAGCTGTGGCCTAACTAGCGTTTTGTACAGCTCCATCATAACCTCCCTGCTCTTATATTCTATGCCTCGGCTAATGAAGGCAAGTATCCCATATGCCTTCTTAACCACCTTATCCAGCTGTTCTGCTGCCTTCAGGGATCTATGTACATGCACACCAAGGTCCCTCTGATCCTCTGTCTTTCCTAGGGTCTTACCATTCATTGTGTATTCCCTTGCCTTGTTAGTCCGTCCAAAATGCATCACCTCACACTTTTCAGGGTTAAATTCCATTTGCCACTGTTCCGCCCATCTGACCAACCCATCTATATCGTCCTGCAGACTGAGGCTACCCTCCTCGCTATTTACCACCCCACCAATTTTCGTGTCATCTGCGAACTTACTGATCATACCTTTTACATTCACATCCAAATCATTAATGTAGACCACAAACAGCAAGGGACCCAGCACCGATCCCTGCGGTACCCCACTGGACACAGGCTTCCAGTCACAAAAACAACCTTTGACCATCACCCTCTGCCTTCTGCCACTAAGCCAGTTTAGGATCCAACACGCCAAGGCACCCTGGATCCCATGGGCTCTTACCTTCTTGACCAGTCTCCTATGCGGGACTTTATCGAAAGCCTTACTGAAATCCATGTATACCACATCCACTGTACTACCCTCATCCACACACCTAGTCACCCCTTCGAAAAATTAAATCAAATTAGTCAGACATGATCTTCCCTTGACAAAGCCATGCTGACTATCCCTGATTAATCCTTGCCTCTCCAAGTGGAGACTAATTCTGTCCCTCAGAATTTTTTCCAATAATTTCCCTACCACTGATGTTAGGCTCACTGGCCTGTAATTCCCTGGTTTATCCCTACTACCCTTCTTGAATAATGGTACTACGTTAGCTGTTCTCCAGTCCTCTGGCACATCCCCTGTGGCCAGAGAGGTTCTGAAAATGTGTGTCAGAGCCCCTGCAATCTCCTCCCTTGCCTCACACAGCTGCCGCACACTCACAATCGGCGTTGAGAAAAACCTTTTATACAGAGAATGTTTCAGTGCAAGAGCTCCCCAAAGGGATGGTGCTCACCAGTGCTTGAGTGGTTGGAAATGGCTGGAGATCCTTTGGTTTTGGAAGCTTTGGTATCAGGTCTTCTGGGTCCACATTCACCTAGGGGAAAGCAACAAAGTAAATGAACCACTGCGGCAGTGTGCAGAAGCCCCAGCAGAACAAGTCTTGGACAAGCAACACACAAAAACTAATGACCCTTGTACAAAACAAATTCTGCAACAGATGTTCTGACAGTGCTGAGGGAATGCTGCACTGTCAGAGGTGCCGTATTTCGGAGGAGAAGTTAAACCGAGGCTGCCCTCTCAGGTGGATGTAAAAGATCCCACGGCCACTATTCAAAGGTGCTGGGACTTCTCCCCGTCCTGGCCAACATTCTTCAACAACCACCAAAAACGGATTAACCGGTCATTTACCCAATTGCAGTTTGTGGGATCATGCTGTGCAAATTGGCTGCTGTGCTTGCCTCTGTAACAACCACACTTCAAAAGTAACTCATTGCATAAGAAATGCTTTGGGATATTTTGGAGAGGGGTGAGAAAGGACTATACCTTCAACACAAGATGCATCAGAGCAGTGCGAGCTCATGTTATTGCCTGCTCCCTGCGGGCCCCAGAACAAAACAAGACTGAACCTACCCTCATCTTCCTTTGTCGTGGACAGAGATAGAGATCGAGGCACCGTTCGAAGCGCTCGTGGATGAAGCGTGAAAATGCAGGCACGGCACGGAAAGACGCATACTTCCGCGGGAGGAAGTTGAGTTTCCGTTCCTCAGGCTCCTGCTGTTCCCAGGCCAGTTTCTGCAAACGACAAACATCAAGCGAGCTACATTAGGCCAGGTGGAATAAGGAAAGGAGCCAGTGAGGTGAAGGACATGCACTCCTGTTTCTGGGTCACTGCACACGTACAATTATGGACATAAGAACAAAAGAAATAGGAGCAGGAGTAGGTCATTCGACCCTTCGAGCCTGCTCCGCCATTAAAGAAGATCATGGCTGATCTTCTACCTCAACTCCACATTCCCGCACTATCCCCATATCCCTTGATTCCCTTAATATCCAAAAAAAGACATGGCAAATTCATCCCTAATCACTTCATTCATCATACCCAGAGGTGCAGAGGACAGTAATGGTGTTAGGAGGGACAAGCTATAAGGAATGACTTGATCAGCTTCGGTTCCTCACCCTCAGAGAGAGGCATATAGGGGATCTTCTAGAGCAGGGGTATTTAGCCTATGACCCCAAAACCACATAGTACAACCCCGGAAACTTAATTTCTGCTTCGATTTCTCATTTGCTGCTTTGTCCTGTTTAAATTTTGTGGGTCTGGGGAGGTTTGGAAAGGGCTCTCCTTACTGCTCTTGCTTCAGGTGGATACATCCTCAATCGAAACAAGATCTGTTAACATCAGTAGCTTGAGATAAATGGAAACAAACAGGCCAAGGCTTCAAACTTCAGGTGGTTCCTCCCCCACGGCTCCATGGCACACACCTATGAAGTCCACAATGACAAAAGACGTGGAGACCCCTGTTCTAGCAGTCAGAAGAATCAAAGAGGCCATTCAGCCCATCCTTCCCAAAAAAAACGACCACCTCCCCACCACAGCAATGTTGAAAGTACTAGACTAGCAACCCGGAGTTCAAATCCCACGATGGCAGGTTGTGAAATTTGGTGATTTGTGAGCCGGCACCAGATAAAATAACCATGAAAGCTGCCAGATTGTTGTAAAAACCCAACTGGTCCAATAATATCCTTCAGGGAAGGGAACCTTCCACCCCCCACCCAGAGACCCACCCAGGTACTGATGGCTGTGTGTGCAGAGCTGGTTGCCATTGGTCCTGAATTTACTGACCTTCCCTTGTCCAGCAGTCATAGTGTAACTTGGAAAGTGCTCAGGAGTCACCTCTTCTATCCCACTTCGTTTCCCAGACAGCGCTTTAAAGGTCCCCTCTCATTTATCTCCTTTCAAGAGTAAAGAGCTCTAGTTTGTTTTCTTTAAACCTTGCCTCATAATCCCGACACTAGGGGCCAACCTCAAGGCCCTTCTTTGCAGCACTTGGAGGGCTCAGATGCTTCCCTTGGGCCTCGGTGACTAGATCTGATCGTAGAATCGAACAGAGCGTAGTTCCTCACCTGAAGCCAGGCCCAAGCGGGGAAGGGCCAGACGTGCCTTCCCAGTCGCTCATTTAATAAAAATCCACCACTAAATAATCTTCACAATGGCCAAATCTCAGGATTGTAGACACTGAATAAAGAACTGACTGTAGGACACAACTGAAGGAGGAAAATATTCCACAAATAACCCCAGCAAGGAGTTGAATATTCCCCCATTCCTCAGTATTTCAAAAGAATAACAGGGGCCGAATGGCCTACTCCTGCTCCTATCTTCTATGTTTCTATGTAAATGGCGGAACAGGCTCGAGGGGCCGAATGGCCTACTCCTGTTCCTATCTTCTTTGTTTCTATGTAAATGGCAGAACAGGCTCGAGGGGCCGAATGGCCTACTCCTGCTCCTATCTTCTATGTTTCTATGTAAATGGCGGAACAGGCTCGAGGGGCCGAATGGCCTACTCCTGCTCCTATCTTCTTTGTTTCTATGTAAATGGCGGAGCAGGCTCGAGGGGCCGAATGGCCTACTCCTGCTCTTATCTTCTTTGTTTCTATGACACATCCTCGGTCTACACACAAACCTCCATTAAGGCTGCTCGAGACAGCCGATTGGAAGTGTATGAGACCAGCCAGGTTGGGGTGAGTAGCAAGAGCTTGTGTGCTCCCTGGGATCGGGGGTGAAGGGAAGCACTGTGCATGCAAACCATCATCCCCCTACTGCCAACTCATCGTCCGCAGGCACTGCAGGTACTGGAAGGCCTTGTGCTTCATGGCTGAGGATTGAGATGTGTAATGTCAGTGTGTACCTGCACTGGAAGGGGGCCTGCTTTAGGGTCGGCGGGGTTTGCTGTGGAGAGATTTCTGTAGATACTTGTGATGCTGAAGAGTCAACAGGATACCTCCAACCGGCCCTTGTGTAAGCACTAGAAGACGCAGAGGGTCATGGCTGTGGAGAAGTCAGCCATCATTAATGAGCTGAGAGCGGCGCACAAATTGGGTTCCCCATCCAGTAGAGGCCCTACAAGCTCCTCACCTCCTCCTCCGTCAATAAATACTCAGGCGGAGGGTTATAAGACTCCTCATGCCCTGGGAGCTTCAGCTTTGGTGCAGGGACATGCATTTTATGCCGACCCAGGATTGCGTTGGGATCTTCCTGTGCCCACAGGTTGTAGTACAGTGGCGTGTCAGCTCGGGGCTTACGTGGTTTGATCCAGCCCATTTTTATGGCGTGGACGAGTTTCGACACCTGCAGGGTGGAAGAGAGTTTAAAAAATAAAAACACAGTTCAAGCCTCAAATTAAGACAAGCATTGGTGGGACTGAAGGCCAAAGTTCTTTCCCGGCCATTAGTTTAGACACACTCTCTCACTTTTAATCAGCTAGGTTCAAATTCCCAGCCTACGCAAAACCTACATTAAAGTTGCTGGAGATAACCGATAGGAGGCGAGCTTCCTTTCCTGCAATGGAAGTCCCGGGAAGTCCCTCCACCATTCTGTGGGCTGTGATGTGCCAAAACTAATAGGGTACAGCCTGTAGTGGTTTCGGTACTGGACTGATAACCAGAGTTCACAAATTCAAATCCCACCATTGGCAAGTTGTGAAATTGAATTCATTAAATGCAATCATTTATGAGCTGGCACCAGAAAATAACCATGAAAGTTATAAAAACCCAACTGGTTCACTAATGTCCTTCAGGGAAGGGAGCCTGCCGTCTCCCTACCCGGTCCGGCCTACATCGGACTCCAGTCCCACACTGCGGGATCCGTTCTTAATGCCGAGAGCAACTAGGGATGGGCAATAAATGCGGCCTTGCCAGCGTCGCCCACATCCCGAGGACAAACAAAAGCAAAGCTTGGCTGTGCACGGCATCAGAAGGGAATCTTCTCAAAGAGAATCCCCCTGGACGGCCCCATTGACATTTCCACCGGGTAACGCAAGTAGGCAACAACAACAACGTGTATTTATATAGCGCCTTTAACGTAGTAAAACGTCCCAAGGCGCTACACAGGAGTATTTTAAGACAAAATATTTGACACCGAGCCACATAAGGAGAAACTAGGGCAGGTGACCAAAAGCTTGGTCGAAAAGGTAGGTTTTAAGGAGCGTCTTAAATGAGGAGAGAGAGGTAGCGAGGCGGAGAGGTTTAGGCAGGGAATTCCAGAGCTTAGGGCCCAGGCAACAGAAGGCACGGCCACCAATGGTTGAGCGATTATAATCAGGGATGCTCAAGAGGGCAGAATTAGAGGAGCGCAGATATCTCGGGGGGGTTGTGGGGCAGAAGGAGATTACAGAGATAGGGAGGGGCGAGGCCATGGAGTAATTTGAAAACAAGGATGAGAATTTTGAAATCGAGGCGCTGCTTAACCGGGAGCCAGTGTAGATCAGCGAGCACAGGGGGTGATGGGTGAACGGGACTTGATGCGAGTTAGGACACGGGCAGCCGAGTTTTGGATGACCTCAGGTTTACACAGGGTAGAATGTGGGGGGGTCAGCCAGGAGTGCGTTGCAATAGTCAAGTCGAGGTAACAAAGGCATGGATGAGGGTTTCAGCAGCGGATGAGCTGAGGCAGGGGGAAGATGGGTGATGTTACGGAGGTGGAAGTAGGCGGTCTTTGTTATGCTGTGGATGTGTGTTTGGAAGCTCAATTCAGGGTCAAATATGACACCAAGGTTGCGAACAGTGTGGTTCAGCCTCAGACAGATGTTAGGGAGCGGGATGGAGTCAGTGGCTCGGGAACGGAGTTTGTGGCGGGGACCGGAAACAATGGCTTCGGTCTTCCCAATATTTAATTGGAGAAAATTTTTGCTCATCTAGAACTGGATGTCGGACAAGCAGTCTGACAATTTAGAGACTGTGGAGGGGTTGAGAGGTAGAGCTGGGTGTCGGCAGCGTACATGTGGAAACTGACGCTGTGTTTTCGGATGATGTCGCCAAGGGGCAGCATGTAGATGAGAAAGAGGAGGGGGCCAAGGATAGATTCTTGGGGGACACCAGAGGTAACGATGTGGGAGCGGGAAGAGAAGCCGTTGAGATCTGGCAATAAAAGATCATCGTTTTACAAAAAATAAAATACTCCATCTGAAAACCAGCCACACACACCAAGGCCAGGAACCCGACGAAGACGAGACTAAATTGTAGAGGCCAGTTCTAACTTTGTTTCTGCATCAATTTGATCGGATTTGTGCAGTGCACAATGCACAGTATACAGGAAACTCTTTTTTATCCGGCACCGACGGGACCGGCATGGTGCCGGTTGATCAAAAAGTCCGGGTTACAGAGAGGTATACTTACCAAGGTATTACAGCCCCGTACACGGCCACAGGTGCAGGAGCCCCATACACGGCACTTGTGCAGGAGTCCCAGTTACACAGCCACAGATCCAGGAGTCCCTGTTGCACGGCCAAGGGTGCAAGAACCCCGGTTACACGGCCACAGATCCAGGAACCCCGGTTACACGGCCACTAAAATATAGTAAAACTTACCTGAACCTACTCCTGAATTTTGCCGGTTAAGAGAGATTTCGTGATTTAGGTGCTGGTTAAAAGGGAGTTTCCTGTAACTCCAGTCTGAGGTTGTTGGTCCGAGTGCGATCGGAGCTTTGGTAAGTGGTGCGGAGCCACTTTGAGGAGGTGCAGCGTAACGTAAAGACTGAAAATTTGAAGCGAGCTTGGCCCATCTGCTGCACTGCCATTTCAGCAGGCTTTGCCCAGGAGAGTCGAACAACTCAGTGATCGCACCGATCTCAAACCATGTGTCAAACCGGCACCTGCATTGCAGGTTACGGTAGTGTAGTGGTTAAATTACTGGAGGAGTAATAATCCAAAGAATGCGAGTTCAAATCCCACCATGGCAGCTGTAGAATTTGAATAGTTCAAAAAAAAAATCTGGAAATAAAAGGCCGGCATCAGTAAAAGTGACCATGAAGCTGTCGGATTGTCGTAAAAACCCAACAGGTTCACTGATGTCCTTTAGGGCAGGAAACCTGCCGTCCTTACCCGGTCTGGGCCTATTATGTGACCCCAGACTCTGAAGTGGGCTAGCAAAGGCAACCAAGGATGGGCAATAAACGTTGCTCTTAGCGACGCTTATTTCCCAGGAATTAACATAAAAAAGCCTGCAGTGTAATAACAGCAAGAGTTGGGAAATTCTGAGACTTAATCATTTAAAAACATAGACAGAGAGACTACAACCCGTGAACAACTGCATCCATTTCCAACCTTCGGTCAGTCCCTCTAGGCAGGTTCAAAGACACTTTGGGCTGGATTTTGATTCTGGAGGCGTGCAGGAGGCGAGACTACAACTTTTGGGGTTGTAGTCCCGTCTCCATCGAGTTGTGGCCAACCCACGCGATTTTCACTTGATTGACCTTGTTGAGCCCGCCCAGCGGACACAGCAGGCCAATTAAGGGCCACCCGGCAACAGGTGACGTCACAGATTGACATTTCATCTGTCAAGAACTTTTGACAGATGAATTATCAGCGTTTGACAGCTCTTTGAAGCTGTCAAACACTGACAGTCTGTACTCCAAGTTAATTCCTTCCTCTCAGGCTGATTTAGAGATCTCTCCAGAACAGAAAACTGAATGCTGCAACATTTGACAGCTCGCGGCCATTCTGCTTTCTGTGCCGGTGAGATGAGGGACGCCTGAGACTTGAAGGAAGGAAGGCTGTAAAAGGTAAGTAAAACTTCTTTAAACACTTTACACACACCAAACACACTTACCTCTGCACTCATGCACCCATCACTCACCTGAACACCGGACATCTCGAACCCTCCAAGTCCTTCAGCCCGACGGCCCGCCTCGCTAACTTGGCGTGGTTTGGAGCCGTCGGGAATCCCACACTTCAGGAATAAAAATAGGGATTAGGCTAAAAACCTGTCTGTTAACTTCCTGTTAACAGACAGTTAATTGGCACTAATCCCCTTCCCGCCTCGGGGAGGCGGGTCCCAGTGCGGGGCGGGTATCCACCTCCTTTGAAACTGGCATGGAGGCGGGTTGGGGGCGGGATGGGTTCGTGCCCCCCCCAATTTCGCGATTTTAACTCCCCACACGCCTCCAATCCCGCCTCCACGGCCCAATGAAAATCCTGCCCTTTCTCTCAAATGATGGCGGGATACTTTGTGGGCCTCACCCAATGTTGCCTGTGGTGTTGTTCTCGCTCCTTTGGGGCAGGGGGACGAGGAGGAGGAAGAATGATTCACTAGCCGCGGCCTGGCTCAGGAATAATGGCTAGGCCTTACCTTCTCCTTCTCGATGAGCGATGGAATGAAGCTGCGTTTGTGAGCCGGATGGTTGGTCACGGGGTGAATCATCGTCTCGTGGGTAAAGAAATCAATGGAAGGCTAAACGAGGAGAAGAAGAGCGTCAGTTTCGGACTCTGTTCAAGTCACATGACCACGAAGATAGGGCATGTCTTAGAGCCAGTTGCACATCAACTTCTATGTGGAGACCTGCACCTCCGGCCCAGGAAAGCTGTTTGTTTGCCCCCAAGAGCAGATGAGCACACACTGAAATTCAATACATGAAAGCAGAACACGAGTCAGAGTCAGTAGGG
Organism: Somniosus microcephalus; assembly: GCF_052327205.1. Lineage (NCBI taxonomy): Eukaryota > Metazoa > Chordata > Chondrichthyes > Squaliformes > Somniosidae > Somniosus > Somniosus microcephalus. Next base: position 10,342,102 of record NC_140991.1, on the reverse strand, counting down.
GACGGGGGTGAGGAGTGAGCAGGAGAGTGGGATTAGACTGGGTGGGATATTAAAGGGTACGGGGAGTGAGCAGGAGAGTGGGATTAGACTGGGTGGGATATTAAAGGGTGTGGGGAGTGAGGGGGAGAGTGAGATTAGACTGGGTGGGATATTAAAGGGTACGGGGAGTGAGGGGGAGAGTGGAATTAGACTGGGTGGGATATTAAAGGGTGTGGGGAGTGAGGGGGAGAGTGAGATTAGACTGGGTGGGATATTAAAGGGTACAGGGAGTGAGCCGGAGAGTGGGATTAGACTGGGTGGGATATTAAAGGGTACGGGGAGTGAGCCGGAGAGTGGGATTAGACTGGGTGGGATATTAAAGGGTACGGGGAGTGAGGGGGAGAGTGGGATTAGACTGGGTGGGATATTAAAGGGTACGGGGAGTGAGGGGGAGAGTGGGATTAGACTGGGTGGGATATTAAAGGGTGCGGGGAGTGAGATTAGACTGGGTGGGATATTAAAGGGTACGGGGAGTGAGGGGGAGAGTGGGATTAGACTGGGTGGGATATTAAAGGGTACGGGGAGTGAGCCGGAGAGTGGGATTAGACTGGGTGGGATATTAAAGGGTACGGGGAGTGAGGGGGAGAGTGGGATTAGACTGGGTGGGATATTAAAGGGTACGGGGAGTGAGCCGGAGAGTGGGATTAGACTGGGTGGGATATTAAAGGGTGTGGGGAGTGAGATTAGACTGGGTGGGATATTAAAGGGTACGGGGAGTGAGGGGGAGAGTGGGATTAGACTGGGTGGGATATTAAAGGGTACGGGGAGTGAGCCGGAGAGTGGGATTAGACTGGGTGGGATATTAAAGGGTGTGGGGAGTGAGGGGGGAGTGGGATTAGACTGGGTGGGATATTAAAGGGTACAGGGAGTGAGCCGGAGAGTGGGATTAGACTGGGTGGGATATTAAAGGGTACGGGGAGTGAGCCGGAGAGTGGGATTAGACTGGGTGGGATATTAAAGGGTACGGGGAGTGAGCCGGAGAGTGGGATTAGACTGGGTGGGATATTAAAGGGTACGGGGAGTGAGGGGGAGAGTGGGATTAGACTGGGTGGGATATTAAAGGGTACGGGGAGTGAGGGGGAGAGTGGGATTAGACTGGGTGGGATATTAAAGGGTGCGGGGAGTGAGGGGGGAGTGGGATTAGACTGGGTGGGATATTAAAGGGTGCGGGGAGTGAGGGGGAGAGTGGAATTAGACTGGGTGGGATATTAAAGGGTACGGGGAGTGAGGGGGAGAGTGGGATTAGACTGGGTGGGATATTAAAGGGTACGGGGAGTGAACAGGAGAGTGGGATTAGACTGGCTGGGATATTAAAGGGTACAAGGAGTGAGCCGGAGAGTGGGATTAGACTGGGTGGGATATTAAAGGGTACGGGGAGTGAGCCGGAGAGTGGGATTAGACTGGGTGGGATATTAAAGGGTACGGGGAGTGAGCCGGAGAGTGGGATTAGACTGGGTGGGATATTAAAGGGTACGGGGAGTGAGGGGGAGAGTGGGATTAGACTGGGTGGGATATTAAAAGGGTACGGGGAGTGAGGGGGAGAGTGGGATTAGACTGGGTGGGATATTAAAGGGTGTGGGGAGTGAGGGGGGAGTGAGATTAGACTGGGTGGGATATTAAAGGGTACGGGGAGTGAGCCGGAGAGTGGGATTAGACTGGGTGGGATATTAAAGGGTGTGGGGAGTGAGATTAGACTGGGTGGGATATTAAAGGGTACGGGGAGTGAGGGGGAGAGTGGGATTAGACTGGGTGGGATATTAAAGGGTACGGGGAGTGAGGGGGAGAGTGGGATTAGACTGGGTGGGATATTAAAGGGTACGGGGAGTGAGCCGGAGAGTGGGATTAGACTGGGTGGGATATTAAAGGGTGTGGGGAGTGAGGGGGGAGTGGGATTAGACTGGGTGGGATATTAAAGGGTACAGGGAGTGAGCCGGAGAGTGGGATTAGACTGGGTGGGATATTAAAGGGTACGGGGAGTGAGCCGGAGAGTGGGATTAGACTGGGTGGGATATTAAAGGGTACGGGGAGTGAGCAGCAGAATGGGATTAGTCTAGGTGTGATATTAAAGGGCCGGGAGAGTGGGATTAGACTAGGTGTGGGGAAAAAACACCAGCATGGGTTTAATGGATGAAAAGGCTGCAACATTCGATGAATCTCAGGGTCCATATACTGACCACTCAATATCACTCCTGGTGCAGATTTCAGACGTCATATTTCTCCCTGCACTAGGGCGGTCAGGATTGGGTGGTGTACTCTGTTAGCGTGCTGAACCATCACCTCTGGACTGAAGCTCAAACCCAGCCCAGACTGCAGGAATGAATGTCTCCACACTCTATCAGCTTCAAGGCTTTGGGACAGGTTTAACCCAGTTCCTAGTGGGCACAAATCCAAAGCACAGAGTTGCCCGCATTGTTGAAGTGAGGTCGCCCACTTCACTGGACCACAAGGCTGGCAGGTGTATGAGATAGTAGCGTGTAACTAGTGCAGTTGGAAATGTTTCCTAGCCCTTGTTATACCTCACCCGAGAGTGCTTAATGCAAACACTGGCTATAAAATAAAGGGATGGGGAATGGGGAGGAAGGGGGTGGGGGGGGGGCGGGGGGAAAAGAGAGAATAATCCATTGCCAGCACCGACATCCTTTACTCCAATAAACACTGGGAAAAAATTCCTTTAAAAGGTCACCTGCCTCAAGACATTTAGTCTGTCCCCAGGGGCCAGTGGTTGGACAGATTTCACCATTCCCAGGCCAACCCACGAATGTTTTTGAGAGAGCAGACCACATTCATTGGGATGAAGTATGTTCAGAGGAATTCAGTGTAAATTCTTTGGGTGGAAATTTTGAACTGCAGCCCAAGTTAGGAAACTATTAAAAAAAAATTCTTCCGAGTAACCCTTTGAGTTCAGACCTTCCTCGGTGGGTTTCAAACACCGATGTGTTCATCCCGCTAGACACACGCGTCTGCAACCAGGCATCACACCGTGCCACTCTGTCCGGCTACAATGGTTCTTTCATAGAATCTTACGGCACAGAAGGAGGCCATTCGGCCCATCGTGCCTGTGCTGGCTCACTGAAAGAGCTCTCCAATTAGTCCCACTCCCCGGCTCTTTCCCCTGTAGCCCTGCAAATTTCTCCTTTTCAAGTATTTATCCAATTCCCTTTCGAAAGTTGTTGTTGAATCTGCTTCCACCGCCCTTTCAGGCAGCGCGTTGCAGATCACAACAACTTGCTGCGTAAAAAAAATTCACCTTCAATCTGTGTCCTCTGGTTACCGACCCTCCTGCCACTGGAAACAGTTTCCCCTTATTTACTCCATCAAAACCCTTCATGATTTTGAACACCTCTATCAAATCTCTCTTTTATCTTTTCTGCTCTCATAGAAACATAGAAGATAGGAGCAGGAGTAGGCCATTCGGCCCCTCGAGCCTGCTCCGCCATTCAGTGAGATCATGGCTGATCATCCAAATTCAGTACCCTGTCCCTGCCTTCTCCCCATATCCCTTGATCCCTTTAGCCTTAAGAAATATATCCAACTCCTTCTTGAATATATTTAATGAACTGGCCTCCACCGCCCTCTGTGGCAGAGAATTCCACAGGTTCACCACTCTCTAGGTGAAGAAATTCCCCCTCATCTCAGTCCTAAATGGCTTACCCCTTATCCTTAGACTATGACCCCTGGTTCTGGACTCCCCGACCATCGGGAACATCCTTCCTGCATCTAGTCTGTCCAGGCCTGACAGAATTTTATAGGTTTCGATGAGATCCCCTCTCAATCTTCTAAACTCCAGTGAGTATAAGCCCAATCGACACAATCTCTCCTCATACGTCATTCCTGCCATCCCAGGTATCAGCCTGGTGAATCTTCGCTGCACTCCTTCCATGGCAAGAACATCCTTCCTCAGATAAGGCGACCAAAACTGCACACAATACTCAAGGTGCGGTCTCCCCAAGGCCCTGTACAACTGCAGCAAGACATCCTTGTTCCTGTACTCGAACCCTCTCGCTACGAAGGCCAACATACCATTTGCCTTCTTAACCGCCTGCTGCACCTGTTCTCAGGAGAACAATCCCAGCTTCTCCATTCTCTCCACATAACTGAAGTCCCGCGTCCCCAGTATCATTCTAGTAAATCTCCTCTGCACCCTCTCCAAGACCTGGACATCCTTTCTTTCATTCGTCTTTCTAATATTCAGTGTATTTATGGGAGGGGGGTGGAACGTTGATGTAGACACAAGGTAATGACATGCACACCTACTCTAGAATCCCTGTAGAAGGTGTAGTAGCCCTGCGATGTTGGACTTGCAACTCGGAGGTCGATGTGAAATTAAGTTCAGTAAAATTTACGGGCTAGTACCAGCAGAATGAAGCTCTGCTGCCCGTGTCCTATCCCACATCAAAGTCCCACTTGCCCATTCCCCATCTCCTCACTGACCAACATTGGCTCCAGATTACCCACTACCTTAAATTTAAAAACTCTCAATTTTTTCAATGCACGAGACTCTGGTTTGTGCATCCCTTCCCTACGCCCTCCCTGATGGCTGTGCCTTCAGCAATCTAGGCTCCATGCTATCCCTCCCTAACCTCTTACGCCTCTCCGCCTCCCTCTCCTTTATTTAAAACCCACCTCTGAACAAGTTATTGGTCACCCCTCCACCTCCTTTATCTCAGGGTCCATTGTTTGACTATGCATGTGTGAGGCACCTTGGGACGTTTGTCCACATTAGGGGCGCTATTAGAAATGCAACTTATTGTCGTTGCTGGATTGTGGGGATGAGCTGGAGTCTGAGCTTCAGACACTGCGACACGTCAGGGAGGGGGAGAAGTACCTGGACTCTGTATCAGGAGGTGGTCACACCTATGAAGTTAATTAATTCAGATGTAGCCCATGGTCAGGGACAGGACGGTGTGACTATGAGTGAGGCAGGTACGGGGATCCAGGAGGTAGAGCTGGAGGAGCCGCAGCCCTTGCTCTTGTCCAACAGGTTCGCGGTTCTTACTCCCTGTGGGTACAGGAGCAGGGACTGCAGGGAGGATGAGCAACCTGGCCACAGCACCGTGGAATGGGGGGCCATTCAAGAGGGGGGAGTACATAGAAATGTTGTAGTGGTAGAGGATAGTATTATTAGGGGGATAGATAGAGTTCTCTGCAGCCGAGAGCGAGAGTCCTGAAGGCTGTGTTGCCTACCCGGTGCCAGGGTTAAGGACATCTCCTCTGGGCTGGAAAGAAACTTGCAGTGGGAGGGGGTGGATCCAGTTGTCGTGGTCCATGTTGGTACAAATGACGTAGATAGGACTAGGAAGCCGGTTCTGTTAAAGGAGTATGAGCATCTAGGGCTCAAATTAAAAAACAGAACCTCAAGGGTAATAATCCCCTGAGCCACGAGCGAATTTGGCTAGGACAAATAAAATTAGACAGTTAAATGCGTGGCTCAAAGACTGGTGTGGGAGAAATGGGTTTTGCTTCCTGGGACACTGGCACCAGTACTGGGGCAGGAGGGAGCTGTTCCGTTGGGACGGGCTTCACTTGGCCAGTGCTGGGACTAGAGTCCTGGCGGATCACATAACTAGGGCTGTAGAGAGGGCTTTAAACTAACTAGTTGGGGGGAGATTCCTAGAGAGCAAATAATAAAAATGACAACAGAGAAGGTCATAGACTTAGGTAGCAGTGGGGAAATTAAAAACCAGGGCGTGTCAGGAAGGGGCAGAAGGTATGGAGTAAAAAGTAAAGTAATAAAAAGGGCAAAAGCAGGAACTAAGTGTCACACAACATATTTGAAAGTTCTCTATCTGAATGCACGTAGCATTCGTAACAAAATAGACGAGTTAATGGCACAAATAACTACATATGGGTATGATCTTGTGGCCATTACAGAAACATGGCTGCAGGGTGACAATGCCTGGGAATTAAACATACCAGGTTATTTAACGATCAGGAAGGACAGGCAGGAAGGAAGGGGAGGTGGGGTGGCTATGTTAACAAAGGAAGGAATCACTGTAATACAGAGAAATGATATTGGGTCAAAAGATCAGGATAATGAAACAGTTTGGGTGGAGATAAGGAATAATAAGGGGAAAAAAACACTAGTGGGCGTAGTCTATAGGCCTCCGAACAGTTGCAACTCTGTTGGACGGAGTATCAATCAGGAAATAGTTGAGGCTTGTAATAAGGGAACATCTATAATTATGGGGGATTTTAACTATCATATTAATTGGACAAATCAAATTGGGCAGGGCTGCCTTGAGGATGAGTTCATTGAGTGTATTAGGGATGGGTTTCTTGAGCAGTATGTAACTGAACCAACCAGGGGGCAAGCAACCTTAGATCTGGTCCTGTGTAATGAGACAGGATTAATTAAAAATGTCCTAGTAAAGGATCCCCTTGGAATGAGTGACCATAACATGGTTGAATTCCATATTCAATTAGAGGGTGAGAAGGTTGGATCTCAAACAAGCATGCTAAGCTTGAATAAAGGAGACTATGAAGGTATGAGAGCGGAATTGAGTAGAGTGGATTGGGAAAATAGATTAAAGGGTAAGACGATACATGATCAGTGGTGTACATTTGAGGAGTTATTTTACAACTTCCAAAAAATATATATTCCACCGAGAAGAAAAGGGTGTAAAAGAAAAGACAGCCATCCGTGGCTAAGTAAAGAAATTAAGGATAGTATTCGACTAAAAACAAGGGCATATAAGGTAGCCAAGTCTAGTGGGAGGATAGAGGATTGGGAAAACTTTAAAAGACAGCAAAAAATAACAAAAAGATTGATTAAGAAAGGGAAGATAGATTATGAAAGTAAATTAGCAAAAAATATAAAAACAGATAGTAAGAGTTTTTATAGTTATATAAAAAGAAAAAGGGTGGCTAAAGTAAATGTTGGTCCCTTAGAGGATGAGACCGGGAAATTAATGGTGGGAAATATGGAGATGGCAAAAACACTGAATGAATATTTTGTATCAGTCTTTACAGTAGAGGACACTAAGAATATCCCAACACTGGATAAACAGGGGGCTAAAGGGGGGGGGGGGAGGAGCTAAACACGATCAAAATCACTAAGGAAGTGGTACTCGGTAAAATAATGGGACTCAAGGCAGATAAATCACCTGGACCTGATGGCTTACATCCTAGGGTCTTGAGGGAAGTGGCGGTAGGGATTGTGGATGCATTAGTAATAATTTTCCAAAACTCCCTGGACTCAGCAAAGGTCCCGGCAGACTGGAAAACTGCTAATGTAACACCCTTATTTAAAAAGGGCAGTAGACAGAAGGCTGGAAACTATAGACCGGTTAGCCTAACATCTGTGGTAGGTAAAATTTTGGAGTCCATTATTAAGGAGACAGTAACAGGACATTTGGACAATCATAATTTAATAGGACAAAGTCAGCATGGTTTTATGAAGGGGAAGTCATGTTTGACAAATTTGCTGGAGTTCTTTGAGGAAGTAACATATAGGGTGGATAAAGGGGAACCAGTGGACGTGGTGTATTTAGACTTCCAAAAGGCATTTGACAAGGTGCCACACAAAAGATTATTGCTCAAGATAAAAAAATCACGGGATTGGGGGTAATATTCTGGCATGGATAGAGGATTGGCTATCTAACAGAAGGCAGAGAGTTGGGATAAATGGTTCATTCTCAGACTGGCAATTAGTGACTAGTGGTGTTCCGCAGGGGTCAGTGCTGGGTCCCCAACTCTTTACAATCTATATTAACGATTTGGAGGAGGGGACCGAGTGTAACATATCAAAGTTTGCAGATGATACTAAGATGGGAGGGAAAGTAGTGAGTGAGGAGGACATAAAAAAACCTGCAAGGGGACATAGACAGGCTAAGTAAGTGGGCAGAGATTTGGCAGATGGAATACAATACTGGAAAGTGTGAGGTTATGCACTTTGGCAGGAAAAATCGTAGAGCAAGTTATTATCTTAATGGCAAGAAACTGGAAAGTACTGAAGTACAAAGGGATCTGGGGGTCCTGGTGCACGAAACTCAAAAGGTTAGTATGCAGGTGCAGCAAGTGATTAAGAAGGCCAATGGAATGTTGGCTTTCATTGCTAGGGGGATAGAATATAAAAATAGGGAGGTATTGCTTCAGTTGTACAAGGTATTGGTGAGACCGCACCTGGAATACTGCATACAGTTTTGGTGTCCATACTTAAGAAAAGACATACTTGCTCTCGAGTCAGTACAAAGAAGGTTCACTCGGTTAATCCCGGGGATGAGGGGATGGACATATGAGGAGAGGTTGAGTAGATTGGGACTCTACTCATTGGAGTTCAGAAGAATGAGAGGCGATCTTATTGAAACATATAAGATTGTGAAGGGGTTGGATCGGGTGGATGCGGGGAGGATGTTCCCGATGATGGGTGAAACTAGAACTAGGGGGCATAGTTTTAGAATAAGGGGCTGCTCTTTCAAAACTGAGGTGAGGAGGAACTACTTCACTCAGAGGGTGGTAGGTCCATGGAATATGCTGCCCCAAAAAGCTGTAGAAGCTACATCATTACATAAATTTAAAACAGAAATAGGCAGTTTCCTAGAAGGGAATGAAGGGTTACGGGGAGCGGGCAGGAATTTGGACATGGCCCTGTGGGTAGCGGAGTGGGCCCAGGGGCCGTGTAGCCTGATCCTGCTCCTATTTCGTGTGTCTAATTCTGCTAGATTCAGGAGATGGTTCTGTGATAGTAGATTGGCGGTTGGGATCGGATCAGCCATGATCTTATTGAATGGCGGAGCAGGCTCGAGGGGCCGATTGGCCTACTCCTGCTCCTATTTCTTATGTTCTTATGTTCTAACCCAAGTGCTTCACCAACGTCCTCCATCGACGGACCTGCCCCCCCTATTGGGGCCAGTATTTGTGGGACTGCAGTCCCACACTAGGCAGATGACTCGACAATGAATGCCCATCCCTAGCTGATCGCATCGCCCACATCAATAAAACATGCACTGGTTTGCAGGGCTACGGGGAAAGAGCAGGGGGGAGTGGGACTAATTGGAGAGTTCTTTCAAAGAGCCGGCACAGGCACGATGGGCCGAATGGCCTCCTGCAGTGTAAGATTCGATGGTTCAATGAAGAGAGGTGGGTCAACATATCAGGGGACACCAGTTAAACATAAGAAAGAGGAGTTGGGGGGGGGGGGGCGGAGGAGGAGGAGGTGGGAGCTACAGCAGAAGGTGGTGGCGGGGGGAGGATGCGCAAGTCAACAGTAACTGGGATAGAGGAAAGTCAGGAAAACATTTCACCCAGAAGATCAGAGATGTGGAATAGGTCACTGCAAAAGAGTATTGCAATGGACAATATATAAAGCACCGAGTGCTTAACTGTTAAAATGAGCCAGCTTGCTCCTGTTCCCAAAGTTCCGTACTAGCGCTAATAAAAGGCACCACATCGTCAGGACACTGCCTCAATACTTTCACAGCTCACCAACAGCCCCTAGTGACAGACATCTGTACTGCAGCAGAATAGTACGAGCTCCACTGCACCTTATTCACCCAAAGTGTCAAGACAGGAGTTGAGAAAATTCTGATCACTTGCAGTTACTGCGAGGCCGTGGAATGCCCGACCAGAATTACTGATTGATGTAGAGACCATATCTGCATTTATGAATAGGTTAGCTATATGGTTGAAGGAAAAGGGAATAAAGGGATATGGGAACAAGAGCGGGCACATGGGATTAGGGAACGACTGCTCATGTGTACCACACACCAACAGCCTGTTTCCGCCTTGTAATTCTATGCGAGTTATTCAATCGTTGCATCAAATAACATCAATCCTGGGAATGGAAAACCTTTCAGCTCTATTAACGGCCAGCTTTGGGAACCCTACTCTAGGGAGGATGTCAAGGCCATGGAGAGGGTGCAGAGGAGATTCATTAAGAGGATACCAGTAATGTGAGGCTTTAGTTATGAGGAGAGACTAGAGAGAGACTCTGAGGCACTTTTCGCTAGAACAAAACATTAAGAGGAGATTTGATAGAGGGAATCAAAATTAGGAGAGGTTCCGATACAGTAAACTGCGCAAAATTTTTCCACTGGTCAGTAGGTCGGTGACTAGAGGGAATACATTTAAGATCATCACCAAAACAGAGGGAGCAGTTAGATTGTTTAATGCAGAGGGATTGTTAGGATATGGAGTGGCCATCACAGTGCTGCAACAGAACACTTTTAAGAGAGTACTGCATGGGGAAAGAGATTAAATGGGTAGCCCTTTCAGACAGCCAGCACATGCACCAAATGACCTCCCTCTACGCTGTAAAATTCCATCATCCCATGCACCTAGTACATATAACACTGTAGCCCTCTACACTGCCCCATCAAACACTCCCAGACCAGCTACAGCATGGGTTAGATACAGAGTAAAGCTCCCTCTACACTGTCCCATCAAACACTCCCAGGACAGGTACAGCACGGGTTAGATACAGAGTAAAGCTCCCTCTACACTGTCCCATCAAACACTCCCAGACCAGCTACAGCATGTGTTAGATACAGAGTAAAGCTCCCTATACACTGTCCCATCAAACACTCCCAGGACAGGTACAGCATGGGTTAGATACAGAGTAAAGCTCCCTCTACACTGTCCCATCAAACACTCCCAGGGCAGGTACAGCACGGGTTAGATACAGAGTAAATCTCCCTCTACACTGTCCCATGAAACACTCCCAGGGCAGGTATAGCACGGGTTACATACAGAGTAAAGCTCCCTCTACACTGTCCCATCAAACACTCCCAGGGCAGGTACAGCACGGGTTAGATACAGAGTAAAGCTCCCTCTACACTGTCCCATCACACACTCCCAGGGCAGGTACAGCATGGGTTAGATACAGAGTAAAGCTCCCTCTACACTGTCCCATCAAACACTCCCAGGGCAGGTACAGCACGGGGTTAGATAGAGTAAAGCTCCCTCTACACTGTCCCATCAAACACTCCCAGGGCAGGTACAGCACAGGTTAGATACAGAGTAAAGCTCCGTCTACACTGTCCCATCAAACACTCCCAGGGCAGGTACAGCACGGGTTAGATACAGGGTAAAGCTAAGTCTACACTGTCCCATCAATGTATCCAATCACAGAGGAGCATTGCTTACTGCGTCTCTCTGTTGGGGACCTAGAGCCGCTGTGCAAGAATGCACGAGACTTCCATCAATGTCCCTCCAGCACTGCTTTGTGTCCCATTCTCTGTCCTGCCTGCTATGCAGGGATCAGAAATTCACAGTGCTGGCTTCATTTACAACTTAAATCAGGAAGATTGTGTTTACACGGAGGATGAGTAACTGTTTGAAAAGCAGACATTCCCACCTCATGTGGATCAAACTTGGCTACTCCATACTGTCCCTTCTGAATCCTATGGACGAGGTCGATCTGTTCATCAGTTAGTCGAATGTCAGCGCCGGTCATCTTATCAGGAATAGTACGCCTGTGGACAGGGGGCGGGGTAAACAGTGGTGTTGGGAAAAGATTAGGCAATGATACCTGGTTAAATAACAGAACTTTCTCATTCCCTTCACCACACCCTAGTCAATCAGGCAATCGCCTGCCAGGCCTCTGTCAATCTGGGTCCTCAGCCCGCCGTCAGGAGGTGTGCCGCAGCCCGCCGACAGGAGGGGCGCCGCAGCCCGCCGACAGGAGGGGCGCCGCAGCCCGCCGACAGGAGGGGCGCCGCAGCCCGCCGACAGGAGGTGTGCCGCAGCCCGCCGACAGGAGGCGTGCCGCAGCCCGCCGACAGGTGTACTGTTGCCAACATGTAGGAGTGGCCCAAGCTGTGATCTCTTGCTGTGATTCCCCCAGCCCTCTTGAGATTTGTGCAGAAAACACATTTGACATTAGGAACTGTTCATCCGGGGAGTGCCAGGCTTCAGTTCATGACTCACCGTGGGCCCTGCTAGCACAGCCAACCACCAACAGAGGGACAGCTTCGCCAGTGGTGACAAATCAAAACTCAGCCCAAGTCCTCCGTCCCACTCCGCGTGCTGAAAGGACAGGGTGTACACACTGGACAAAGCCCAGTCACAATTAGCATCAAAACCTTCATTTCAAGCTGAAGGTGAATGCCCTCTGTGTCTAACACAGCAAGCGGCTCACTGCTTCAAGCTGTATGGGGATGAATCGACGAGCAGCTTAATTGGGAGGCTGGCATCAACTACCCAAACCATCGGGGCCAGTAGCATATTCAAAACTCAAAGCCCTCTCCATCCCGCCACAGCACACACATCCCTCATTCTCCGTACCAATAATCAGGATTTTCCATCTTATCCAGAAATTCATCCAGCTCATCTTTATTTCGGATTGGTTTGTAGATTTTCTTTCCATCCAGATCATATCCTATGTGTGGATAGTCCTTGTACCATTCCATAGGGATATTGCCCACAGTGTTCCGGATATCCTGCGAAAAAAGTTAGGAAAAGAAAAGACATTTAATTTCCTCCGAGTAAATGTTCATCACTGACTGATGATCTTCACTAAAAACCAAATGATATCAAAACCAAAGGGCCCTTTCTGTTATACACCTGTTCCCAGCACGGCAGGTCGACAACAGAAGCTGGATTTTGTACTGCTCGGAGTCCTGGATGCGAGACTCACACAAACTGTGAATGACCTATCGAATCATAGAATGATGCAGCACAGAAGGAGGTCATTCGGCCCATCATGCCTGTGCCGGCTGTTTGAAAGAGCTCTCCAATTAGTCCCGTTCCCCTGCTTTCCCCAGAGTCCTGAAAACTTTCAAGTATTTATCGAATTGCCTTTTGAAAGTTACTATTGAATCGGCTTTCACCATCCTTTCAGGCAATGCGTTGCAGATCACAACAGCTCACTGCTTCATTTTTTCCCCCCTCATGTCACCTCTGGTTCTTTTGTCAAATACCTTAAATCTGTGCCCTCTGGTTATCTACTCATAGAAACATAGAAGATAGGAGCAGGAGTAGGCCATTCGGCCCCTCGAGCCTGCTCCGCCATTTAATGAGATCATGGCTGATCATCCAAATTCAGTACCCGGTCCCTGCCTTCTCCCCATATCCCTTGATCCCTTTAGCCTTAAGAAATATATCCAACTCCTTCTTGAATATATTTAATGAATTGGCCTCAACTGCCTTTTGTGGTAGAGAATTCCACAGGTTCACCACTCTCTGGGTGAAGAAATTCCTCCTCATTTCTGTCCTAAATGGCTTATCCCTTATCCTTAGACTGTGACCCCTGGTTCTGGACTCCCCGACCATCGGGAACATCCTTCCTGCATCTAGTCTGTCCAGTCCTGTTAGAATTTTATAAGTTTCAATGAGATCCCCTCTCATTCTTCTAAACTACAGCGAGTACAAGCCCAGTCGACCCAATCTCTCCTCATACGTCATTCCTGCCATCCCAGGTATCAGTCTGGTGAATCTTTGCTGCACTCCCTCCATGGCAAGAACATCCTTCCTCAGATAAGGCGACCAAAACTGCACACAATACTCAAGGTGTGGTCTCACCAAGGCCCTGTACAACTGCAGCAAGACATCCTTGCTCCTGTACTCGAATCCTCTCGCTGTGAAGGCCAACAAACCATTTGCCTTCTTAATCTACTCTATCAAAATCCTTCAAGATACACTACTCCTTTAATCCCATGGGCTTCAATTTTGCTAAACAAAGATTATGTGGTAAAAATAGCACATTTCTAACCACATAATTATACCAAGCGTGAGGCAGCCTGGCAAGGATTTCCCAACATGTAATCATATATAGCTTAAACAATACTTTCACAGTTACTCTCAGGAAGCCCTTCATTGTTTATCACCCGGACTACCAGTACTCAAAAGTTATTAAATAAAGAAAATAGATTTTTAAGCGGAGCAGTTAATGCAGTGAACACTCAGTGACACGCAGCTCATTAAAGTGCAGCTGAAGTCAGCTATAAATGTTATCTGAATTGCTCCCAAACAAGACCGAGTTCAGCAAATTGTCATCTCATACTTGCCATTTGCTGGTTAATTTTGTTGTTGAATGGTGAAAATGACAATAAGGTGCAAGTAACTGCGCACACAAGATAAACCAAGTAAAAAAATCAGAGATTGATCCATCAGAAACTTCAAAAAAAAAATCAGCATCCAGGAATGAAAAGGCAGATTCTTCACTTAATAATTTTAGTAAATGGGAAATTGCGCGCTAGAATGCACAAGCTCGCGATATTTGGCCCCGCATGTGTCTGGTGTACCCGTGTGGAAACTCTCCCTCACAGCCACCAGTTCACTGCAGGCACCAACACAGTAAGCCCGGCACGGATGCCAGCTGAGTATATGCCAAGCCATTCCGTCAACACCAAACACAAGGTCACTCGGGGCCTCTGGCAAGAGCAATGGCTGCCACACTTTGAACGTTGTGGGCCAATTACAGAGCTGAGGTTTGAAGGGAGTCATCTAGCCAGACTCACTCCAAAACACCTCAACACAATTATTTGGAGGCTCTCCTTTTACTGTTTTCCCAAATGGGAGCAGTGAATGAGGCTCTCTCGGCAAACAGTCCATTCTCTTCCCCCAGTTTAACGTTCCCCTCCCTTACAGCACCTGTAACTAGTCTATGACACTGGCCTCTGCTTGTGCTCCAGGATATATAGAAAGAACTCCCATTTCACGACCTCAAGACATCCCAAAGCGCTTTACAGCCAAGGTATTTTTGAAGTGTAGTCACTGTTGTAATGTAGGAAACACGGCAGCCAAATATGCACACGGCATGCTCCCACAAACAGCAATGAAATAAATGACCAGAAAATCTGTTTGAGTGATGTTGGTTGAGGGATATATAGCAGCCCAGGTCACCGGGGAGAACTGCCCTGCTCTTCAAGATAGTGCTGTGGGATCTTTTACACCCACCCGAGAGGGCAGACAGGGCCTCAGTTTAACATCTCATCTAAAAGGCGGCACCTCCGACAGTGCAGCACTCCCTGGATTATGTGCTCAAGTCTCTGGAGTTGGACTTAAACCTTCCGACTCCAAGGCGAGAGTGCCACCCACTGAGCCACGGCTAACAGCTTACCTTGTTCAAATCCTGATAATGAATAATATAAAAAAGAGCCCATGTGTCAGCAGTTTTATTCACAGCCACCATTTCGAACGGGTTAAGTAATCAAAATGGCTGCCGTCAGGCTGGCCACAGCAAGCTAGTTTATAAGAACTTAATTAAATAGTTCAGGGGGACAGCAGGTTTTCCAGGTTACCATCAGGCCTCAGTCGTAGCCGGGACACGACAACTGGCCCTGGGCTAGCGGGGCAGGGGGGGTGGGGTGATAGAGTAAAATAAATAAAACAGCAACCAGCAGACTTGGCTCCGACAACCTTACGGTCAAATACTCTGCCGAGGCTCATGATCTCAGCTCACGCAACAAGGACAGATGTTTGGGAAAGGTACAGAGAACCTCTGGCCACTCAGAGGCAGCGAGAATCAGCACCTTCAATAGAGAAGTAAATTGCATGTGGGGGGGTGGGGGCAGTGGAACAGAACACATTAGTATTGTTCTGTTTATTAAAGTTGAAATTAGGGAGCGTCACTCCCATACCCGGAGAGAGGAAGAAAATCTCGACTATTTCAGGAAGTGCAGTCACACCACTGCGGTGTGGAAAGAGTTAACAAGATCACAAGAACTCCAGCAGGTTCTGGAGCGAACTCGTTGGTCCCTGAAACGCAGCCCTCACCCCACTGCATTTAACTCGCCCTTTTGATCGGCTCGAGTCATCCTCAAGGCAGGATCAAAACAGTTCCAGAAAGGCCGATGATCTCACGCGCTGGAAATGCTGTGTGAAGTATATCCTGCTCTGGAGCACGGACTCATTAACCTAGCAGCACGTGTGGGGCGGTGCGGGCAGGGGGCAGGGCCTCGGACACACAGCAAGGGGTTATTCCCCTCCCAAAAAGGGGAGAAAGAAATCTCACCATGTCAAATCGGGGACACGCTGTACACATTACCACACTGATTTTGTTCCTTCCACCACCCAGGAGTCTTCCGAGCAGAGACATCACAAGGCAACAAACCCTCCGATTGTGATCTGTGAACTGGCGATAATGGATCGGTCACAGTCTTCAGATATCTCTTTTGTTAAAGAGGCAGGTGTGCGGGTGCGAGCGCGCATGGACCCACCTCAGTCTGTTTTACTCTGGTCAGGGCCATCAGCCAAACCCCCGTCTACAATCAGCCCGCTTGGCTGTAAAGACTCTTACTGAAACAGGTAAATAACTGCAGGAGCTTCACAGACTAACACTCGAACAATTCCAAATTATGCCCCTCACTGAAACCTCTCCATAGCCATTTCCCCAACCTACCTCAGCAATCGCCTCCTGTGCCTGTCATTGCTGTTTGTGGGACCTTACTCTGCACAAATTGGTTGCAACATTTCCTACACCACAACACTTCAAAAAAGTATTTAATTAACTGTAAAGCGCAGTGGGACATCCCGAAGTCGTAAAAGAAAGACTTGCATTTATATAGCGCCTTTCAAGAACGTCCCAAAGCGCTTTACAGCCAATGAAGTACTTTTTGAAGTGTAGTCGCTGTTGTAATGTGGGAAATGCGGCAGCCAATTTGTGCACAGCAAGCTCCCACAAACAGCAATGTGATAATGACCAGATAATCTGTTTTAGTGATGTTGGTTGAGGGAAAATATTGGTCCAGGACACCGGGGAGAACTCCCCTGCTCTTCAAAATAGTGTAACGGGATCTTTTATGTCCACCTGAGAGAGCAGCACTGCCCCTCCGACAGTGCGGCGCTCCCTCAGCACTGCCTTTCCGACAGTGCGGCGCTCCCTCAGCACTGCCCCTCCGACAGTGCGGCGCTCCCTCAGCACTGCCTTTCCGACAGTGCGGCGCTCCCTCAGCACTGCCCCTCCGACAGTGCGGCGCTCCCACAGCACTGCCCCTCCGACAGTGCGGCGCTCCCTCAGCACTGCCCCTCCGACAGTGCGGCGCTCCCTCAGCACTGCCCCTCCGACAGTGCGGCGCTCCCTCAGCACTGCCCCTCCGACAGTGCGGCGCTCCTTCAGCACTGCCTTTCCGACAGTGCGGCGCTCCCTCAGCACTGCCCCTCCGACAGTGCGGCGCTCCTTCAGCACTGCCTTTCCGACAGCGCGGCGCTCCTTCAGCACTGTCTTTCCGACAGTGCGGCGCTCCCTCAGCACTGCCTTTCTGACAGTGCGGCGCTCCTTCAGCACTGCCTTTCCGACAGTGCGGCGCTCCCTCAGCACTGCCTTTCCGACAGTGCGGCGCTCCCTCAGCACTGCCCCTCCGACAGTGCGGCGCTCCCTCAGCACTGCCCCTCCGACAGTGCGGCGCTCCCTCAGCACTGCCCCTCCGACAGTGCGGCGCTCCCTCAGCACTGCCCCTCCGACAGTGCGGCGCTCCCTCAGCACTGTCCCTCCGACAGTGCGGCGCTCCCTCAGCACTGCCCCTCCGACAGTGCGGCGCTCCTTCAGCACTGCCTTTCCGACAGTGCGGCGCTCCCTCAGCACTGCCCCTCCGACAGTGCGGCGCTCCTTCAGCACTGCCTTTCCGACAGCGCGGCGCTCCCTCAGCACTGTCCCTCCGACAGTGCGGCGCTCCCTCAGCACTGCCCCTCCGACAGTGCGGCGCTCCTTCAGCACTGCCTTTCCGACAGTGCGGCGCTCCCTCAGCACTGCCCCTCCGACAGTGCGGCGCTCCCTCAGCACTGCCCCTCCGACAGTGCGGCGCTCCCTCAGCACTGCCCCTCCGACAGTGCGGCGCTCCCTCAGCACTGCCCCTCCGACAGTGCGGCGCTCCCTCAGCACTGACCCTCCGACAGTGTGGCGCTCCTTCAGCACTGCCTTTCCGACAGCGCGGCGCTCCCTCAGCACTGTCCCTCCGACAGTGCGGCGCTCCCTCAGCACTGCCCCTCCGACAGTGCGGCGCTCCTTCAGCACTGCCTTTCCGACAGTGCGGCGCTCCCTCAGCACTGCCCCTCCGACAGTGCGGCGCTCCCTCAGCACTGCCCCTCCGACAGTGCGGCGCTCCCTCAGCACTGCCCCTCCGACAGTGCGGCGCTCCCTCAGCACTGCCCCTCCGACAGTGCGGCGCTCCCTCAGCACTGCCCCTCCGACAGTGCGGCGCTCCCTCAGCACTGCCCCTCCGACAGTGCGGCGCTCCCTCAGCACTGCACTGGAGCATCAGCCTAGATTTTTGTGCTCAAGTCGCTGGAGTGGGACTTGAACCCACAACCTTTGGACTCAGAGGCGAGGGTGCTACCCACTGAGCCACGGCTGACAGTTCTATAGTCAGCTGAAAGAGCATGAGGAGCTTCCCTAAAGTCAGGGAAGAAAAAAAATTAAACATAGCCAACACCGGTCACACACTTCAACGCAACGGTCACCAGCCAACAGGCTCATCCATCCAGGGATCAGCACAAGCACAGAGAAAGAGTTTACAAAACGTGAACTACTGTATTAAAATGCCTCTGAAATCAGAGCCAAAGGAGCAAGCCAGCCGAGCTTGGCTTGGGTGGGGAGTCCAGTGACAGGACACACTATCCCTTTACACTGGTCAGGTGTGGCAGTTCACCTGCTGACTAACTGTAACCGATCACCTCCTCACTAATTTGAAATTTCCTGCGAGGGGACTGAAACTTCAGAGAAATATTACCAAGCGTCTAAATCGGCAAATCTGCCGTGAAATGTAGCCCAGCAGCGCACATTCCTACTGCCCAAAAACTGAAAGGCCACGGCAATAAAAGAGAGAGACAAAGAGAGAGAGATATAGAGAAAGACAGAGAGAGAGAGATACACACAAATAGAGAAAGAGAGAGAGAGACAGAGAGAGAGACAGAGAAATACACACAAAGAGAGAAAGAGAGAGAGAGAGACAGAGAAATACACACAAATAGGAGAGAGAGACAGAGAGAGATATGCACAAAGAGAGAGAGAGAGACAAAGAGAGAGAGAGACAGAGAAATACACACAAATAGGAGAGAGACAGAGAGAGATACACACAAAGAGAGAGAGAGAGAGAGAGACAAAGAGAGAGAGAGAGACAGACAAAGAGAGAGAGAGAGAGACAGACAGAGAGAGAGAGAGACAGAGAAATACACACAAATAGAGAGAGAGAGAGACAGAGAAATACACACAAATAAGAGAGAGACAGAGAGAGATACACACAAAGAGAGAGAGACAAAGAGAGAGAGAGACAGACAAAGAGAGAGAGAGAGACAGACAAATACACACAAATAGAGAGAGAGAGACAGAGAGAGAGATACACACAAATAGAGAAAGAGAGAGAGAGAGACAGAGACAGAGAGAGAGAGATACACACAAATAGAGAAAGAGAGAGACAGTCAGACAGACGAGAGATATAGAGAAAGACAGAAAGAGACAGAGACTGACAGAGAGACAGAGGCACACAAATAGAGACAGAGAGAGACAAAGAGAACGAGAGACAGAGAGAGACAGAGACAGAGACACACCAATAGAGAGAGAGAGACAGACAGACAAAGAGAAAGAGACAGACAGAGGGATACACACAAATTGAGGGAGACAGACAGACAAACAAGAGAGATATAGAGAAAGACAGAAAGAGAGACAGAGACACACAAATAGAGACAGAGACAAAGAGAAAGAGACAGACAGAGATAGAGAAAAAGAGACAGAGAGACACACCAAGAGAGAGAGAGACACACAGACAAAGAGAGATACACACAAATTGAGGGAGACAGACAGACAAACAAGAGAGATATAGAGAAAGACAGAAAGAGAGACAGAGACACACAAATAGAGACAGAGACAAAGAGAAAGAGACAGACAGAGATAGAGAAAAAGAGACAGAGAGACACACCAAGAGAGAGAGAGACACACAGACAAAGAGAGATACACACAAAAAGAGAGATAGAGAGACACAGACAGACAGAGAGAGACAGACGGACAGAGAGAGACAGAGAGAGGCACTGGCTGCACCGTTCAGGGAACAATAACTCTCCAGTGCAGAGTCAGCCTCAATTCTGAAACCCATTCTGGTGATATCACAAGGATGTCAGTAAGGGCATGTGTGTGAACTGAACACCACTGCCAGCACAATTCCAGATTCCAACCTTCCAAACGAGAGCTGCGCCTGGAAAGAGCATTTTGGCCTGTGCAACCCTGGAGCTCAGTACTGGTGATCTCACTCGTGTCCTCCCAGCCGATCTCCCCAGTGGCATGAAGCCCTGCATTCCCATCCATGCCAAGCTTCACTGGCCCCCCATGTCCCAGCAGCGTGACTTCACTTTCCTCACCCTTACTTTCAATCTCTCCTTGGCCGCGGCTCATCACATCTCGGCCAGCTCTTCCAGTCGCACAGCTCCTCATTCCTCAAGGATGCTTCTTGCTCTTCCTCTGCTCCACCACTGGTGGCCACTCGGAGCCGTGACGTTCACTGCCGTCTGGAACCACTTCCCCAAATCCCTCTGGCTTGCCACCTCCCTTCTGGTCTGCAAAAGCACCTACAGATCTCCCTCTTGGATCAGGTTTTTTTTCTTTCTCCCTACTGCTTGGCATTCACTGCTTTCCATCGCCCTATAAATCTCTCCGAGCCTGCTACTGCGTGTGAGAAGCACTGGCGGTGATGATTGCATATTGGTCACTACTGGTTGTGGAGCTGGGAGCAGTTCGAGACAAAAGAAGCGCTTCATACTGTGTCCTGGAACATCATTTCCCGCACTTCTGCTCTCACCCCTGCCCCTCCCTCCCGGAACCACGATAGAGTTGCCCTTGTCCTCACCTTTCACCCCACCAGCCTCCACATTCAACGGATCATCCTCCGCCATCTCCAACGTGATCCCACCACCAAACACATCTTCCCCTCACCTCCCCTTTCAGCATTCCGAAGGGACCGCTCCCTCCGCGACACCCTGGTCCACTCCTCAATCACCCCCAACAGCCCTTCTCCTTCACCTGGCACCTTCCCGTGCAAGCGCAGGAGATGCAACACCTGCCCTTTTACCTCCTCCCTTCCCACTGTCCAGGGCCCCAAACACCCCTTCCAGGTGAAAGAGCGATTTACGTGTACTTCTTGCAATTTAGTATACTGTATTCGCTGCTCACGATGCGGTCTCCTCTACATTGGGGAGACCAAACGCAGATTGGGCGACCGCTTTGCGGAACACCTCCGTTCAGTCCGTAAGGGTGACCCCGAGCTTCCGATCGCCTGTCACTTTAATTCACCGCTTCACTCCCACTCTGATCTCTCTGTCCTCGGGCTATTACACTGTTCCAATGAAGCTCAACGTAAGCTCGAGGAACAGCACCTCATCTTTCGATTGGGCACTTTACAGCCTTCTGGACTCAACATTGAGTTCAACAATTTCAGATAATTATCCCTGCCCCCATTTTTCATGCAGTATGATTTTTGCCATTCCCATTTGCAACATTTTATCTTTCCTGCCTCTTACAAAAGTACAGGATGTTCTTTCTATTTCTTCCTCCCCTCCTAACCCCCCCCACCCCCTGTCTCTGCACCTGCTTAATATCCGTTCCATCTCCAGCTTTTTCCAGTTCTGATGAAGGGTCCCAGACCTGAAACGTTAACTCTGTTTCTCTCTCCACGGATGCTGCCTGGCCTGCTGAGTATTTCCAGCATTTTCTGTTGTTATTTCATCATTACAGCATATTGGTTAAATACAGTGTACAGGAAACTCTCGTTTAAACGGCACCTCAATATCCGGAATTCTCTATTAACCGGCAAAATCATACTCCGAAAACACCTCAATAACCGGCAATGTTGCCGAGTCCGAGTCCGAGTCTCCCGCGGTGGCCGAGTTAGCCAGTGGGGGTAGTTCTCCAAACTACCACTACTCGGCTTCTTGGCACTGTCAGAAGTCCGAACACCTCAATAACAGGAGTCTGACTCTTTGTTTGTTAAAAATAGCCTCGGTAGATAACCCTCTCCGTCATCCGGAATTTTTAATCAACCGGCACCATCCCGGTCCCGTCGGTGCCAGATACCAAAGAGTTTCCTGTATTTATAAAGTGATAACACGGTCACTTTCAGTCCCTGGGACTTCACACCCCAGATATACCAATGGAATACCATCCAGAGAGTCCGCCTGCAAGTCTACCTTCCACCAAAGGCCTCGGCACCAGCTTGCCGGCCAGTCCACTTTAAGTCACCATTTAATACACTGTATTGTAATTCCAGCACTCTGACAAGAGGACGCAGAAACCCCGAAATGAAATGGTCAGTTCAGCTTGTCGCTGTGGTAAATCCGTGCCTCCAACGGGTTCCAGCAGCCGGGGGGGAAGGAAATCAAGGGAGTAGAGCCGGAAGGGCAGAAGAGTATTGAGGATCCTGGTATCACAGTCTGCTGATGTGCACAGCCCTGCTTTCTTCTTTCAATTTTTGCCACAAAAGTTCCACATTAACTCGAGCATCAACCATAACGGATTTGTGGCCAATTGAAACTCTAAAGCAACAAAGGGCATTTATTGCCCATCCCTAGTTGCCCTTGAGAAGGTGGTGGTGGGTCTTCTTCTTGAACCGCTGCAGTCCGTGTGGTGAAGGTACTCCCACAGTGCTGTTTGGGAGGGAGTTCCAGGATTTTAACCCAGCGACGATGAAGGGACGGCGATATATTTCCACCCCAGGATGGTGTGCGACTTGTAGGGGAACTTGGAGCTGATGATGTTCCCACAACATTACTGCTCTTGTCCTTCTCAGCAGTGGAGGTAGGTGCTGTCCAAGTAACCTTGGCGAGGTGCTGCAGTGCATCTTGTAGATACTGTAGCCACGGTGAGAGGGGTATCGATCAAACAAACTGCAAAGTCCCGAATTTTTGAGCTTTTTGAGGGAAGAAAGTAGGAACGGAAATAAAACAGCATAGCAGTTCACAAGTTGGATCTGAGAGAGCAGTGGGTTCAAGATTGTAACCCAGTCACCCAGGGAAAGCAGAGAGCAGAAGCCTCCATACACAGGGCAGATAGCAGAGAGAAAAACTCTGCATTCATTCAAGAGTGGCTGCATGCAGTAATAGAGTAGGAACTGTAGATTTGTATGGAAGGATGTCAAATGGCCTTCTCATCTCAGTGATCAGTATGGGCTGGGTTGTTTGGGAGGGGCGCGGAGAGAATTGGAGGGCGAGCAATAAGTGAGATACTCGCTTCTGGCCGGCTTAAAAGCAGCACAAAGGCTCAAGAACGCAGGAGCGGCCAGACCCCTCGTCCAAGGCGTCATACAGCCCAAGGAGACAAGAGGGGAAGGGAACAGCTCCCATAAAGATAGCACGAAAATAACACACACATACGATTAATCACTGCTCATTAGTCACTGCTTATAAAGTATGAAAATAAAAAGCTCAGTGCGGTGAAAATGCTTGTGGTGGTCTAATATATTCCGCGATCCGCCAAGAGAAGCCATTTAAAGTTTTTCCAATGCTGTGGTTGGTTAATGACCCTCTACTACCTTTAGAAAGAACAATGAGGGATGAAGTGCCAGAACCAAATCAAATAGACGGGAATGTTTTTCTTCAAAACATTCCCTTTGGTCTCTTATTCTGGTTGATTTGATGTAGGCTGACTGGGGGGGGTGGTGCAATGGGTTTAACATGGGCCTTTCACCTCCAGCCCACACTGCTTGGGTGAAAGGCTGCTAACCAATGGGAAATGGGTTTTGTGGTGTATGTGCCTTTAAGAGCCCCTGTGTACTGTAATGCCGGTAGTGGCCACTCGGGCTATATAAGCCTGTATAGTGTCGTGTATCTGTTAGTTCACCTCCAGACTTTGTCCAGTAAACACCTGTAAGCCAACTCCTGCATTCCGTGTCTTCATTGACACACGGATACAACAGTGGCGATGAATCGGAAACGGACTTACCTGCAATTCGGCAGCACCTCAAGGAGATCGATTCCTCAGACGAAGGAAGAAGAAAAGAAAAAACTGTGGTTTCACCAGCTAGCCGGGCTGGTGTCAGGTACTGCAATAATCCTTCCTTGGCAGCGGGCTGGGGCTCGATCGGCTGGCTCTACAGCAGGGCCAAGCAGTGAAGGCGCAAGCAAACAGAGACGAAGGGTGGAGCACTCGGGAGACGGCCAGCTCTGCAAAACAGGTCGGCGTTCGGACGCAGAGGGAGGGGAGAGTCCCAGAGAGTCCGGCGGGAACAAGTCTCCAACTATTAAAAATATTTGCAGCAACAGCGGCGGGAAAGCGCCATTTTTTTTCAGCAAGGAGGAAGGGAAAGCGCGGGAGGCGCCATTTTTTTTCCAGGATGCCTAAGACTGGCAATATTACTGCTTTCGATGGTGATGTGGAGGATTGGCCCACATATGTAGAAAGAGTGGAGGTATATTGCACAGCAAATGAAATAGAGGATGATAAAAAAGCATCGATACTCCTGAATCTAATGGGCGCAAAGACATACGGGCTGTTACGAAACTTAATCACTCCAGCCAAACCGATGGACAAGAATTTTAAGGAAATTGTTGATACCCTACAGGAGCACTTAAACCCAACACCGCTGCTGATAGTGGAACGGTTCAAATTCTTCAGGAGGAATCAGCACAAGAATGAAAGTAACGCTGATTACCTCACCGAATTGAGGAAGCTATCAAAGCACTGCCAATTCGGAGCAGGACTGGCAGATTCTCTTCGAGACAAATTCGTCTGCGGTCTCCTAAGTGAAGGAACACAGAAAAGGCTACTTTCTGAGAAAGATTTAACACTGGACAAGGCTTTCAGTATGGCTGTATCATACGAAGCAGCAGTGAGAGGAGCTGCAGAGATACAGCACAAGCCACAGGATTTCGGCACCCATGAAATGACACAGGGTTTCGAGAGATGTTATCGGTGCGGCAGATCCACCCATGACCAGAGGGACTGCTGGTTCAAGGACAAAGCATGCAGGCAATGCAGAAAGATGGGACACATTGCACGGGTATGCCGATCTGGAAAAAAAAAATCCACTGACAAAAAAAAAATCAATAAAGAAAAGTACAAAAAGGTACAAATGATGACGGACAGTAGCTCCGAAGACCAGAAGAGCGATAGCGACTCCGGAAACAAGAGACTAAGCTGGCTCAAATTACATAATGTAATTGCCAAAGAAGATTACCAGACCATTTGGGTTACCCTCACGATAGCAGGGTCCCCAGTTAAAATGGAGCTAGATACAGGATCAGCTCTGACTGCCATAAGTCGACAGGATTACGAGCGGTTATTTCCGCACATACCCTTGAAAGACACATCCATTATCTTAAAAACATATACGGGGCAGAAAGTATACCCCAGAGGGAAAATAAGGGTGCCTGTTGTATACAACGGCAAGGAAATACAGAAGTTGTATTTATACGTTCTGCAAAATGGTGGTCCACCGCTGTTGGGACGTGAATGGATCAGAAAGATACGTCTAGACTGGCACTCCATTCAGGCACTGACGGTGACCAGTAAGAAAAAAAATGATGACAACGTCATACCTAAACGATTGAAAGACATCTTGGCCAACGCCAAAGAAGTGTTCCAACAGGAACTAGGAACCTTGAAAGGCGTCACCGCCTCAATAAAGGTGGAAGATGCGGCAATTCCCAAGTTTTTTAAGGCAAGGCCGGTGCCATACGCAATTCGTCCAGCAGTCGAGGCAGAGCTGGAGAATTTGGAAAGGACAGGCGTGTTATCCAAGATAGATTGGAGCGAATGGGCAACACCCATCGTCCCGGTCATGAAGAAAACTTTGAATAATGATAAATCTGAAGAACAAAGAAAAATTCGCATCTGTGGGGACTTCAAGGTGACTGTAAACCCGGTCCTTCACACGGTACAGTATCCTCTTCCGAGGATAGAAGATATTTTCGCCTCACTATCCGGAGGGAAACGTTTCACAAAAATTGACTTGGCACAGGCATATCTACAGATGGAGGTTGAGGAGGCCTCTAAAAAGTATCTCACAATAAACACACACAAAGGCCTGTACCAGTACAATCGACTGGTTTTTGGAGTAGCATCAGCTCCAGCTATCTGGCAAAGGGCTATGGAACAAGTCCTGCAAGGAATTCCTGGGACTCAATGCTACCTAGACGACATCCTTGTAACAGGAGAAAACGACAACGAGCACCTTGTCAATTTGGAGCAGGTGCTCACTAGGCTGAGAGAACGGGGCCTACGAGCAAACCGCCCCAAGTGTGAATTTTTCCAGAAACAAATATCATATTGTGGCCACATAATTAACGAAGAAGGGTTGCATAAGTCCCCTGAAAAAATTGAAGCGGTCATAAAAGCCCCAGCTCCTGAAAATGTCTCACAATTACGGTCGTTCCTGGGATTGATAAATTACTATCATAAATTTTTACCGAACTTGTCAACTATTCTGCACCCTCTTAACGAACTGCTACAAACGGGAATAATTTGGGAATGGAGCGAGGACTGTAAACATGCCTTCCATAAATGTAAAGGCTTGATCACGTCCAAGGAAGTTTTGGCTCATTACAACCCATCACTGCCAATCAGACTGGCTTGCGATGCATCCCCTTACGGCGTAGGAGCGGTATTATTGCATAGATTCCCTGATGGCTCGGAGCGGCCGATAGCTTTTGCGTCACGCTCATTGAACACAGCTGAGCATAACTATGCCCAGATCGACAGGGAAGCACTCAGCCTGGTATGGGGAGTGAAGAAATTCAACCATTACCTACATGGACAAAAATTTACCTTGTTGACTGACCATCAACCCCTCGTCTCCATATTCAACCCTAAAAAGGGCGTTCCCATTATGACAGCACAAAGGCTACAGAGGTGGTCCCTTTTCCTAGGGGCACACCGATATGACATAGAATACAAAGGATCAAAACAGCATGGAAATGCTGACAGTTTATCGCGTCTACCGTTACCAACTGTAGAAGAAGCACCTACAGTGGACCCAGTGGAAATGTTCCACTCTACCATAGTAGATTGTCTACCAGTAACAAATGCTGCCATTGAAAAGGAAACAAGAAATGACCCGACTCTCTCACGAGTCTACGATTTAACGGTGAAGGGATGGCCAGCACATGGCGAACCACTGTTGCCAGCATTCTCGCAAAGAAGAGAACAGCTGTCAGTGTGCCGAGGAACCTTGATGTGTGGATCCAGAGTGGTGATTCCACCCAAACTCCAGGATAAAGTGCTAAAGGAGCTTCACGAGGGGCATCTGGGTGGAGTGAAAATGAAGAACCTAGCTAGGGCGTTTGTATGGTGGCCAGGTATCGATGGAGACATCGAAGAAATGACCAAGGGCTGTCTAGGATGCCAGAAGGTCCAAAACGCCCCACCACAAGCCCCTCTACATCCATGGGAATGGCCCTCATCTCCATGGCAAAGGGTACACATCGACTTTACTGGTCCATTTATGGACTCAATGTTCTTAATCGCGGTTGACGCACACTCCAAGTGGCCGGAGGTAATAAAGATGTCCTCCGCCACCACGGAAAAAACCATCACAGTATTAAGGACCATATTTGCCAGGAATGGGCTGCCTGAACAGATCTGTTCTGATAATGGACCACAATTTGTGTCCGAAGAATTCAGAAAGTTCTTAAAAAACAATGGGGTTAAGCACTATACATCCGCCCCATACCATCCCGCCACCAATGGATTGGCTGAAAGATTTGTCCAGACCTTCAAGAAGGCCATAAAGGCTATGGGTAATGAAGGCATAAATCTACAGCATAAGGTAGATAACTTCTTGTTTGCCTACAGGAATGCAACACATATGGTTACAAACCAAACTCCCGCCATGATGTTTTTCAATAGAAGACTAAGATGCCGGCTGGATTTGATCAAGCCAAACATCAGAAGGGACATAGAGAACCGGCAATTTCAAGGCATGAATGAAAGGCCAACTAGAACCTTCCAGATAGGTCAACAAGTTTTGGCCTGGGACTACCGTACCGAGAAATGGCAGCCTGGAACTATTTGCACACGACTAGGACCGCTGATGTATACCGTGGACATTGGAGAAAGCATAATAAGGCGCCATGCTGACCAGATCATAGAGTCATCCGAAAAGGGACAACCTACACCACCACGCTATACGCCTAATGATGAAGTAGAGATACCCATAGTATCTACCTCCGATCCGGTGATACTGGAACCAGATGAACTCGACACTGGCATTCAAGCCGAATCGACCTTACCAAAAGAACCTACTACACCACCGAAAACTACTACACCACCGAGACTGACTTATAATTGATTAACTGCAGCAAATGTTTAGATTATTGTTCTTGCACACATGTTAATAACAATTACTTAAAATGTTATGTACTGGTTGTCTAAAAGGGGAGGAATTGTGGTGTATGTGCCTTTAAGAGCCCCTGTGTATTGTAATGCCGGTAGTGGCCACTCGGGCTATATAAGCCTGTATAGTGTCTTGTATCTGTTAGTTCACCTCCAGACTTTGTCCAGTAAACACCTGTAAACCAACTCCTGCATTCCGTGTCTTCATTAACACACGGATACAACGGGTTTGGACAGGGTCAATCCCGCCCGCGGGTGGGCATGGGACCGTGGCACAAAACTGACCCCCATTTCAGCACAAACCTCTCTCAGGTGGTGTAGGAAATGGGCCAAAAGGCCCCACTGGTGCAGTAGGGGGGGGGGGGGGGGCTGGAGCCAAGGCACATTGTTGGGGCAGGCCAGCGGGACCTTCACTCTACATCTACCTAGGCTTCAAATCGGAAGAGTTTCACTCCCCCCAGGACTGAGCCATCACCTTGAGGAGCACAATACTGCTGATTCCAGCATTCCCCTCACTGAGTGAAAGACTGCATGAGCGCAACTTTCCATTTATCGGGATCCCACCAAGCATCACCGCCAGGGTCAGGCTTCTTCACCTCAACTGTGCAGCTTCCAGCAGCAGCGAAGCCAAACCTGCAGGGGAGGGAAGTGGATCGTGCCAGCAGGTCACGTCACCGCACAGTACCTGAGCTGCGCTGTAATGCTCAGTACCTCCTCCCGGCCAAGCGTCCACTGTTAATCATTAATCTCTAACTGATGGTAAGCCAGCTCCCACACCATTAACTAAAATCTCGGCCAATTTTCCATCTGTGTTCACTGTTTGAAAAAAAAATAAGCAGAGGAAAAATAGTTCAAGCTGAAATGAATCAGAATTCGTCGCTGGTCTGATTTGGAGAAAGTGATGAGGATACTTGCTAAAAGGAATGTCATGCTATAAGTCAAGAATGATTCATCATCCTTTGTTAGGCAATGACCTCAGCCAAATATTCTTTTAATTATCACATGCACTGTCTTTTTTTCCCATTCTTGCACTCAAGGTATCCCTGTGCCCCATACTCCCATGAATACTACCCAAATACTTGGCACAGTACCTAACAGAAGAGGGAAATACTATTTCCAATACATAATCGCTCCTTGCACCAACAGATAAAGAGGAGACTTTGACACCAGTTGTACAATGGTAGAGCCAATCTCATTCCTGCCCTCACACCTCCAATTTACTTCTCAATAAGACTGGAGAAAGTATAAAATATCTTTCTGCGCAACACCTGCCTTAATTATTGGGCTGGGTGGTGAGGAGAGGGGAAGGGGACAGGCGCACAGTGCGTCCAACCTAAATGGTCAAGATATCCCAGCATCCTTTCCCGTAGCATTTTTAGCGTTGGGAGAAAATGCGGAAGAAAGGCAAACTTGAATCTTGTCTCCGTGTGTGAACAAAAGACAGTTTGGAAATGCAAAGGCCGTAGTGAGGGAACAAACGATGCACTGCCCCAATCCAGTACATCGCCACTCCGCACTGGAACAGGGCTGGGGTGGGGGGGGCGGTGGAATATGGCTCCCCCAGTGTTAAAACAGAGCCAACAGATGGTTTCCAGCAGCTGTTGATCTCCAAGTGCCGTTTTTATCTCCACAAGAGTCACCCATTCTAATCCCACTCTCCTCCTCACTCCCTTCACCCTTTAATATCCCACCCACTCTAATCCCACTCTCCATACCCTTTAATATCCCACCCACTCTAATCCCACTCTCCATACCCTTTAATATCCCACCCATTCTAATCCCACTCTCCATACCCTTTAATATCCCACCCACTCTAATCCCACTCACTCCCTTCACCCTTTAA
The DNA here is from genome assembly GCF_052327205.1 of Somniosus microcephalus. Taxonomy (NCBI): domain Eukaryota; kingdom Metazoa; phylum Chordata; class Chondrichthyes; order Squaliformes; family Somniosidae; genus Somniosus; species Somniosus microcephalus. The sequence goes on along the minus strand of NC_140991.1, from coordinate 10,312,034 downwards.
TATCCCACCCATTCTAATCCCACTCACTCCCTTCACCCTATCCCACCTAATCTAATCCCACTCTCCTGCTCACTCCCCATACCCTTCGGCAGCACCTCCCAAACCCGTGACCTCTACCACCTGGAAGGACAAGGGCAGCAGGCGCATGGGAACACTACAACCTCCAAGTTCCCCTCCAAGTCACACACCATCCTGACTTAGAAGTGTATCGCCGATCCTTCATCGTCGTTGGATCAACATCCTGGAACACCCTAACAGCACTGTGGGAGTTCCTTCACCACACTGACTGCAGCAGTTCAAGGCGGTGGCTCACCACCACCTTCTCAAGGGCAAAGAGAGATGGGCAATAAATGCTGGCTTTGCCAGCGACGCCCACATCACATGAATGACTTAAAAAAATCCCACCCAGTCCAATCCCACTCTCCTGCTCATTCCCCATACAACAACAACTTGTATTTATATAGCGCCTTTAAATGTAGTTAAACTTCCCAAGGCGCTTCACAGGAGCGATTATCAAACAAAATTTGACACCGAGCCACATAAGGAGATATCAGGACAGATGACCAAGAAGTAGGTTTTAAGGAGCGTTTTAAAGGAAAGAGTGGTAGGGAGGTACAGGGAGGGAATTATGTCCTAGGCAGCTGAAGGCACGGCCACCAATGGTGGAGCGATTAAAATCGGGGATGTTCAAGAGGCCAGAATTAGGAGTGCAGAGATCTTGGAGGGTTGTAAGGCTGGAGGAGATTAGAGGTAGGGAGGGGCGAGGCCATGGAGAGATTTGAAACTGGGAGCCAATGTAGGCCAACAAGTTTGTACAGGAACATAGGAATTATTAGATGGAAAAAAACAAGATTTCCACCTTCTACCGTCCTGGTAGGTGCACGATACAACGATAATGGCTGTTGTATACCAACTGATGATTGCTATGGTTAGTCAACAAAGTCATTATCGTTGTATCACTCTGCTGCGCACTCCCCATACACTTCAATATTCCCTTTTTCAAACAACTCTTAAATTAATTGATGGACAGTTTGTGGCTGAGAATTCCACATTCTAAAATAATGTTTGCTAATGGAGGAACAAGAGTAACCCATTCATCTCTTTGAGCCTGTTCAATTAGATCATGGCGGATCTGTACACAACCTAAACTTTGTCCTCAGAGGGTTGTAGGGCTGGCGGAGGTTACAGAGACAGGGACGGGTGAAGCCACGGAGGGATTTGAACGCGAGGATGAGAACTGGAAATTTGACATGAATCTGCACGGCACCCCCTTGAAGGGCAATATATCCCAGAACTGAACGCAGTGCTCCAGATGGAAACAACTGAAGCTTAACTTCCTCCCCTTTGCATTCCAGCCACCAACTTTCCATTAGCCTTTTAGATTACTTTTTGTACCCGTGCACTAGCTTTTCGTGATTTGTGTATATGGACACAATCTCTTTGCTCCTCCACAGCTCTTATTCTCTCTCACTATAAAGAATATGTTACAATTTGTCTCTCAGATCCAAAATGGATGATCTCACACTTACCCGCCTTGAACTGCATCTGCCACAGCTTTGCCCACTCACTCAGTCTGTCAATGTCCCTTTGTAACTTCCTGCTCCCATCTACACAACTTACTGTGACTGCTAACCTCCATTTTAATTCTTTTTGGTGATCATCTTTAATGGTAACCTCTTGTTACCACCTCACCAACCAATAACAAGAACCTGAATTTATATAGCGCCTTTAACATAGTAAACTGTCCCAAGGTGCTTTGCAGGAGCCTAATCAGACAAAGGTCGACAACCAAGCCGCATAGTGATATCAGAAAAGGCAACCAAAAGCTTGGTCAAAGAGATAGGTTTCAGGGTGCGTCGTAAAGGAGGAGAGGTAGGGCGGAGAGGTTTAGGGAGGGAATTCCAGAGCTTAGGACAGAGGTAGCTGAAGACATGGCCGTCAATGGTGGCGCGATTAGAATTGGATGCGCAAGAGGCCAGAGGATTCGGAGGGTTGTAGGTGGTTGCAGAGATGGGGAGGGGGCGAGGCCATGGAGGGATTTGAAAACAAGGATGAGAATTTTAAAATTGAGGCATTGCCAGACCAGGAGCCAACGTAGGTCAGCGAGCACAGGGGAATGAGGCGCGAGCTAGGACCTGGGCAGTAGAGTTTTGGATGAGATTGGAAATAATGTATCAGTATTTATCCTACCATAATTCTTGATAAACTTGAAGATCTCCATCTGCTCATCCTTTAACCTCCTCAACTCTAGTGGAAATAGTTCTAACTTCTCACATCTCGCTGCACAACTGTAATCCCTCATCCCTGGTGACATCCTGGTGAATCTACCTTTATTTTTATATCCTTCCTATAATGGCCTTACCTAGTTGCAGTTACTGTTAATGAGCCGTGACAGGGGCCATGGGGAAGGAGGGTAAGAGAGAGAGAAAAAGATTGTCCGCCACTCCCTCTATATCCTGGTAGGGAAAGCCCCCGGCCTACACATGCTCATTTTCTCGGTTCAATAAACAACACAAAGAATGGGGGAAACCGGTCCTGCCCTGCCCTGCTCCCCTCCACCCCCCCAAATACAGTGTGGAAATTCTTCCAGGACATTTCAGTCCACCACCATCCCGAGAGATGGGTGAGGTGCGCATGTGAAGTAGGAGCTGTATAGCCAGCACGTGTGTGACTTCATCAACCAGAACAAGCAGCAATTTCAGAAACAATTGGCTGGAAATATACCAGTGGTGTGTGGTCCGACCTGAAATACCCCTAATTCATGTACTTCTACAGAAGCTGTAGACTGTCGACTGACCCAGTGCTGCTCAAGTGTGTTCACCTGTAGCACTGCACCCCGCTGGAGTAATTACAGCAATCGTCATAATGTCACATCATCAGTTCATGTAGCTAAATCCAATGTCTTTTAATGTGTTTAACAGCCAGGCCCCTGTGTGCGCACCACCAGTCAACACGCATTCCAGATACACACTGGCCCAATACTCCTCGTGGGCACACCGGCTGAAACAGTCCTCGTGCACACCAGCTGACACATTTCCCCAATTCACTGGGGCCCTCCCCCAATTCCCCCATTTACTGGGGCTCTCTCCCAATTCCCCAATTCACTGGAGCTCTCCCCCAATTTCCTGGGGGGGGGGGGGGGTTTCCTCCAATTCCCCCGTTCACTGGGGTCCACCCTGATTAAGTTTATCTAACTAATTCCTCATTTCACCCCCTCCCCCCCCACCCCAAATCAGGAAAAAAAAATCCTACAAGATCCAATATATGCACCGGCCCATTAATAAATTCTACCCCCTGCCCCCCTCTCCCGCTGTGTCTCCTCCTCTCTCTCTCTGTCGACAATCTGTCTCGTCCCCTGGCCAGCCTTTGACAGTGCAAGATGAACGAGTTTGTAATGTGTGTACAGGTGGCTGGTCGAGAGCTCCCCTCTGAAACCTGACCCTCCTCACTGCCCCCATGCAGCTTCCAGCTCACCACATCAAACCGTGCTACTGAAACCCTCCTCGCTGCAACAATCCTTACGCCAGTCTCTGCCTCCCTGCCCCAACACGGACAACCCCCTACCACCCACCCCAAACTCTCTCTCAATCCCCCATTTCCCAGTGCGAGGCCTGCGAATAAATACAGACTGTGCACGTAACAGGCCAGAGATGCAGCCAGTCTCTGTGCTGCTAGAGGTGACCGGCAGCGACCAGTACTTGGGACCACTTCACGTGTGCAGCTCCTGCATTCGCTTCAAAACAGCCCAATGGGTTTGCTTGTTTCGGACAACAATGGTTGAACCCTGAAAGGAGGAATGGTGGCGGGAGAGAGGGCGGGGGGTGGGGGGGGGGGGTGCGGGGAAAATCATGAATCTAAAATCACCTGAACTGCAAGCCAGAGTCAGCACCTTCCACAGACAGAGAATATTACACTGCAAGGACACAGTCCTCCCACTATTACCAAGTAACAAGCAATCTGCACTTGTATCCGTGCAAAATCTTTACAGTGTGCCTGCTTAGAGCGGCGAAAAACGGCCAGCAGTGAAATGATATAGCGCCTACCTTGATTGCATATTCTGAGCAACTGGCATTGGCACTTAATCCGACTCCCTTATCCCAACTACAGGAAACTTTGGTTTATCCGGAGGTTATATGTCCGGAATACTCGATCTAACGGCAAAAATCAGGAGCCGTTTTCTATAAGTTTTTTTAGTACTTGTTGCTTTTTTTTCCCCCAGTCAGGCACTGCAAGGTCTGTAGCTATAGCAACAGCTTCAGCTAGAGACGCTTGCAGCTGCAGCCGACTGTTTTGAAGCTGTTGCTAAGCAACAGGGTTTGTTAATTCACACGGAGCTTTTCAGTTCCGTATGTTTCAACATTAACGCTGGTATGTCCGGCACTTTTGATGGTACGGCACCAGCTCGGTCCCGTCAGTGCCGGATATGAGAAAGTTTCCTGTAGTATAAAGGCTCGAGTCTGCCTCAGACAACAACCACCCGAGACCAGTTAACCAGGACGGGGATGAGACGGGGTCAGGCCGACTCCCCCTTGGACTTTCCCTTTGTCCACGCACCTGGGGAGGACCTGCGATGACCTGTAATTGTCAGACTGCTTGACCGACATCCAGTACCGGAAAAGCAGAAATTTCTTCCAACTAAATATTGGGAAGAATAAAGCTATTGTCTTCGGTCCCCGCCTCAAACTCCATCCCACTCCCTGGCAACTCTCTGAGGCTGAACCAGGCTGTTCGCAACCTTGGTGTCATATGTGACCCTGAGATGAGCTTCCGACCACATATCTGCCCCATCACAAAGACCACCTATTTCCACCTCTAACATCAACCAACTCCGCTCCTGCCTCAGCTCATCTGCTGCCGAAACCCTCATCCATGCCTTTGTTACCTCCAGACTTGATTATTGCAACGCACTCCTGGCCGGCCTCCCACGTTCTACCCTACGTAAACTGGAGGTCATCCAAAACTCGGCTGCCCGTGTCCTAACTCGCACCAAGTCCCGTTCACCCATCACCCCCTGTGCTCACTGCCCCGTGTCCTAACTCACACCCAGTCCCGTTCACCCATCACCCCCTGTGCTCACTGCCCCGTGTCCTAACTCACACCCAGTCCCGTTCACCCCTCACCCCCTGTGCTCACTGCCCCGTGTCCTAACTCGCACCCAGTCCCGTTCACCCATCACCCCCTGTTGCTCGCTGACCTACATTGGCTCCCGGTTAAGCAACGACTCGATTTTTAAATTCTCATCTTTGTGTTCAAATCCCTCCGTGCCACCAGCCCCCACCCCTGCCACCTCCCTATCTCTGTAATCTCCTCCAACCCACAACCTCCACCCCCCAAGATCTATGCGCTCCTCTAATTCTGGCCTCTTGAACATCCCTGACTATAATCGCTCCACCATTGTAGCCGTGCCGTCTGTTGCCAAGGCCCCAAGCTCTGGAATTCGCTCCCTAACCCTCTCCGCCTCTCTACCTCTCTCTCCTCCATTAAGACGCTCCTTAAAACCTACCTCTTTGGCCAAGCTTTTGGTCATCTATTTTAATATCTCCTGATGTGGCTCGGTGTCAAATTTTGATTGATAACGCTCCTATAAAGCACCTTGAAATGTTTAAAAGATGCTATATAAATACAAGTTGTCGTCATTATTGTAGTAATCTCCAAGGAGGAGCATAGTGGAGGTCTGGAATCATAGAAGATAGGAGCAGGAGTAGACCATTCGGCCCCTCGAGCCTGCTCCACCATTTAATGAGATCATGGCTGATCATCCAAATTCAGTACCCTGTCCCTGCCTTCTCCCCATATCCCTTGATCCCTTTAGCCTTAAGAAATATATCCAACTCCTTCTTGAATATATTTAATGAATTGGCCTCAACTGCCTTCTGTGGTAGAGAATTCCACAGGTTCACCACTCTCTGGGTGAAGAAATTCCTCCTCATCTCACCCCTTATCCTTAGACTGTGACCCCTGGTTCTGGACTCCCCCGCCATCGGGAACATCCTTCCTGCATCTAGTCTGTCTAGTCCTGTTAGAATTTTATAAGTTTCGATGAGATTCCCTCTCATTCTTCTAAACTCCAGTGAGTACAAGCCCAATCGACCCAATCTCTCTTCATACGTCATTCTTGCCATCCCAGGTATCAGTCTGGTGAATCTTCGCTGCACTCCCTCCATGGCAAGAACACCCTTCCTCAGATAAGGCGAACAAAACTGCACACAATACTCAAGGTGTGGTCTCATCAAGGCCCTGTACAACTGCACCAAGACATCTTTGCTCCTGTACTCGAATCCTCTCGCTATGAAGGCCAACATACCATTTGCCATCTTAACCGCCTGCTGCACCTGCATGCTTACCTTCAGCGACTGGTGCACAAGGACACCCAGGTCTTGTTGCACTTCCCCTTTTCCCAATCTATTGCCGTTCAAATAATAATCTGCCTTCCTGTTTTTGCCACCAAAGTGGATAACCTCGCATTTATCCACATTATACTGCATCTGCCATGCTTCTGCCCAATCACCCAACCTGTCCAAATCATCCTGGAGTTTCTCGACATCCTCCTCACAGCACACACGCCCACCCAGCTTTGTGTCGTCTGCAAACTTGGAGATATTACATCTAGTTCCCTCGTTTAGATCATTAATATATATTGTGAATAGCTGGGGTCCTAGCACCGATCCCTGCGGTACCCCACTTGTCGCTGCCTGCCACTCGGAAAAAGACCTGTTTATTCCAACTCTTTGCTTCCTGTCTGCCAACCAATTCTCTATCCAAGTCAGTACCTTACCCCCAATCCCATGTGCTTTAACTTTGCACGCTAATCTCTTATGCGGGACCTTATCGAAAGCCTTCTGAAAGTCCAAATACACCACATCCACTGGTTCTCCCTTATCTATTCTACCAGTTACATCCTCAAAACATTCCAGTAGATTAGTCAAGCACGATTTAACTTTTGTAAATCCATGTTGACTTTGTCTGATCCTGTCACTGTTTTCCAAGTGCTCAGCTATTACATCTTTTATAATGGACTCTAGCATTTTCCCCACTGCCGATGTCAGGCTTACTGGTCTATAATTCCCTGTTTTCTCTCTACCACCTTTTTTGAATAGTGGGGTAACATTAGTTACCCTCCAATCCACGGGGAGTGTTCCAGAGTCTATAGAATTTTGGATCACAGTTACTGCGTTGAAACAGAGACTTACTGCTCCATTACTGAAGCTTTCCCAGGATCTCAACTGTCTGAACCGCCATAGCTCCCTCATGCCCCTTTTAAACCACACTTGCCTCCATTGGCAACAGCCTTAATGGAGACCGACCTCCTGGAACTGAGTTTTCACTCACTGCCTCCAACTGCAAGTGCTGGCGATGACAAATATTAACACTGGGGACAGGACAAACCAGGGGCTGCCACGCCTGATCACTACCAGAGGTCCCCTGCTGGAAGTGCGTGCAAAGATAAGATGAGGCACAAGTGATGCCTTCTACAGCCAAATAGCCTGACAGCACTCATCGCCTTTATTAACAGCAACTGTTGGGCGACATACCCAAGATTGGTCCAAGGCACAGGAGTCGGCCTTACGGAGAGGGGGAAGGGTGGGGGGTGGGGGAAAGAGACAAATGACAATAAAGGAAGCATGATACTAACGAGACTCCGAATCTGATCCAAAGCAATACACAATTTCCTGTATCCACAGACGTTTAATCCACAGCTCTACTGTAAGCAGTGGTGCAGCCCACCCTGCACCCCGCCCACCCTGCACCCCCCCCACCCCCCACTCTCATTATCCAGAAACTTCAATGGAACCGTGGAGGAGGGTGACGAGTGTGAGGTTGTTGTGTGCGACTGATGGCTGATATTAAAGGCAGCTGGAATATCTGCATTAAATTAGCAGAGCCGGGCTGAAAAATAATCACACACAAAGCAGACATTTCCCTCAAACACCGCACCCCCCCCACCCCGCCCAAAAAGAAAATGGACAAAATGTCAAGATTTCTTTCTTCTGATCAGCAGAGGGGGTCTAGACAGCCGGCTAGGCCCAGTGTGTTAATATCGTCAAAATTTGGCAGGTCTTGGACACCTCAACAGACCCGTGTTGAAGCAGTTCAATGAAAATAATTTTGTCCAGAGGATTTCAGCAGGGATGGAGGGAGGAGAGAGAGAAGTGTAGAAAGAGGCAGATGTCTGTTGAAAATCCATATACACAGCATCCACTGCATTTCTTTCATCAAGACACTCCATTACAACCACTTGCATTTATATATCGCCTTTGCCATAGTTAAACGTCCCACAGGAGCTAATCTGGCAAAAATTAACACCGCCAAAGATGGGGACATTAGGACAGGTGACCAAAGGCTTGGTCAGAGGCAGGTTTTAAGGAGCATCTTAAAGGAGGAGAGAGAGGCAGTGAGGACGACAGGTTTAGGGAGGGAATTCCAGAGCTTAGGGCCTAAGGTACTGAAAGCAGGGCCACAAACAGCTCTATTAAGTATCAGACATAACGTCCCTTTATAAATCCATGCTGACTGCTAAATTAACCCGGGTCTTTCCAAGTGATTATAAATTTTATCCCATATTACAGCCTCTAGAAACTTCCCCACTCCCAGTGTTAGGTTGAATGGCCTATAGTTACACAGTTTATCTATTTCTTGAACAAAGGTGTTACATTGGGATCCCTCCAGTCCTCTGGGACACTTCCATGTCCAAGCATGTTTGAAAGATTGTGGTCAGAGCCTTTACTGTTCCTCTCAGAGCCCCTACTGTTCCTCGGCATTCTAGGAAGCAGCCATCAGGACCTTTGCGTTTCAGCAATTCTTTCATTGCTACTTTCAATATCCTTGTCCTGGGTTACATATCCTTCCGCACACTCACTCCATCCGACTTCGGCCTCCTCCTCCCCCCACCCTCCCCAGGTCTCCACTCACACCTCTCATTCTTGTCATTCTGGTTCCAGTACCCGTTCAGCTCTCTTCCCCCACCACTGGTGACCAACCCACGCCCCGACGCGCAGCAAGTTTTCATTTCAAAAACCCTCCGCCTTGTCACAGCTCTCCACTCCTTCAAAAGCCTCTTTAAAACCTACATCTTCAACTATCCCTTCAGTCACCCTTACCGACCCTTCGACCAACTCCGGCTCGGTTTCAACCCCTCCACTCCCTGGTGTGGATGTTTTGCCATGTTAGGAGTGGTGCAAGTACATGTCACTGTTGTAAAGCAATGGGGATGTTCGTAGACCGAGAGAGGAAATGGATTAGACCCATTAGAAGGATATTGTAATCAAATGTGAATGTCCAAGTAAAGGAGCGAGACAGCAGCTTACTGTCATCAACAATAACCACCACACCGACAGATTGCAGCCTATACCAGTAGAGTCTGCTTTCACTTTGCTTGTGCCAGAATGAAGTAGTTTTGATAATTCTGCTCACTAACATCATCGGGCTAATCTGGCAGCTGTAGGAATGCTTTCTGTATGCATTTAAATCAACACACTTTAATGCAAGATAGTCACTAATCCAATAGGAAATCAGGAGAAACTTCTTTACCCAGAGAGTGGTGAGAATGTGGAACTCGCTGCCACAGGGAGTAGTTGAGGCGAATAGTATAGATGCATTTAAGGGGAAGCTAGATAAACACATGAGGGAGAAGGGAATTGATACGTTGATAGGGGGAGATGAAGAAGGGTGGGAGGAGGCTCGTGTGGAGCATGGACCAGTTGGGCCGAATGGCCTGTTTCTGTGCTGTAAATACTATGTAATACTATGTGTTATAAATCTCAACATTCATCAAGAAACTACTCGTGAAATAACGCTGGACGGCCAGCTGGTGGCGCCGTCCAAGGAGTATAAATACTCGGGTGTCGGCCCCAGCTTGCCAGGGACATTTTGTAAGACAAGGAACTAGTGAAGTACAACTAGACCTCCATGTTCTGAAACAAGTTGATTAAAGCCTTGCTTTATGCTCAAACCAAGTAGTGAGTTTTATGACGTCACTATGTAACAGGGTATAGTGCTACTCTTAATTCACAACCACAAACTGCTCGCATGTCCATTGAACCTCCAGAACTTAACCTTAAGTGCTGCAGAACTGCTCTTCCCAGACACAACCCAAGTTACGGGCAAGAGCCATTACTGCTGGATGTTTTCCACCGCTCAAGTTTAATGTGACCACCATTAGAACGAATGCTCAGCGTATCCCAAAGCACTTCACGACAAATGCAGTAAAACTGTACTCACTGTTACATAGACAAACATCACAACTAAATTGCACATGGTGAGACTGGGTACACAGCAAAGAAGACAAAAGACCAGTTCATCTCTTTCTGATGGGAGTTAAGTGTTGGCCAGGACACCAGGATGACTCCCTGCTCTTTTTCAAAGGATCACTTATGCACATCTCACCTGTCCGACAGTGCAGCACTCCCTCAGTACTGTGCTGAAGTGTCAGCCTGGATTTTTGTGCTCAGGTCCCTAGAGTGGGACTTGAACCCACAACCTCTGACTCAGAGGCGAGAGTGCTCCCACTGAGCCGCGGCTGACAGTTCAACATAGGAAAGCACCGGAACAGGAAGGTCCTCCTGGCTGGTCCTCTATAATAACACCCATCAATCACCCACCCCCTCTAACATCTACCCCATTCTCCCGTTAAATCTTCCATGCTATCAACAGTAACAACTTGCATTTGTATAGCACCTTTAACGCATTAAAAAGGTCTAAAGACGTCTCAAGGCGCTATCAGTTTCCACTACATCCCAGAACTGGGCCCAGAACTCCAGGTGTGGCTGCCTTGTACAGAGTCATTATCTCCCGCTGGGATTTGTGCTCTATTCCTCTGGGTATACATGCCAAGACCTGGTTAGCTTTCCTTACTGCTGCTGCACACTGCGCTGTTGGTTTCAGTGAACTACCCAGCAATACTCGCTGATCCCTCTGCCGTATTGCTTCTTGTGGCCTGGAGCCATTTAATTTCTATTCCCACTGTTTACGACCCTTCCCCAGTCTCATTACCTTGCATTTGTCCACATTTAAATGTCATTTGTCAGTGATCATCCCACCTGCCCACTCTATCCAGATCTCTGTATTTGGTTTGCCCGGTCCCTATTGTGTGACCCTCCCACCTATACTTTGGTGCCATCTGCAAAGAAGACAGCTTTGCTCCCATCTCCAGCTTCCAAGTATTTACATAGACTGAAGAGCACTGGTCCCTGCACTACTCCTAGTGACCCTGCCACAGTGCTGCAGCTCCATTCACAGCCATCCTTCTGCTTCATCTGCTTTAATGCGAGAGGCGTTCGTGCTAGGGAATGGAGCTTTCAGGCACCCAGTGCCAGCATCAAGTACTAGCTGACATGAATCTTGTCATTCATGTGGAAATGATTTATGAAATAATACTGGGCGGCCTGCTGGTGGCGCTGTCCAGGGAGAGTATAAATACTCGGGCACGGGCCCAGCTTGCTCAGGACATTCTTTAACAGGAACTAGTGAAGGACACAACTAGATCTCCATGTTGTAAAACAGTTGATTAAAGCCTTGTTTAATACTCAGACCAAGTGCCCAGTAGTTTTCTTACCTCACTAGCCAGGTCAGGCACAGCACATCCTGATGCTGAGTAACGCTCTCTCTACTCTTGGCCAACCTCAGTCCCAATTTCTGAAGAGCACCTCCCACTACACCAGCGTAGCAATTATTCCATTTCCCACACCATTTATCCTGTGGCTTTTAAGTGAGAATGTCATTTAGTGCTGAATTAGAAGGAGTTTTGAACGGGACTCAGACTTCCCAAACTCATTTCACATGGGCCCAAGCGGTGAACCGTGAGTGACCAATCCACACTGCCGCACCCAGTCTCAAGGCAACTTTCCATCCAACCCAGAGACTTCCCTCCTACAGCTCACTGAAAGAGGGTCGGTAAGCCGAGGCGACAGGTTTAAGATAATTGGCAAAAAATCCAGAGAGAAGATGAGGATAAATTATTTTACTTAGTGAGTTGTTGTGATCTGGAATTCACTGCCTGAAAGAGCGGTGGAAGCAGATTCAAAATTAACAGTCCAAAGGGAAGTGGTTAAATACAGGAAACTCTTTTAACCGGCACCTAAATAACCGGAAATCTCTCTTAACCGGCAAAATTCAGGAGTAGGTTCAGGTAAGTTTTACTTCATATTGTACTTGCCTTCCTCGATCTGTTGCTGTGCAAGGGTGTGGCTGCAGCTGTTGCTAAGCTACAGAGATGCTTGGAACTTGTGGCCATTGTTCTGCATCTGTTGCTAAGCAACAGGGTTTGTTGCTTTATACGGAGCTCTCAGCTCTCCGTATCTTTTAACTGTAGCTCTCGGTTATCCGGAATTTTTGATGAACCGGCACCACGTTGGTCCCGTAGGTGCCGGATAAAAAAAAGTTTCCTGTATATTAGTGGCTGTGTAACCAGGGTTCCTGGATCTGTGGCCGTGTAACCGGGGTTCCTGCACCTGTGGCCGTGCAACCAGGGACTCCTGGATCTGTGGCCGTGCAACCGGGACTCCTGCACAAGTGCCGTGTAACTGGGGCTCCTGCACCTGTGGCCATGTACGGGGCTCTCGTACCTTGGTAAGTATACCTCTCTGTAATCCGGACTTTTTGATCAACCGGCACCACGCCGGTCCCGTCGGTGCCGGATAAAAAAAAGTGTTTCCTGTACTTGAAAAGGAAACATTTGCAGGGTTACGGGGAAAGAGCAGGGGGGAGTGGGAATAACTGGATCGCTCTTTCCAAGAGCCGGCACAGGCACGATGGGCCGAATGGCCTCCTTCTGTGCGGTATGATTTGATGAAATCAGAGTGATTTTACGGTAGCTAATGGGAGCCGAAGCACCACTTTCCTGACAATACATTTACTGCGAACAAGATAGTAAGTTCCCAGACACCAGCTCATATGCCGGACCAGAATTGTCCACGGTGATCCAGCTGGCCAATCCCAGTGTCCAGGAGATAGCGTAGAAGCACAATACAACTCCGACCCTTCTATTAAATATTCCTCCAGGTACTTCGGCAGTTGTCCCTTGAATTTGTTGCTACAATCGCAGCATCCTGACACTTGAGGTTTCTGAGGGAACAAAAGCCACATGAACGTGCTCGCCATCACCACCTGTGCATTTCCCTGTTGAATTAAGTGCCAAACACATCTAACGCACACACACGCACACAGCTCAATAGGAGATGCAAATTTTCCCAGAGCCTGAAACAAGGTCTGTGTCAACACGAGTGCACCGGGGGAGCAGGTGCTCATTTCCATCAAGTTCCCGAACCTCAGCCACAGAGCCGGTGATAATGGAGACGGCCAGGTAGGCATGAACCGGAAGCTGGGTCAAAATTCAAACTATTTTGCGTGTTGTAAACATTCATTCCTTTGCACTCGTGATTAGAGACAGGCAGCAACACATTGCATCTCATCTTAAATTGACGAGTTCTGTTTTTCATGTTGGGAGGAGAGGTGGGGCATTTGACCCCAACATACGAGTGGGTTCCTTGCACATTCCCCCCACTAACACACTCACTCTCTTCCTTCCCCCACCCCAACCCAATAGGGGCCAACTCTCCATACTCAGAGCGGCCCGATGAGCAATGAGGAGAGAAGTTTCAGTCTTACAGTGCAGAAAGTCTACAGTCTAGGAAGGCAGTGATTCAGAGAACTGCCCTATATGAGCCTACAATATTACTTCACAGCAAGCGAGGCCAATGCTAGTTGTACATTTAAATTAAATTTAATGGAAATAAATTTAAGACAGACCTTAGGAAGAATTTCCTTTACTCCAAAGGGTGGTTAACCTTTGGAACAAAGTCTAGGTAATGTCGTGGAATTAAACCCCTGGAGAGCTGGAAGTGCCCGCGTCAGCTGAAGTATCAGTGGGCTGAAAGGTCTTATCTTGTCCATGACTTGTTTCTCCTGATCTTCCTGTGCCCGGTTGTCAGATTCCATAAAGTTCGAACAGGCCGGCTGACAGCAGTGGCCTGACCTGGAGCCGACGGTCACCCAGTAACCTGACCCCACAGCATGCGGCAGCGATAAGGGACGGGGCTGGGGGGAAACCTGGTTAACAGGCTGCTACCGAGGAGATTTTACGCTCGTTTGCTGCCCTGCAATTTGTTAGCCGACACGGTTTTCCTAATCGCTCCCAGCCCACTTGCACCAGATGTGAAAGTTTGGTCATGCTTCTGCCAGGAGTGGGGGAGGAGGTGAAATGGAAACACAGGCTCTTGACAGACTCGGTTTGACAGTCAAAGGTCATGTTGTGGGGGGATGGGTGGAGGGAGAGGAAAATCCACCACTTACTTTTGGGAACTTTAAACGTTTGAACTACACAATGGGTAAAGTTTGGCGTTTGGTAGATTGTACAATTAATAAATTAAATGGCGTAAAGTACATCACCATCACACCCCCCTCCCCCACCATACTGCAAACATGATGGCTGGATTTTTATTGGGGGGAGGGCCTGGAAGAGAGATATGGTGTTATTCTGGATTATCAACAGTATCTGTTTACAGCATCACTCTTCGCCTCTCACCCCTTGCCACCTCTTCAATCCCAACAAGAGAGTGGGACACATCTCGCTCCATACCCATCTGGTATGGTCGTCACCCGCATGGCACAACATAGAAACATAGAAGATAGGAGCAGGAGTAGGCCATTCGGCCCCTCGAGCCTGCTCCACCATTTAATGAGGTCATGGCTGATCATCCAAATTCAGTATCCTGTCCCTGCCTTCTCCCCATACCCATTGATCCCTTTAGCCTTAAGAAATATATCCAACTCCTTCTTGAATATATTTAATGAATTGGCCTCTACTGCCTTCTGTGGTAGAGAATTCCACAGGTTCACCACTCTCTGGGTGAAGAAATTCCTCATCTCTGTCCTAAATGGCTTACCCCTTATCCTTAGACTGTGACCCCTGGTTCTGGACTCCCCCGCCATCGGGAACATCCTTCCTGCATCTAGTCTGTCTAGTCCTGTTAGAATTTTATAAGTTTCAATGAGATCCCCTCTCATTCTTCTAAACTCTAGCGAATATAAGCCTAATCGACCCAATCTCTCCTCATACGTCATTCCTGCCATCCCAGGTATCAGTCTGGTGAATCTTCGCTGCACTCCCTCCATGGCGAGAACATCTTTCCTCAGATAAGGCGACCAAAACGGCACACAATACTCAAGGTGCGGTCTCAGCAAGGCCCTGTACAACTGCAGCAAGTCATCCTGGCTCCTGTACTCGAATCCTCTCGCTATGAAGGCCAACATACCATTTGCCTTCTACTTCCCCTCCTTCTGTCTCCCTCCCTCCCCCAATAGATCCAATGCCAATTCACATTTCCAACATGGTGCATCCATTTCAACAGAAGGGAGCCAACAAATTTCCAACACTCCAGAGATGCTCAGCCACCCCAGATCAAGCAACGAGGTCATAGGGGAGCTGTCAAGGGGAGGTGATGAGCACCCTACTCTGGTTGCATTGCAGAAATAGAAAGGAGATTCAGACAGTGCATAGTGGGAGCACTAGAACACAGAGCCGTGACCCACAGGCAATGTTCCCTTTAAACTGCGTGGCCGTGCGATGCTCTGCGCAAACGGCTCACTGGTTTCTAAATAGGTAAAACCGTGCATGGGCGGTATTTTGAAGGGGCCGCGCACCCAAAAAAAAAAGTGAAAGGGAGCATTGCCCACAGGGGGTGAACATTAGTTACTGATAAGACACGAGAGCAGGCAGAGTGATGCCAAATAGTCCCAGCATTTACCTCCTTATAGTCATAGGCCTAGAAATTTAGTGCCCTTAGCACCGATTTTGCGGCGCTAGAGGGCCTAGCGCTGCAATTGGCGCCGGTTCCTAAATTGCCTGGGGCCCTTCCGCGACGGTAGACCGGTAGCGCTGCGCCGGCACCGATGACGTCATCGGTGTGCGCAGCGTCCCGGTTGCCGTGGTAACCCGGCCCCAAGCCGAAATTCAGTTGCGCCCGCCTCACCCGTGGCAGGCGCAACTAAGACTCTGGCAACA
Organism: Somniosus microcephalus; assembly: GCF_052327205.1. Lineage (NCBI taxonomy): Eukaryota > Metazoa > Chordata > Chondrichthyes > Squaliformes > Somniosidae > Somniosus > Somniosus microcephalus. Next base: position 10,296,037 of record NC_140991.1, on the reverse strand, counting down.
GAGTCTTCCCCCAGTGTGCGCCGGCGCATAAAGGTGGAGCGGCGGGCGGCCGCCTGTCCGCACCTCCCTTCCCGGACTCCTGCATTCCCCCCCCGCGGCCCTGATCAGTGTCTCATGCGAGCCCGGCACTTCCCCGAGGTGCCGGGCTCGGATGTCGGGTCAATCCGCCGGACAGTTGTCGGCTGCAGGCAGCTCCTCCTTAACAGGAGGAGGAGGCCTGCAGTTCCCCCGCCTGCCGCACCGCATCGGATGCCGCAGCGGGGGATTAGCGCCGGGAAACCCAAGTTCACGCCCGTTTTGAGGCGCTAAAGGAGGGTTTTAGCGCCTGCCGCCGTCTGGGCCCGGCGCACCCGAATTTTCGTCGGGCGCTGCCGCATTACCGCTGGCGCAAACTTTCTGGCGCTACAGCCCTGGCAAGACCAGAACCCAATTTCTAGGCCATAGAGTTATACAGCACAGAAAGAGGCCCTTCGGCCCATCGTGTCTGCACCAGCCATCAGGCCCTGTCTATTCTAATCCCATTTTCCAGCACTTGGTCCGTGGCCTTGTATGCTATGGCGTTTCAAGTGCTCACCTAAATGCTTCTTGAATGTTGTGAGGGTTCCTGCCTCTACCACCCTTTCAGGCAGTGAGTTCCAGATTCCAACCACCCTCTGAGTGAAAAAGTTTTTCCTCACCCCCCTCTAAACCTCCTGCCCCTTACCTTGAAACTATGCCCCCTGGTTATTGACCCCTCTACTAAGGGGAAAAGTTCCTTTCTATCTACCCTATCTATGCCCCTCATAATTTTGTACACCTCAATCAGGTCCCCCCTCAGCCTTCTCTGCTCCAAGGAAAACAACCCCAGCCTGTCCAGTCTCTCTTCGTAGCTGAAGCGCTCCAGCCCAGGTAACATCCTGGTGAATCTCCTCTGCACCCTCTCCAATGCAATCACATCCTTCCTATAGTGTGGTGACCAGAACTGCACACAGTATTCCAGCTGTGGCCTAACCAGCGTTTTGTACAGCTCCAGCATAACCTCCTCAGCCAAATGAACAGGAGTGAAGACTTCAGGGTGTTTTTAAAGAAAACTTTTTTGTGTCAATTTTGAACCTACCAAGGTGAGGGATGTTCGATAAACACAGGGAACATTTTTCTGTTTCTATTTTCTAATGGACAACAGTTTAAGAGAGCAACTGATGTGTAAGAATTTTGTGTTATAGTACATAGAATTTTGATACACAAGAGCATATCCATGTGGCAATGGGTTGTTACTAACTATGGATTGTTTTTACATAACACCAGCATCAAGCATTCCCAGATCGTGCAGTATACTTTAGAAGCAGATTGTAGCTCCCAATATACTGTACAACCCAGCACTCCCAGATCAGGCATAATGGACAGAGTAAAGCTCCCTCTACACTGTCCCATCAAACACTCCCAGGGCAGGTACAGCACGGGTTAGATACAGAGTAAAGCTCCCTCTGCACTGTCCCATCAAACACTCCCAGGGCAGGTACAGCACGGGTTAGATACAGAGTAAAGCTCCCTCTGCACTGTCCCATCAAACACTCCCAGGGCAGGTACAGCACGGGTTAGATACAGAGTAAAGCTCCCTCTACACTGTCCCATCAAACCCTCCCAGGGCAGGTACAGCACGGGTTAGATACAGAGTAAAGTTCCCTCTACACTGTCCCCATCAAACACTCCCAGGACTGGTACAGCACGGGTTAGATATAGAGTAAAGCTCCCTCTACACTGTCCCATCAAACACTCCCAGGGCAGGTACAGCACGGGTTAGATACAGAGTAAAGTTCCCTCTACACTGTCCCATCAAACACTCCCAGGGCAGGTACAGCACGGGTTAGATACAGAGTAAAGCTCCCTCTACACTGTCCCAGCAAACACTCCCAGGGCAGGGACAACAAAGAACAGATGCAGAGGAAAGTTCCCCTAACTCTTCTGCAAAAATGTCCCTGTGCTCCCATCTCAAATAAAGGAGCCTCCACTGTAATATTATTCTGCTTCGCACACTATCCAACCTGTGGCCAATTACTGCAGAATTTGTAGAGTTTAAAATGTTGGCATCACATTAAATGAACTTTGAAAAAGCAAAGCCTGCCTTAAGTGTCAAGCGGTAACATTCTAGCCCTACTAGAAGAGGCTTAGTCCAGAGTGAACCAGACATTACAAAGTAACACCTCCAGCAACTGACGTCACAAGGACTTGTTGTTGCTTCTGTAAATCGCAAGATGTCACTTGTACAAAGTTTGACTGGGCTACAAGCTGCCAATGAGATAGCGAGGGGAGAAAAATGGAACATTAGGGGGGGGAGAGACAGCGACTGGAAATAACACAAGAGAGGAGAGTGAAGGAAGGAAAACAAAGCCAGTGTGCCAGTAATAGGCTGAACCATCTCCTGAGCCTTCATGTCATTCGGAATTTCAAGCAAAGTGGAAAACTTCCAGAAAGGCTTCAAAAGCGAGACGGAGTGAGCTGTGGAAAGAGGAGGGAATTGCTGCCAAGCAGCGTCTCTAACTACAGTACCACAAACAACAGGTACAGGAGGGCCACTAAAACCTCGTACATTACCCCAGATAGTGCACAGCGGGAAAATGGGCACAGGAGCAGGGCAGACAGTCTGCGGTACTGGGGCAGACTGGCAGGATCTCGTACCCACGCAATATTTAGTACAAATCGTCAAACAGGAACTATCCACAGTGCGGTCCAATATCCCCCTCCCACAGCAATGATGTTTATTCTGGAGGGGGGCTGGAAATGAAAAGCTTGCAGAAAACAGCAGCAACTCAAAGCAGGTCCTTGCATTCCAGAATATTTTGTAAACAAAAACATTTCTACATACAGGAAACTCTTTATTATCCGGCACCGACGGGACCGGCATGGTGCCGGTTTATCAAAAAGTCCGGATTACAGAGAGGTATAGTTAAAAGGTACGGGCAGCACGGTGGCATAGTGGTTAGCACTGTTGCCTCACAGCGCCAGGGACCCGGGTTCGAATCCGGCCTCGGGCGACTGTCTGTGTGGAGTTTGCACATTCTCCCCGTGTTTGCGTGGGTTTCCTCCGGGTGCTCCGGTTTCCTCCCACAGTCCAAAGATGTGCGGGTTAGGTTGATTGGCTATGATAAAAAAAAATTGACCCTTAGTGTTAGGGGTATTAAATACGTGGGGTTACGGGGATCGGGTGGGATATGTGTCGGTGCAGGCTCGATGGGCCGAAATGGCCTCTATCTGCACTGTGGGGTTTCTGTGATTCTGTGAGAGCCCCGTACACAGCAACAAATCCAGGCTTCCCTGTTGCTTAGCAACAGGTGCAGGAACCCCGGCCACAGACCAAGCATCCCTGTTGCTTAGCAACAGGTGCAGGACCCCCGTTACACGGCCACAGATCCAGGAATGGCCACTAATATGAAGTAAAACTTACCTGAGCCTGCTCCTGAATTTTGCCGGTTAACAGAGATTTCCGGTTATTTAGGTGCCGGTAAATCGAGAGTTTCCTGTAATTGCAGGAAAAACAGCTGGAAAAATTCCTGGCTTCTTTACTGGATGTGTCCTTTTAAGACCTTGACGACATTCAGGCTTGGGCTGATAAGTGGCAGGTAACATTCGCGCCACACAAGTGCCAGGCAATGACCATCTCCAACAAGCGAGAGTCTAACCACCACCCCTCGACATTCAACGGCATTACCATCGCCGAGTCCCCCACCATCAACATCCTGGGGGGTCACCATTGACCAGAAACTTAACTGGACCAGCCACATAAATACTGTGGCAACAAGAGCAGGTCAGAGGCTAGGTATTCTGCGGCGAGTGTTTCACCTCCTGACTCTCCAAAGCCTTTCCACCATCTACAAGGCACAAGTCAGGAGTGTGATGGAATACTCTCCACTCGACTGGATGAGTGCAGCTCCAACAACACTCAAGAAGCTCAACACCATCCAGGACAAAGCAGCCCGCTTGATTGGCACCCCATCCACCACCTTAAACATTCACTCCCTCCACCACCGGCACACCGTGGCTGCAGTGTGGACCATCTACATGTTGCACTGCAGCACCTCCCAAACCCACCTAGAAGGACAAGGGCAGCAGGCGCATGGGAACGCCACCACCTCCAAGTTCCCCTCCAAGTCACACACCATCCTGACTTGGAGTATATCGCCGATCCTTCATCGTCGCTGGGTCAAAATCCTGGAACTCCCTCGCTAACAGCACTGTGGGAGTACCCTCACCACATGGACTGCAGCGGTTCAAGAAGGCGGCTCACCACAAGCTTCTCAAGGGCAACTAGGGATGGGCAATAAATGCTGGCCTTGCCAGCGACGCCCACATCCCATGAACGAATTTAAAAAAGACATACAATTCGAATACTGCCCAAAATGAAGTGATCTAAATGTAGGCAAATCTAGTCAAGTGCTTGTAAACTCCTGCAGTTAATCAGAGGGCAATTGAATCGCTTGTAACTTTCAGGCTCCAGGTTAATGACTAACTTTCCTTGTCAGAACAGAACAGAACAGAACAGAAACCCCACAGTGCAGATAGAGGCCATTTCGGCCCATCGAGCCTGCACCGACACATATCCCACCCGATCCCTGTAACCCCTACATCAACACATATCCCACCCTATCCCCGCAACCCCACGTATTTAATCCTCCTAACACTAAGGGTCAATTTATCATAGCTAATCAACCTAACCCGCACATCTTTGGACTGTGGGAGGAAACCGGAGCACCCGGAGGAAACCCACGCAAACACGGGGAGAATGTGCAAACTCCACACAGACAGTCACCCGAGGCCGGATTCGAACCCGGGTCCCTGGCGCTGTGAGGCAACAGTGCTAACCACTATGCCACCGTGTCGAGTCAGAAGGATGTGGATTCACTCCAGAAACTGGAGCACAAAAATCTAGACTGACTCAAGTGCAGTGCTGAGGGAGTGCTGCACTGTCGGAGGCGCCGTCTTTCAGATGAGACGTTAAACGAAACCCCATCTGCCCGCTCAGATCGACATAAAAGATCCTGTGGCTTTATTTCGACGTTATCCCTGGTGTCCTGGCCAATATTTATCTCTCAATCAACATCACTAAAAAAAAACAGATGATCTGGTCATTAACGAATTGCTTTTTGTGGGAGCTTGCTGTGCAAAACTTGGCTGCCACGTTTCCTACATTGCAACAGTGACTACACTGCAATAAAGTACTTCATTGGCTGTAAAGCCCTTTGGGACGTCCGGTGGTTGTGAAAGGCGCTGTATAAATGCAAGTCTTTTTTTCTATAAAAGACTGTTATTGCATCTGTACAAAAGCCACAATATAAATATACGCACCAAAGTTCTCAGAACATGAACGGGTCTGTCCCAAACATAAATTTTCTGCTTTTCCATGACACTGACACAGTGAGCACTGCCAAGCTGTACGATTATAGAACCATTAGAAATGGAGAAAAAACTTCAACCACAACCACTTCCTAACCTTCACATTACAAACAAACCCACTCTGGATTTCAACTCCCCATAATTCTTCCGTGAGCACGTTAACCCACAACGCAGTCTCCCCGAATAGTCAGGGCTTAAATTTACATTAACAAAAGGGAAAAGCACAATCGTCTCCAGAAGGCCCCATGATTAGCCTCAGTTTTCTCTGTGCTAGGCAGTAAAGAAATAATATTGGTTTAACTTCACTTAACATCTGCACTTGCGATTACTACAGGCCGCGTGTAAGAGAGCTTCAAACACACATACTCAAAAAGCAATCGCACAAAAACCAGAAGGGAGTTTGAGTTGGGGGGGCGGTGGGTGTTGTAAAAGAAAGTTTGCGAAAACTCAAGCCTTGTCCACTTTCAACAACTCCTGATCAAAGGTTCAGGAGATTCCTCTCTACACTGTAATCTAGTAAAGTAACGGGATTAAACTCAGAGAACCTGGTAAATCAGCCGCCAGCAACAACCAGCTCAGAAATACTGGATGTGACAAAGGGCAAAGTACAAGGAGTGGACCAAGTGAAGTTAATGGAGAAGCAGTGCTGAAAGGTATTGCGCTACAGACAAACAGAACACTTCCACAGTGCTGAATATGCAGCATCCATAAGTAGAGGAGAAAAATAAGCGATAAAGACGTCACCAGAATGGCTGGACAAGGGCAATTAAAGTAGGAAGGAAAGTGAGGAAAGAAAACAAAACATAAAAAGTCTACAGGGGAAGAAATTGGGAGGAATAGAAGAGAGTTTGCTAGAACAGGTTAAAGGGATTTTAAAAGGTGCCGAGGGCCCCAGAGCGGAATATAGCCGAAGATTTTAAACAAACACCAACACATTCTTCCTGAATTATGACAGTGCACGAGCAGCTAGAGAGAGGAAGTTAGAAACTAATCAAAAAACTGCAGCCCATTTGAAGATAAAATAGTTGATGCATTTTATGACAGGTTTTGATGGTGAATATGGTAGTGGGGGTGGAAGACTTGCCCTCTGGTTGGGGAGTCGATAACGAGGGACTATCAATTTAAAATGGTCGCTCAGAGGTTAAAACAAACGTCTTTACACAGAGGGCTGCTAAAACGTGGGATGCTTTGCCACAAAGTGGTCGAGACGGAGTAGATATTTGAAGCAGAGGAAGATATAGGGCTACGGGGAAAGCAGCAGGATTCGTTTCGAACTGCTCTCGCAAAAAGCCGGCACAGACACAATGAGCCGAATGGCCTCTTTCTATACTGTAAACTTCCACGGTTCTGCATATTTCCCACAAGTATTGACGAAGAGATATAGCAGCAACCTGCTACCCAGTACTCGAGAGGATTGTTAAATCAGTGTGGCAGAGGCATTTGACAAGTTGGAGACTTGAGACTAACTTCCTCATCCCCCCAAACGCCAAATGCTATATATCCCAAGTGCTAAAGGAGACAAGGAAGGAAACTTGTGGTGCACTGCCCATCATGAAGGAATTATTGGGCCTCAGAAGCAAGTAAACCCCAATGTCAATATTTAAAAAGGGACAATCAATCTGAGTCAAGTAACAGCAACCCCATCAGACACTCAATACGGGGTAAAATGATGGAATGGGGGCAGGGACAAGCAAGAGGAATAACTGTAGAAGTAAGATAGCAAAATACTGCGGATGCTGGAAATCCGAAATAACAACAGAAAATGCTGGAAAAACTCAGCAGGCCAGGCAACATCCGTGGAGAGAGAAATAGAGTCAACGTTTCAGGTCGAAACCCTTCGTTCTCTCTCCACGGATGTTGCCTGGCCTGCTGAGTTTTTCCAGCATTTTCTGTTGTTAACTGTAGAAGTAACTTGGTTATACGCGTTTGTAGCATCATGATACAGTTTTTTTTTTAATGAAAGGCCACTAAATTATCACAGGTAGACTTGTAAGGGACTGGAGGCTAATACTATGCTTGCAAGCTGGAATATATCAATCAAATCAAATCAACTTTTATTGTCATTGTTAGTGCACAAGTGCAGTACAACGAAATGTAGGCTTGCGGCTCCCGAGAGTGTACAAGTCTATATGGTTATGTCAATAAGCTGGTTATTAAAAAGTACAAGCAGTGGAATAGCTATAGTGAAGACTGATCCCAAGTATAAAGGGCATGAGCAACGAGGAGAGATTCGAGAAGCTGATGCTCTACAGTGGATTTGTGCGGTATATGCAATATTAAATGGTTTTAAAAGGCTAAACCCAGAATAGCACTGTGAGGAAAATGGGAGAGGAGGGCATGAATAAAGTTTAATGAGAAGTCAATTTAATTATTTTACATGAGGCAGCATAGACAAAAACAATTGGGGTGCTCATGATGGCCAGTAAAGTGGGAAAGTCAGGGTGCTGAGGGACGAGCTTTGATGGGTGCCTTGCTTTTTCTTCCCTTCTTGTGTATCGTGGGAGAGAAGTTAGTTTTCTCCTATTCCAAGGGCGGAATAAGGCAGAAATCTATCAGTGCACCACTAAACTCTTGACCAATTTCTCTTTTTGCGAGAAGATTTTTAATATATTGTGGTGCTATCATCACACATTTGGCAAATTGGTACCAAAGCACTGGTTCGCAAACCTCTTCAGGCTAATTCTCATCACCTGGTACATGGTCAAGTCTGACAGTGACCATCCGAGAGACAGCCAAGTTATTACTGACTCAAATAGAAATGATATATTCTGTAGTTTTATTTTTAAAACAAATAAACCTGGAAAGAAGTCCTTCGCTTGCTCAATGGTACGTCGGTAAGTTTGTCCACACAAAGCCCACAGGGACACTTGGCTATAAAGACAGCAATGCAGCTCTGCTCACTTTCCAAGTGGAGGCATGCTTGATGTTTCATCTGAATCACCATCAGCGGCACCAGGGCGTTTGCAGCAGTTGTTGCCAAGCTGTGGTATTTGGTGCCAAGAGAAAGACAGGAAGAATAAACTGCACTTTCTTCGGTCCTCAGAACACCCCCATCCCAACGCACCTCAAGACAACAAATCACTTTTGAAGTGTAGTTGCTGCTGTTATGTAAACAAAACAAGGGGTCGAGCACCCACGACCTTCTGACTCAGACAAAAGTGCGAGCTCTGAGCCAAGATGACAAAAGTCACTTTAGCAAAGTAGCCCAGCAAGATCTTGTCATGAGAGAGTTGGATCAACTCCTCCTCCTCCATTACAACAGAGAGCTGGCACGGCACGGCACATGGAGGCAGCTGACAGGAGCCACGACTCTGGCAAAGTCGGTGTTGATAAGAAAGTATCCTGCAAGTTTCTCTTTGTCTTTCAACAGAAAGTCCTGTAATGTCTCAAAGTTGTCCCTTGCTAAAGTTCAGCTCCTTTTGAAATGCTGTGATTGTCAGAGGATGAGAATGTGCGCGTTTGGTCAGCTGATTTGAATGCGCCTAAGGTATCCAGCAGCTGGGAGAGTATGGCCAGCCACTCAGTCTCGGTGTTCAAGGTGAGCTGTGAATTGCTAGGGCCTTCTCTTCATCTGGGAAGCAAAAGAAATGAGTAAGCACTCTCGGCTTTGGACAGGCAGCTCACTGAGGTGTGGAAGAGCGGGTGGCTGACATCCAGCTCTCCCGTTTCCCGTACACTGCAAAAAAAAAAGAGTTGGCTGTGACGTGGTTGACTAGTGTGAAGCGTCATCCAGCAGTCCCTCAGCAAAGAATTAGTGTTTGTTCAACGAGGGCCTCTTTATGGATAATGCGGTGAGTCTCTCGTATTTCCAGTGAAGCAACATGGGCTCTAATAACCAACCCAGGGCATGCCCCGGACATCTGGGAAGACCTGAATACACCCAGGGCATGCCCCGGACATCTGGGAAGACCTGAATACACCCAGGGCAGGCCGAACGCACAAGCTCCAAGCGCCGCAAGACTGTCACTCCCTTTGTGTGACTTGGTAGTTAGTTGCAGAAAAAGGGACCGGACCTATGGATCTATTTACTGCGCGAGCAGTTAACGTTGGACAGGTTCAATGAGTCTTTTTACTAGCATGTGGGATCCCCCTTGTTCCCACCGCCAGTGAACTTATTCTTGGTATGTGGGTGTCGTTGGCAAAGCCAGCATTTATTGCCCATCCCTAGTTGCCCTGGAGAAGGTGGTGATGAGCCGCCTTCTTGAACCGCTGCAGTCCGTGGGGTGAAGGTGCTCCCACAGTGCTGTGAGGGAGGGAGTTCCAGGATATTGACCCAGCGAAGATAAAGGATCGGCGATTTATGTCCAAGTCAGGAAGGTGTGCGACTCGGAGGGTGCTCCCATGCGTGTGCTGCCCCGGTCATTCTTGGTGCTGGAGACCTTCTCCCACTGATGCCATGACCAGTCACCTGCTCAGACAGCTCCCCACTGCCAGTGACCCTCTGTGCTGACCACAACCTCAACCCAACGTTACACAGCCCAGAATGCTCTTACTGAAGCAGTTTTAACGGGTGGAATCTGTAACTGTGCTGCTAGGTACGTCGCACAGTTCAAGTGGGCATGGCGTGAATGGCGTGCACACCCACAATTACGGGTCAGTGGCAGCGCGGTTACTAAAATCCCTGTGAACACTGTTGCAACAATCAAAATTGAATAGGGATGAACAAGAGATTTGGGAGTGGAGATAAAGACAGACAAGGAAGGCATAAATCGAGAGATCAAATGTGAAAACTGAGCTTTAGAGGAAGAAAGTCTGCGTCTCAGCCCCTCGGGCCTGTTTAAACACAGCGTAGTCCCCAAGGGGAACTGTGGTGAATCGGAGGGGAACAGGTGCTGCGCAGAGTCTGTAGTACACCACCGGAACCCGGTCCTTTCAAGCACGCAGTGTCTCAGGTCAGCTCAGCTTATGAGACTTACCAGAGAGGTCACTTCAAATAAAGTGCAGAGGTTACGAGAGTCTTTTTAAATGTGTATTTTTTTGAAGGAGCGGCAGCCAGCCGCTGAATAACATCACGCTGTTCCGATATCGAAACGTTAACAAAAGAGAGAGACAGCTCCATACTGTCCAGCTCCCACTGTGGATATCAAATCGAATGCTTACCGTTTCATATATTCCAATGACTTTCCCAGATGTGAAGTCTCCATTGTTTCGTGGTTTCAATGCAAAAGCAGCCTTATTACTGATTTCCCTACTCCCCCTGACTGACTCCCTCAGGAGCCCCAATTACCCCCCATTAGATCCCCCACCACTCTCACCGGGTAACTTGATTATCGGAGTGGGAGCAAATTAGTTCACGTTGGAATCAGAATCTGACAGCGAGGGCCATTTATCTATATCTATATCTCCCTCGACCATTCCCCCCCAACCCCCTTTCTCTCATACTGCCAACTCCTCGTTAGGATGTACTCGGCACCCTCCTATACCTTGCGCAGGCAACCACTGTTTTTGATTCATGAGCCTCAACGGAAAGTGCTGGCAGGCTATTTGACCATGGGGATAATCACACGCGAGCCCGATCCCGGTGCTTAGCTGAAGTCCATACACGGGCACCACCCAGCAGAGGTCGCTGGGTAGCCATCCTCGGTGGGAACCCTGGCCAGCTGCCCCTATTCTAACCCAGGGTGCTGAGGCAAACTGGAGGACCCACTGCCACTGGCTTGTCCTGCAATCACTGCGCTCAGCAGACAGTGGAGTCCCTGAGCCATGTAGTGAATGAGCCATATTTTTGTTTAAAAAATTAAATTATATTTCACAGCAAGTAGGAAGAGATGGCAGCGGAGGGATATGAATGAGGGGGTCATGGGGGAGGGGGGAAAACAGTTATGGAGTCAGAAACTTCAACATACATTTTGAACTGAGCACTTGCTTTAAAAATAAAAGATAATCTGAATCAACGTGGTTTTGGACACAGCATCACGTTGAGAACAGATTGGAAGCCAGGGGAAAACTTCACAGCAAGCGACAGCACCAGAGCCACTCAGTGATCGATGGGTCAACACGGTTTGCATCTACACGAACCCGCTCATCACTTCAACTCACCCACTACATGTCATGAACAGGGCACCATGAAGATCCTTGTGGCGCTGACCCTAACTCACTCACTCCTTTGCCATTCACCAGTCGCCTGCATCCCACTGCTCATGTACCCAACCAACAGAAGGAATCAGATCCCCCGGTCACAAACATCTGGATGTGTGACTTTCCACAGGTTAAACTCTCTGTCAAACCGTTGTTGAACCAGGGTCCAGAAATTCTTTTAAAAGGGAATTAATCACTGTGGGGGAAAAGGGATTATTAAAAGGGTATGAGAAACAAGCAGAAGGCTGAGATTTGACTAGTTGGGATATGAAAGGTAATGGGGAGTGAGCAGGAGACTAGGCTTAGACTAGGTGGGATATTAGAGGGTACGGGGAGTGAGCAGGAGAGTGGGATTAGACTGGGTGGGATATTAAAGGGTATGGGGAGTGAGCAGGAGAGTTGGATTAGACTGGGTGGGATATTAAAGGGTGCTGGGAGTGAGCGGGAGAGTGGGATTAGACTGGGTGGGATATTAAAGGGTGCTGGGAGTGAGCGGGAGAGTGGGATTAGACTGGGTGGGATATTAAAGGGTGTGGGGAGTGAGCAGGAGAGTAGGATTAGACTGGGTGGGATATTAAAGGGTGCTGGGAGTGAGCGGGAGAGTGGGATTAGACTGGGTGGGATATTAAAGGGTGTGGGGAGTGAGCTGGAGAGTGGGATTAGACTGGGTGGGATATTAATGGGTATGGGGAGTGAGGGGGAGAGTGGGATTAGACTGGGTGGGATATTAAAGGGTGCGGGGAGTGAGCCGGAGAGTGGGATTCGACTGGGTGGGATATTAATGGGGAGGGGGAGAGTGGGATTAGACTGGGTGGGATATTAAAGGGTGCAGGGAGTGAGGGGGAGAGTGGGATTAGACTGGGTGGGATATTAAAGGGTGCGGGGAGTGAGCAGGAGAGTGGGATTAGACTGGGTGGGATATTAAAGGGTGTGGGGAGTGAGGGGGAGAGTGGGATATTAAAGGGTGCAGGGAGTGAGGGGGAGAGTGGGATTAGACTGGGTGGGATATTAAAGGGTGCGGGGAGTGAGCGGGAGAGTGGGATTAGACTGGGTGGGATATTAAAGGGTACGGGGAGTGAGGGGGAGAGTGGGATTAGACTGGGTGGGATATTAAAGGGCGTGGGGATTGAACAGGAGAGTGGGATTAGACTGGGTGGGATATTAAAGGGTACGGGGAGTGAGGGGGAGAGTGGGATTAGACTGGGTGGGATATTAAAGGGCGTGGGGAGTGAGCGGGAGAGTGGGGTTAGACTGGGTGGGATATTAAAGGGTACGGGGAGTGAGCGGGAGAGTGGGATTAGACTAGACAGCTTGTGGAAAACAAACACCAATTTGAAGAGCTAGTTAGCCTGGTTCTGTGGTGTAACACTCTATGATTCAATGTAAGTTTTTAAACCACTAGCTAAAGTATTTTAAGGGGGGAAATTGGATTTGAACCAAATGCTCAGGCTGCGGTCTGGATGGAAGATGCTGTTTTACTGTGTGCGGCTTCCAATGCACGTGAAATGCCCCAGGGCTGAGGGAAGCCCCGGGAAAGGGTTAAAAAACGAGAAGTGTTTCAGAGATCTCCCTAGAACGCCCTCTGACTGGGTCCCGCCTCCTGCTTATAAAAACCTGATCTCAGCGAAGCCTGAAACACTTGGAGAGAGGCACAGAAAGATACAGCAAGAGAGAGAAAGGAGAAAGGGTAAGAGGCGGAGAGAGGGAGAGACAAAAAAGAGGTAGAGATCAAAGAGGAAGGAAAATTATCTTGGTGGGGAAAGGAAGGGAGAAGAGAGTCGGAGAGCGACCTCAGTATGAATTGCTGAAGTTGGCCCTTGTATTTTATTGGATCTAGTCCTCTGGGTTTTGAGGAACAAAAAAGAATTAAAAAGGGAAAACGCAAAAGGGAGGCGCGCTGGGTGAACTAATCCCCGTCTGTGCACAAATGTCTTTTGCCATGCTGAGATCCGTCCCTAGTCGCTGCCTCTACCCGGAGATCAGCATGCTGTCGGAAGGAGACGAGGAACTCGACAGCGAGAGCTCAGGTTCAGAGACATCTTTCAGTCTGGGACCTTATGGTGGAGGAGGAGGAGGGAAGAGGAAGAGGAATGCCAGGGTGCCGGGAGTCATTCGACAGAGACAAGCCGCAAATGCCAGGGAGAGAGACAGGACCAACAGTGTCAACACGGCTTTCACGGCCCTTAGGACCCTCATCCCCACCGAGCCCGCCGACAGGAAATTGTCCAAAATCGAGACCCTGCGGCTGGCTTCCAGTTACATCTCACATCTGGGCAACGTGCTGCTGCTCGGAGAGGCTGGGGATGGTCAACCATGTCATACGAGCGCGTCCAGCTACTACCCCGGCACCAGGGTCACCGAGACAGAGAGCAACCAGCCCAAACAGATCTGCACCTTCTGCCTGAGCAACCAGAGGAGAATGGTAGGTAGAAACTTTCCTAACTCTCGTGGGTATGTGAAACCTGTCAGCTCTGGTCTAGCCCTACCCTGCAGCCAGGCACCCTTTACTTGTGTAGGGCTAGGCACAGGCAATGCATGAGGCAGCTTTTGAAACTTAAGGGCCAGCATTGCATTTATTTTTCCAGGAACGTAACGTCCTCAATCAGCTGTCGACTGAAGAGCCAGGGTCTCTAAGGAGGATATGGCAGCATATAGGGCATCTCCCATTAACCTCACCCACAAAACCTCAAGTATCCTTCACCCTAGTCTCTGAGAAACCCACCAAGTTTATCCAACCTTATCTTACTCCCAATAAATTAAATCTCTCTTTCAAGCCACCTTCTTACATACTAAGCAAACCCCCCACCTTTCGAAATGGTAGTAAATTTCTCAATCTAATGGTACATCATGACTGCAGTCGGGCAGTTTATGAATTGTTCAATGTCAAACCAACTGTTAGGTGCAACTAGAAGCCCTCAGCTCTGCTCGACCCATCCCTAGATTCTACAACACTTACAGTTTAGTACAAATTGGTGTTGCACAAGTATTTAATTCATGTGAAATTCGTTGTGTTTACTGCGACAGCATTTACACAGACTGCAGAGCCAAACAATTCATTATGTGAAGCACGGTGATGTTCCAATGTGATGCTATGCTAAATAAAAAGCAGTGCAAGTATTTATATTTACTCCTTTCCACCCACCTGCCAGCTCAGTTTAAGGAGACTCACAATTAAACAGATAACAGGGGCGCTTTGCAAAAAAAAAAAAGTTATGAAAAAACATTAAAATAAGAGCTTTCTTTAAAAATAAATATTTTTATTGCCGGTACGTCAAATGAAGTCCCATTTTAATTTCACATTCCTCACAAACGGTTCAGTCTGGTCTTCAACTAGTTTCAAATCAACACCAAAATGGTACGGTCATTTCTCGTGGTTGAGAAAGATGCACACTCTCGTTAGGTTTTGTGCACACATCAAACCAGCGGGAAATTTCAAGGCAAACCATACAGTGCCAGCGCACCGGCAGCGCACACACACCCCACGTCTGCACACATCACACACGGCATGAACACACCACATCAGCAAACACGCTCAGCTGTCACTCCTCGCCCATCAACAAACGGATCGCAACAACCGCCATCTTAAATTCAGCAAGACAAAACATCCCCCCTCTCTTGTGCAGCACTAAGGGAGGGCTGCATTGTCAGAGGTGCCATTTTTTGGATGAAGTATTAATCCAAGTGGATGTAAAGGGTCTCACGGCACTATTCAAAGAGGAACCGGGGAGTTCTCTCGGTGTCCTGGCCAACATTTATCCCTCAAACACCACCAGAGACAGATTAACTGCCAGTTACCGCATTTGCCATTTGTGGGATCTTGCTGTGCACGGTTTGGCTGCTGCTTTCGCCTACTAAACAGCGACTGTACTTCAAAGGTAATTCATTGGCTGTGAAGTGCCTGGGGGTGTCCTGAGGACACGAAAGGTGCTGTATAAATACACGATGCTCTCAACAAAACTCCTGATTATTTTGAAGATTATTACCGGATTAAAATGTCAGGTACGGATATGCGGTTTAAAACAGACAGGGACTGGAATTTCACTTGCCACCTTTCCCTGCAGAAATAAAATGGGTGGGTGAAGGGGTGTGAAAGTGGCTTTTGTCCACGGGGCATATGCTGGAATTTAATCCCTTTGCCTTAGAAAAAGACAGTTGGATAACTGTCGGAATGATTCAGCAAAGACAGAGCGAGCAGACTCCTCTGTAGTGCTGGTCGGGGTCTCGTTTAAAGAGTTAGTCATCAATCTCAACGTCCCACTAGGTCTTAGTCTCCCACAGGCAGAGGGCCCCCCAATATCACACCCAGGAGCCATCATTTAGACAAATGAACACAGTGGAAGAGATCTGATGCTAGCACACACAATCCTTAAGTCACTCGGTTGATGCATTAAACTGGCCTTTTTTTTTGAGGGAGAATCCGATTTTACATTTCACGTCAAAATGTTTACAGAATACGAATAAAAAGAAAAGGAATCTCACTCTGCGCAGCATGGTGGGGGGGGGGGGGGGTGTTTGAAGCTGTGTGTTGAGTTTGAAATGCTTTTCTGGATCTAAAGTTATGATGATCTGGAATGCACTGCCTGTGAGGGCGGTGGAAGCAGATTCTATAATAACTTTCCAAAGGAAATTGGATAAATACTTGGAAGGGGAAAAATTTGCAGAGCTATGGGGAAAGGGCCAGGGAGTGGGATTAATTGGATAGCTCTTTCAAAGAGCCGGCACAGGCACAATGGGCCGAATGGCCTCCTCTGGGTTGTATGAATCTATGATTCTAGACAGTCCTGATTGTTACCCACTGGGGATGGTGCAGTAAGATCACTGATGTGGCACCAAGGCAGTGGTTCGGACTCACTCGCACTTCCCACTCACACCGAAATGTCCGAAAGCTCAAACCCCAAAGAGATTGACAACTCCCGACCTTGAGTAGGATCCGATGCTCCTGGAACAAATATTGTCACCAGCATGTGTTAGAATGGACGCACAAAATTTTCAGGCCATCTCGCCACAAATTGCTGAAATCACCCAACAGTTCAACAGCAATGCGGATTAACACAGTTCCTTTAATGTAGGAAAACGGCCCACGGTGGCTTCACAGAGGTGGAATCAGGCTAAAACACACGCGGAGGCGAAGGAGCAAATATTAGGATGGGTGGCCAAAAGAGGTGGGTTTGGGTCTTAAAAAGGTCGAGAGGGAGCTGGAGATGCAGATGCGGAATGGGGGGGTATTTCGGGACGGAATTCTAGTGAGGCCCAGACGGCTAAAAACACTGCCGCCAATGGAGTGGTGAAGGGATGCGCAAAAGGTCAGAATCAGAGGAATGGAGGGTTTGGGGCTGGGTGTTGGGCTGGAGGACATTGGCACAGATCATTTCCAAACTCGGCTGTGACTGGCTTGTGATAGAATCTTTAGCGCTCACTGGGGGCGGGAGCAATTTACGGCGATCAGATAAGAAGTGCATCACACACTGTTAAAAGTTTATTGGGTTAGGTGTGATTTATATTTAATACAACTTATTGCTACCAGTAAACTAAACCCAGCAACAACGCTGCTAATTAATCGGAGCAATTTGTGTAATTACTCAGTGTTCACGCAAGCCTCTGTGGAGGACACATTACGAGACGCGCTTTGGGATTTACTTGGTCCGAGCAGTCAGACCTTATTTCCCCCCCAGAAAGTGGGTAGTCATTAGCGCGGCAGTAGCCTGTAACTGGTTACAGTCTCACTTAGCCACAGGCTGTGAAGCACGTAATGATGTATATACTGTATCTGGACTAGCGGTCTGCTCCCCGACAATATCATCCTGGACAGCATTGATAAAGTGCAATCATCAATAAGTCCTCCGCCATTTTCCCAATCAGACTTCTCATGATGAGATCACCTGCTAATCAGCCTCTTTCCCTCTTAAAAAGTTCCAGCCAAAATACTAATTGGAAATTTAAGAGGCCGCTGACAGATGACCCAAGTGTCTGAACAAGTTTTGATTTAGTAGTGCTGTTACTGTTTTAGTAATTGAACGGTTTCCCCTCACTACTTAGTCCAATCACCCTCATACACGTCATTCTCGGCGTCTGAAGAGAGACACCACACCAAGATTCTGCCCCCACTCCAGCAAAATAACAGACACATCCTGACCCCCTCACTTGCAAACTGTCTCCCCCAATTCATGGTACATTCCAACTACCTGGTCATTGCATTTTACTCCCCATAGACATTCCCAAAAGCAGCAACTCCCTAAGCCTCCCCAAGCAGTCACTGGAAGAACTATGGGAGCAAAACTTACACCCCAACTACATCTGCAGGGAATGTGGGGCAGTGGGAGGAATACAAAAAAAAGTCAAAATAAAGCAGCTCTTCTCTTCAGTCACTCCCTCATGCCGCAATATAAATGAACTGTAACTTGTTCCATTAAATTCTGTCTAGAGCACTCCCAGCAACCCTAGCCCCTCCAACTCCAACAATATTGTCCAGAGTCGCCTATCCCATTCGTTGAATTGATCTCACTAAACAGAAACGGTCGGAATGATCGGGGCTGGCACCTGAAGCTACTGATTTCCTTAAAGTGAACAGTCCACAGCCTCTGACAAAGTAGAATCTCACCGTCAAAGGTATCGAGCACCTGTCGCTGGTTTTCAAGTTTCCTGCCAAGCCAATCGGTGAAAGTTGGATCTGTGCAAGAAGCTTGAAAGAATGGTGCTTCTCGCAAAGGGTCATTACACCAGGACCAGTTCCACAGGAGCAGAGAAAGGCAAGAGGAGATTTCATAGAAGGTTTTAAAATTGTGATGGGTTTTGATAGAGTGAATGGGGAAAGACAGTTGCCTCTGGTTGGGGAGGCAGTGTTGAGTGGGGGGTCATCAATTTAAGATGGTCAGAGAATGAAGACAGACGTTAGGAGAAATTTCAGATCGTGGCTGAGGTAAAGACCCATAAGGGAAAGTTGGATAAATATTTGAAGCAAAGGGAGATACAAGGCTAGGGGGAGAGAGCAGGACAGTGCGATTAGTTTTGGATTGATCTAGCAAAGAACCAACACAGGTACGACAGGCCAAATGGTCTCCTTCTGTGCTGTAAACTGATAATGGTTCTGAAATCATTTCTCAAACTCAAACAGGAGCAGACACAATGCCAAATTGCAGTGACTTTGAGCACATTACTAGCACTTCAGTCTCCAAGATTAATTTTGCACATTTTTTAAAAGGGTGCATTTTTGTACAATTTGGGGAAAAGCATTGCATAAAATAATTGGAGTTGAGAGTGTGTTGGGCATTTGACCCATTTCAAGGGCCCACAAACCTCACCATGGATAGTGGGCACTCTGCAATATTACACACAAGCAACCAACAAGACAGCAGTGGGTATTTGTAGAGACGGACACAGGAAAAGATCACTCCCCTAAAGTATTTCATTGATGAATAATTGAAATGATCTCAGATTCTTTCTGTGGGTGCTGGAGCCACTCACAGGGTTTTATTGGAAGGCTTCAAACAGGCTCCGTCCGTCCTACCCATTCTTTTCAATGGTTCAGAAAGGTGAAAACAACCAGACCATTTTGTTTGAAATGAGCCAGTAAGCAGAGGGCACACACTTAAGATCGCCAAAAGAACAAATGGAGGCGATGAGGAGAAATGTATTTACTCAGAGAGAGTTGTTAAACATGGAATGCCCAAACAGAAACCGGAGGCAAAATCCACACCATCTTTCAAAAGGGAAGTGGATAAATATTTGAAAAAGATGAATTTGAAAAGGATACAGGGAAAGGACAGGGGAGTGGGGCTAAGTGAAGAGCTCTTTCAGAGAGCCAGCACAGGCACGACGGGCCGGATGGGCTCCTTCTCTGCTGGAAAATTCTTAAGTTCTGTGAGGTCCAGCAGCTTCAAATTATCGTTCAAGCTTTGAACTTTGAGGGAAACGGACTGAGCTGGCAAACAAACTCTTGCATATTTAATAGAGTCTCATTACACGCACACTTCTTGGAATGTTAGTCTCAGTAATCCACTGTGTCTACTGAAATCCAGTAAGATGTCATTATACATCAATTGACCCAGTCAAACACGGCGTCTCTCCCCCAGGTCCAGCACCACCCCACCCACATCTCGGGGCCGCGTCATGGAATAATGCAAGAGGGCCAAGAAATCACCCCTTCAAAAAATCCAAAATCCAAACTATTTTAAACTGAATCGGAGGCCTTGATTAATCCCACCTCAGGGTTCAGGCAATAAACCTCCCTAGCTTCCATCTCGCAGAGTTCATGAGGTGCTGTCAACTGTGAGATTAGCTAGCTGGTTTATGCAATACTCTCTCCTGGCTAATGTCTACCGACCAGAAGCAAGAAGAAAATGACTCAACTCTGGGGAAGGCTGAGAAGGATATACCAGCTTGTTAAAAGCATACGCGCTCCACTCCCTCTCCCCCAGCTCGGGAGCAGACCTTATACAGTAACTTATTTCAGGCCGGAAAAGATGATTGGCATATCAAATTAACCCCCTTCTTTCCTGTGAGATGTCTCCATATCATTTATAAAAATGAAATAATGCAGGAGTACCTTCAGATGCAGGAACTTCCCCATTTCCTTTCTGAGACTCCTTAAAAGTTTCCTGTTCAGCCACCTGCACTGGCACTTTCATTCCTTAAGTTGCGCTCCCTTTCATGAAAAGGCCTCGTGTCTGCCGTGCCTATTTGCTTCAGTTTTACATGCTCCGAGCTGCAACAAGGAGCCGTGACGAGGAGCTGCAATACACAGGGGCAACTAGCATCCGAAAGAGCAGAGGCTTATTAATGTTTCGGGTCTAACCATTTATAGAACAGTCACGGTCCTAATGAAGACTGTAACTTGCTGGGCATTTCTAGCAGTTTGGGTGTGTTCCCTCCCACCGCCTCTCCCAGCACTTGCCATTTTCTCCTCATTGATGAAGTACGGTCGCGTAGTGGTTAGGTTAGTGGACTAGTAATCCAGAGGACGTGGGTTCAGGTCCCACCATGGCAGTTTAAGAATTTGAATTCAGTTTAAAAAAAATCTGGTAATGAAAATCCGGTCTCAGTAAAAGTGGCCATGGAGCAGTCGGATTGTCCTTAAAAACCCATCCGGTTCACTGATGCCCTTCAGGGAAGGAAACCTGCCGTCCCTTACCCCGGTCTGGGCCTATAGGTGACTCCAGTCCCACACCAACGTGGTCGACTCTTAACTTCCCTTAGCAAGCCACTCCGTTGTATCAAACCGCTAAAAAGAACAACTCCTTCACCCCACGGACTGCAGTGGGTCAAGAGAAGGCCCACCGCCACCTTCTCAGGGCAACAGGGGATGGGCAATAAATGCCGGCCCTGCCAGTGATGCCCAAGAATAAATAAAAAGCACGGCTCCTCAGATTGCGAATAAAACTGGTCAGCATTAGCTTTGAGCTGCGATAGATTGACAAAGTCTCTTGCACACATTGAGAAATCACCATATATATAAGGCGCTATATAAATGCAAGTTGATGATGTTATTAAAGCTCATCCTTAATTTTCTCTCCTTCTCCCACCACCTTCAGTATTCCAATTGATCTCCAATCCCAAGGGAACCCCTACTTAATATGTAGGATTTCTTTCAGGGTTTGCAGACCAATCTAGGATTTTATACGTGGCAGAGTTAAAAACCTGCTACAGACGTGTGGGAACGATTCAGTGTAAGACCTACTAAAAGCTGTGGCAAACTCTACAAGTGTTATTTCTAGGTTTTTTAATCGGGAGACGAGCATTTTATTTAGTATTCCTCCGCTAATTTAATTACTTTATAAAAAGAATGAGGCTCAGAAAACATCCCGGCACTGCATTGGTACCACTACAGTTGGGGGTTGGAAGGAGGAGAAGGGGAAAGAGAAAGGAAGTTAATAAATGTCAGGAAAGTGTGACGTGCAACCGAGCGAGCGTATACAAGAGCAAAGGCAAGAAAGAGTGAGTGCGTTAAGTGCCACGGAGATCTACATTCACACACACACACAACACGCGATTAATCACATATTTAACACTGCATTTATTTTTAAATGTTTGAGAGAAGAAGTGAGAAACCTACTTAAAAATTGTATATTTGGGAGGAGCTGAAGACTTTCCTCTAAGTTCTCCTTTATCCTTTACTATTCCCCCCCCCCCCGCCCCCCACCCACCTATATCCTGCTAGGATTCTCCGCTCATTCCCCCATACAAGCCATGTACTGTTGGCCACGATACAAACACTGCCAGCAGCATCCATCCCTCTGACTGAATGACAGGGTCAGCAATTTGAAACAATAAAATAACACTTGGCAAGAAATCACATGCAGAGTCTCGCTCGAGGCAGACATTAGGTAGGCAGAATCGGTCTGTGCTGCTTACAAGAAGGTAGGCTTTTTCACACCTGCCCCCTAGTCAGTCAGTTCTCGACCTCTCTAAAACTCAGACACAACAGAGACACAGGCGGGCAGGAGCGGCTCGGCGGCACAAAGGCTTCACTTAGACACGAGAGATAAAGCTGGCACGCGCTCAAGTGGGACAGACAGAAAAATCACGGCAGGATTTTTGATTTTTTAAAAAAAAACTCACAATAAAGGCATCGGATTTTAATCAGAAACTAAAGTAGAGTTAACAGGCAGGCTGCCAGTGATGAGAGATGGACGCAAGGTGTTGTTCTGTAATGAAGCTGCTTGGTGTGAGGAAACCAAGAACCGTTCATTGTGTCATACCTAAATGCGTCAGACATGTTACTGCTATGTCTCAACTTCAGAAAATGGATTTGTTGGAAAACAGAATTCTCTTCCTCACTCCCACACCTCTTAAAAAGTAAAACTGCTGGGACATAAACTAGCTACAGCTTGGCTCAGTAGTAGCACGCTCACTTTTGAGGCAGAAGGCTGTGGATTCAAGCCCCTCTCAAGCAGCTAAGCATGTAACATAAGAACATAAGAAATAGGAGCAGGAGTAGGCCAATCGGCCCCTCGAGCCTGCTCCGCCATTCAATAAGATCATGGCTGATCTGATCCTAACCGCCAATCCACTATCACAGAACCATCTCCTGAATCTAACAGAATTAGACACACGAAATAGGAGCAGGATCAGGCTACACGGCCCCTGGGCCCGCTCCGCTACCCACAGGGCCATGACCGATCCGAACCTAGACTCATGTCCAAATTCCTGCCCGCTCCCCGTAACCCTTAATTCCCTTTACTTCTAGGAAACTGTTTCTGTTTTAAATTTATGTAATGATGTAGCTTCTACAGCTTTTTGGGGCAGCATATTCCATGGACCTACCACCCTCTGAGTGGGCTCCACTGGCAAGGCAGCATTTACCAGAATGATAACCCGGACTCCAAGGGTTAAATTACGAGATTACACAAACTGGGGTTGTATTCCCTGGAATTTAGAAGGTTAAGGGGTGATCGGATTGAAGTTTTCAAAGATATTAAGGGGAGCAGATAGGGTAGATAGAGAGAAACTATTTCCGCTAGTTGGGAAGTCTAGGACTAGGGAACATAGTCTAAAAATTAAGAGCCAGACCTTTCAAGAGTAAAATTGGGAAACACTTCTACACACACAGGGTGGTAGAGGTTTGGAACACTCTTCCGCAGACGGCGATTGATGCTAGATCAATTGTTAATTTTAAATCGGAGAGTGATAGATTTGTGTTAACCAAAGGTATTAATGGATATGGGGTAAAGGCAGGTAGATGGAGTTAGGTCGCTGATCAGCCATCTCATTGAATGGCGAAACAGGCTCAAGGGGCTAAATGGCCTCCTCTTATTCCTATGTTTATTGTGCGCCTGGCTGCCTTGAAGGTAATAAGAGTCAAGCCTGTCGCGTGGGACTGAACTCATGTGTAGGCCAGATCGGGTAGGGGTGGCAGGTTCCCTTCCCCGAAGGATGTTTGCGAACCAGTTGGGTTTTTAGCAACAGCCCCGGCAGCTTTTCACGGGGAATATTTCCTGGTGCCAGCTCACAAATCACCAGATTTATTAAATTCAATTTCACAACTCGCCACGGTGGGATCTGAACTCACGGCCACTGGGCACGAGTGAAGCAATGTGTTCAAAAACTTTTTTACGTCATCATGCTGTACGACTGCGATCGAGGCTGTGCCCTTTCAGGTAGTGTGGCCAAAGAGAACCACATTGAAACGATCAGGCGAGGCGGTTACCATTGTCACAGTGCAATAGACTAACCCTCTGCCCCATTCAGTCAGCATCTTCTGTCCCTGCCCACCATTCTCTGTCAGTTTGGCTCAGTTGGTAGGCATGGGCCCCTCCAAGTCAGAAAGCTGCGGATTCAGCTCCTAATCTCGGACATAATTCAGGCCAACACTCCCAGTCTGTACTGAGGGAGTGCTGCACTGTCGGAGGTGCCGTCTTTTGAGACCCTGCCTGTCTGTTCAGGTGAATGTAAAAGATTCCACAGCACTTTTTGACCAGGGAGTTCTTTGGTGTGCTGCACAACATTCTTCCCTCAACTAACACCATCAAAAACAGATGCACTGGTCATTCAGCTCACTGCTTTTGAAAAAGACAAGACAGACTTGCATTTCTGTAGCGCTTTTCACGACCACCTGACGTCCCAAAACGCTTTACAGCCAATGAAGTACTTTTTGAAGTGTAGGCACTGTTGTAATGTAGGAAACACGGCAGCCAATTTGCACACAGCAAGCTCCCACAAACAGCAATGTGATAATGACCAGATAATCTGTTTTAGTGATGTTGATTGAGGGAATAAATATTGGCCCAGGACACTTCTTCAAAATAGTGCCATGGGATCTTTTACGTCCACCTGAGAGCGCAGACTTGGTTTAATGTCTCATCCGAGAGAGAGTGCAGCGCTCCCTCAGTACTGTGCTGAAGTGTCAGCCTAGATTTTTGTGCTCAAGTCTCTGGAGTGGGACTTGAAGCCACAACCTTCTGACTCAGAGGCGAGAGTGCTGCCCACCGAACCACGGCTGACACTGTGGGACAATGCTGATGAAAAATGGTCGTCACGTTTAACTACACGATGGTAGTCGCTGCATTTCAAAAGCAATCGCGTGCCCAGCTATTAAGTTATGATATACAATTTATTGCTAAACATTACGATCCCGCTTGCAATGCCCTGGAGTCCGTTACTGAAGTAGTATTTTACAACCCAGCAGTGTAACAAAACATTCCCGTGGAGTTAGACTCCTGCAAGGGGACAGTTGACGGTCCGCTCCCAATAACGAGGTGATTATATCACCAGCAGCTCCCCAGCACATTGCTTTGTACTGCAGAGAAGGTCAATAACCAGAGGCCACAGAACCCCATAAAAAGGACAGCGTCAACCTCGGCCTCTACACAACTAGCAATGACCCGTGTGGGTGTCACACAAGTGGGCTTTAAGTCAGAATCTTCTATTTATGCCCTGGCGAGGGGCTCCCTCTGGAGTAATCTGTTAAAAATATGCCAGGCACCTGCTGCGGTTTGGAGAACGGGCAGTCTATCCCATTGGTGTTCCCAAGGGCAGAGGAAGCAGTCTCAGAGATCACTTGCCTTCCCCTCCCTTTGGGAAAGCACCAGACCTCGGCCTCTGTTAGAGAGACTTGCATTTATATAGCTCCTTTCACGATCACCAGATGTCCCAAAACGCTTCACAGCCAATGAAGTACTTTTGAAGTGTAGACACTATTGTAATGTAAGAAACGCAGCAGCCAATTTGCACACAGCAAGCTCCCACAAACAGCAATGTGATAATGACCAGATAATCTGTTTTAGTGATGCCGATTGAGGGGATAAATATTGGCCAGGATACCGGGGATAACCCCCCTGCTTTTCTTCAAAATAGCCCACCTGAGAGAGCAGACGGGGTTTAACGTCTCATCCGAAAGACGGCACCTCCGACAATGCAGCACTCCCTCAGCCCTGCACTGGAGTGTCAGTCTCAAGTCTCTCGAGTGTGATTTTTGAGCAGCAGCCAGCACAGCAGGCCCAAGATCAGGAACTCAGCGCATGGAGAACCGCCATACGGTGACGCAGCGCGCCCTTTAACCAGCCTGAACAAGTCAGGGGACGGGGAAGGAGGAGGATCAGGTTCAGTAGGGAATTGGGAATCAGTCAGTCTGGAGTCTCAGACTTAGCACAAAAGAATAAAACCCCAATTAGGGCGGGGGAGGAATGAAACTAGAAGCCCTTGTTTTTAAATTAAGTTCTCTTGAGTTTCAGCACAAGCAAAAAAACATTTCCAGCCCCATTCTTCTGGGCAGCCACAAATCAAACTAACGCATCGCACATGTCTGAAAGCTGAAGAGGTGCGATAGGAGTTTTCACTGTGTGGTTTTTCCAGCCTCGGCTTCCGGAGCTGTCAAACCTCTCAATCAAATTACTCAGGTGCAGGCAGTGGGGAGATCATGAAAAACATTAAAACCTGGAACGAGAGAGAGAGAGAGAGAGAGAGAGAGACAAAGACAGACAGACAGACAGAGCGAGACAGAGAGGGAGAGACAGAGAGAGAGAGAGAGGGAGAGACAGAGAGAGAGGGAGAAACAGAGAGACAGAGACAGAGACAGAGACGGAGAGGGAGAGGGAGAGAGAGAGAGAGAGGCGACAGAGAGAGAGAGGGACAGAGAGAGAGAGAGAGAGGGACAGAGAGAGAGAGAGAGAGGGACAGAGAGAGAGAGAGAGAGGGACAGAGAGAGAGAGAGAGAGGGACAGAGAGAGAGAGAGGGAGAGAGAGAGAGAGAGAGGGAGAGAGAGAGAGAGAGAGGGACAGAGAGAGAGAGAGAGGGACAGAGAGAGAGAGAGAGGGACAGAGAGAGAGAGAGAGGGACAGAGAGAGAGAGAGGGACAGAGAGAGAGAGAGGGACAGAGAGAGAGAGAGGGACAGAGAGAGAGAGAGAGGGACAGAGCACTAAACGAGCACTAAACTTCCTAAATCACCTCAAATCTAGCTCCCCAGACACCCTTCATTTCAAAGCATTTCAGACCCAAGAGCTAAACCCAGAAAAGAGTCCCCTGAGTCAGCTGCTACTGAAACTAAGTACTCAGCCGGACCCTGACCAACCCCAGACCAACACAGCCGTCCAAACACCAATCCGAGTGAACCAAATCATTAAACAATGCAAAGAAACCTACCTGGAACATTGGAACAAAATAACCGAAAGCCAAAGCAGATTAGAATGTTACCGGGCCCTAAAAAGAGAATATAAACTGGCAGACTACCTCACGACCATCAGAGACACAAAACAGAGACAGACCCTCACCAGGTACAGACTAAGCGACCACCAACTGGAAATTGAAAAAGGCAGATACAAGAAATCCTGGCAGCCTAGAGAGAATAGAATATGCGATCAATGTCTGGCCGGCGAGGTTGAAACAGAAATGCATTTCCTCCTAAAATGCGAAAAATTCAACACATCAAGAAACATATTATTCAACAAGCTAAGCCAAACAACCCCAGATTTCAAGGAATTGGATGACCTGTCAAAATTGAGATTAGTCCTGGGAGAAGGAGACAGACCATACCTTGGGGCCAAATATGTAACAACATGTCACAACCTGAGGACTGTTTAAAATTAAGACTGTTTAAAATTAATATTGAACGTACCAAATGAAGTACAAAGACTGTTTAAAATTAATATTGTTTAAAAGTAATATTGTATGTACCCAACAAATGTCAAATCGATTGACACCTACAAAATGTTTGAAAATGTACCTTTTTGCTATGTAAGCTTTGGCAATATGGTTCTCTGTAAACTTTCATGCCAATAAAGCATTTGAATTTGAATTTGAATTTGAATTTGAGAGGGACAGAGAGAGAGAGAGGGACAGAGAGAGAGAGAGAAGAGAGGAGAGATTAATATTGTTTAAAAGTAATATTGTATGTACCCAACAAATGTCAAATCGATTGACACCTACAGAATGTTTGAAAATGTACCTTTTTGCTATGTAAGCTTTGGCAATATGGTTCTCTGTAAACTTTCATGCCAATAAAGCATTTGAATTTGATTTGAATTTGAGAGAGAGGAGAGAGAGAGGAGAGGGGGGGGGGGGAGAGAGAGGGGGGGGGGGAAAGAGAGAGAGAGAGAGAGAGAGAGAGAGAGAAGACAGGGACAGCCCGCGTGCCACAAATCCAGTTACATTAACAGTTTGTCCCCTCCACGGCGGCAGATTCAACCAGTCTGAACACACCACACGTTACAGCCCGAGTGGTCAGCAGCAATGTTTCCTGTAATTTATTTGACGACACGCGGCTCCTTTAAATGGCTGCACGGCCCATTCAAATTACAGCGCAAGCGTGGTTTTTGCATTGAATAGCTGGCAAGCCGGCTGCGTGGGTTGCCTGGAGTGCTGCGCGGCCGGGCAGCTTAAAGGGAACATTGGTCACCACCCCATTAATAACAGGGTTCTTTCTAACTTATGATAACGGTCCTGTTTCCGCGAGGCCGTTCTGGTTGGAAAGTGTTGCTGAAACACTCAATGCGAAGGTGTGAAGTCACTTTCGTGGAGACATGGTCATGATCATGGGAAGGAGGGGGGGGAGGGGGAGTGGAAAATTGGATTTCAATTCCCAGCAGAGACAAATAACCAGTACAGGGCACTTGGGATGGATTTACTGAGCCACTCCGAAATCAACTGGCACAACACGGTGGCATAGTGGTTAGCACTGTTGCCTCACAGCGCCAGGGATCCCGGTTCAAATCCGGCCTCGGGCGACTGTCTGTGTGGAGTTTGCACATTCTCCCTGTGTCTGCGTGGGTTTCCTCCGGGTGCTCCGGTTTCCTCCCACAGTCCAAAGATGTGCAGGTTAGGTTGATTTGGCTATGATAAATTGACCCTTAGTGTTAGGGGATTAAATACGTGGGGTTACGGGGATAGGGTGGGATATGTGTCGGTGTAGGCTCGATGGGCCGAAATGGCCTCTATCTGCACTGTGAGGATTCTGTGATTCTGTGAACCCAGGCAAACTTCCATTCCCTCTACACGGAGGAGCCCAGCAATGCTCCCTTCCATCACATGGCCAGCAGAGATCCCACAGTTTTCACCGTTTAAAGAAAGAAAGAAAGACAGACTTGCATTTCTATAGCGCCTTTCACGACCAGCGGACGTCACAAAGCGCTTTACAGCCAATGAAGTATTTTTTTTGGAGTGCAGTCACTGTTGTAATGTGGGAAACACGGCAGACAATTTGCGCACAGCAAGCTCCCACAAACAGCAATGTGATAATGACCAGATAATCTGTTTTTGTTGTTATGTTGGTTGAGGGATAAATATTGGCCAGGACACCGGGGAGAACTCCCCTGCTCTTCTTCGAAATAGTGCCATGGGATCTTTTACATCCACCTGAGAGCGCAGACAGGGCCTCGGTTTAACGTCTCATCCAAAAGACGGCACCTCCGACAGTGCAGCGCTCCCTCAGCACTGCACTGGAGTGTCAGCCTAGCTTTATGTGCTCAAGTCCCTGGAGTGGGACTTGGAACCCACAACCTTCTGACTCAGAGGCGAGTGTGCTACCCAGAGCCACAACTGACACTGTAAAGGAGCGAGTACGAGAGTCGCACCCCCAGCCAAGCTTCAGAGATAGTCAGACGTCACCAACACGACTCAAAGTTAAACAGATTGCCAACCGCGGAAAGGGGAGGCTTTAATGAGCTGCTGCAAAACCTGGGGGTAGGCGGATAGACAGAGCTCCAGTCATCACTGTGACTCAAAGCTTTGTGGTCAACCCACTTGTGTATAGCACAGCTGAGCAGCAGCGCGAGAAACCCAGAAGGTAGAGTCGCACTTGCGCCTAAACGAGCACAAACTCAAAATCTATTTCCTTTCTTCCTGCAGAACAAAGACAGAGACAGAAAGAGCACGATTCGAAGTTAACAAAGAAGTCAGCAATGCGGCCCACAGACTGTGCGAGCTCGCGGCAGACTCGGAGGGGAGGAGCGATCGAGATTGCGTCCACAGCAAAAGGAAGAAAATAAGGAGCGTGTTGAGGACAATTCTAAAAAAATCCGCAGGGGCGCAAAAGTTGAACGCCAAATCTCGACACTCGGACTGCGCCAGCCTCTACCCGGGAGATAATTCACTGGAGATGAAGAGAAGGCTCCAGAGACAGACAAGAGCACCCATCCTGCTCCTTTGCAAAAAAAAAACCAGCTCACAGCGACCTGGTCACAGTCGCGCTGCTGCCGAAAGCTGGCACCAAGGAGGAAATTCGAAAACAAAAATTCAAACAAAAAATACGACAAAACTACAAAAAGTGGCTTTAAGCATTGAAAAGGGACTTTCACTACATGATTAACTTCTCTATCACATGCTGGTTTGTCATGTAATAAATATGTAATATAAAAATGGCAATTTTGTACATAAAATAAATAAAAATCTCAACACTTTGCTTCCCGTGATCAAAGCAGGCTTTACTTGGGGTGCAGTCGTGGTTATGGTACTGCACCAGCGACCCAGCGACGGTTACGAGTTCAAAATCCCAATAAATCGGAGCGGACACCAGAAGGAAAATGACCGTGAAATGCCGACTTGTTGTGAAGACCTTCAGGGGAGGGAAGTAGCTGCCCCTCCCCAGTGCGGTCTACACGTGACTCCAGCCCCATATTGTGTGGTTGACTCCAGTGGCCTACAAGTGACACGGCAAGAGAGCCCCAGGTGGGTAGAGGAAACGCTTCAAGGACACCCTCAAAGCCTCCTTGAAAAAGTGTAACATCCCCACCGACACCTGGGAATCCCTGGCCCAAGACCGCACAAAGTGGAGGAGAAGCATCCGGGAAGGCGCCGAACACCTCGAGTCTCTTCGCCGGGAGCAAGCGGAAGCCAAGCGCAGGCAGCGCAAGGAGCGCATGTCAACCCAAGCACCCCACCCACCCGCCCCTTCAACCACCGTCTGCCCCACCTGTGACAGAGACTGTAGGTCCCACATTGGACTCATCAGTCACCTGCG
This sequence comes from Somniosus microcephalus, assembly GCF_052327205.1. Lineage (NCBI taxonomy): Eukaryota > Metazoa > Chordata > Chondrichthyes > Squaliformes > Somniosidae > Somniosus > Somniosus microcephalus. The sequence goes on along the minus strand of NC_140991.1, from coordinate 10,265,707 downwards.
AGCTCATTTTTAATGTGGAAGCAAGTCATCCTCGGTTCCCGAGGGACTGCCTAAGAAGAAGAGTGGCCTACAATTGCCTTACTCAGGGAAACTAGTCTTCTCACTCTTCACCCCCTCAATAGTTTCATAAGCTGCTAAACAGCCTAGTAATTGTAGGACTGCTCACTCTGAATGAACTGGTGCAGCTCACCAAATCTGGCATGGCCAGAGGTCACCGCTCTCTTCTCAGTATCCCCAGCACCAATGTTCCCGCTAGTTTCTTTTTGGGTGCATAACGCTTTTAACGGGCTGCGCGGCCCACTCAAATTATCGCACATGCGCGGTTTTTTTCCCATTTAAAAGCCGACGAACGGCCTGCGCAGGTCCTCCAGACTGCCGCGCTGCTTGACGGGAACACTGCCCGGCACCCAGAGAATTGTGTCAATTCTTCAACTCATCTCTCAAGGCTCCAGGAGCGAGGTTTCTTCCCGAATAACTTCCCAGATCCTGCAGTTATTTCTCAGCTTTAAACTTTAAAACAAGTGCTGCCCCTGGCCAACATTTGTCCCTCAACCAACAATCACGAAAATAGATTATCTGGTCATTATCTCATTGCGGTTTGTGGGAGCTGCTTGTCAGCAAATTGGCGGCCGTGTTTCCTACATTGAAACAGTGATTACACTTCAAAGGTACTTCATTGGCTGTAAAGCACTTTGAGACGCCCTGAGGCGCTATATAAATGCAAGGTCTTTATTTCTTTCAAAAAGAAAACCACAAATCAGGAACAGGAGGGCACAGAAACCGCAATATGCAAAAGGAATCGTAAAAACGCCAACAGTTAGCATGTGCAAATGATGCAAACAGAGGCCGTATATTTACACACGCACAGAACTATGAACTTAAAAGCTGCAAATAAGCACACGAGACATGGGATGCGATTACTTGAAATATAGCAGCAGAGGAATCTCACTGGGGATCGTGGACTAAAGATTGCGAGGTGGGAGGGAAAATACAAAAATACAATAAACGTAAAACTCGTAAACTGCTGACAGTGCTGCCCCCCCCCCGTTAGTTGGTGAATATACGGTGAGGACAGAGTTGGGAAACAGGCTGAAGGAGACTCGCTCCATAGAGCCACCTAATGCCAGAACCTGGAACTACACAGTGACAAGTTAACATAGCAAAACTGAACGGCAAGTGTTGACACTGCAAGTTAGAATGTCAGTTGATAAAGGGAAGCACAAACCCCATGCAAGATGTTAAAAACTATAATCGAACAAAGAGCAAGAATGGTCCTGCTGTTTAGCTCTCTATAAAACAGCGTACATTGTACATTCATTCAGTCTCCATCCATACAGTAAGGAGGGCGGGCCCTCGCTGGGGTGGGGACGGACACTCGCTGGGGATGGGGACGGAGGGCAGACACTGAAGCGCTGAGTGTCTCCTGTCAGTAACTGACTATACAAGGCTTACTTTCCTCGCTGCTCCCAAATCCAATCTGCAAAACTGTTTTAAGAAAAAAAAAATGACTGGAATCTGTAAATCACAAGCAGGAGACTCATTTATTTTTGGAACGGGACAATCAGCCCAGCTGGGCCGCTTACAACTCTGAGTCACAGGATCAATCTAGAGCCTGCTACTTGTGCAGAGTCACTCATGAGTTGCTGAAAGTTTAATTATGAGACTCACATCTGCACCCATTAGAAACTCTCTGGGTAAACACATCACCTGTTACAGAAATGAGCCATACAGACCGAGGTGGGCCCAGCGCAAACGCGGGCCTGCACGGAGTTAGCTGGTTGCACCCAGAGGGAGTACACTACTCAGTCAGTACACCTGGGCTCCAGTTCCTACTCGGAAGTGAGTTGTGCTGTTGGCATCAGATGAGGACAGCATTGGGCTCAGGTGTCACACCCCTAATGCTTGGATTCTCAATCATAATTACATCATAGGAGCAGGAGGAGGCCATTCAGCCCCTCAAGCCTGTCCCCCCCCATTCAATTGGACCATGGCTGACCTGTATCTCAACTCCATTTACCCACCTTTGCTCCACATCCCTCGATACCCTTACTCAACAAAAATCTCTCAGTCTTGAAAGCACCTACAGCCTTTGGGGGAAGGGAATTGCAGATTTCCAGCACCGTGTGTGTGAAAAGCTGCTTCCTGATTTCGCTTCTGATAAATCACCAACTCTCTGGGCTGGTGTATGAAAAATGACCAATACATCCCAGTAAGGATCCTTCAGAACAAAAACAGGGAAGCAAAGGAACAAACTCCCAAGAAAATACTGCTAATTAAGCTGTTGTTAAACGGTTTCCCCTGCTCCACCCATCCCGCCATGGAAACTATCCATGTCACACGGGCAGACAGGTAGCCTGCTCCCATTCTGCTTTGAACCCAAGCAACACCTTTGACAGCACTTCCCAAACCCGCGACCTCTACCACTTAGAAGGACAAGGGCAGCAAGCACATGGGAACACCACCACCTGCAAGTTCCCCTCCTGACTTGGAAATATATCACCGTTCCTTCATCATCACTGGGTCAAAATCCTAGAACTCCCTCCCTAACAGCACTGTGGGAGCACCTTCACCACACGGACTGCAGCCGTTCAAGGCGGCGGCTCACCACCACCTTCTCGAGGGCAATTAGGGATGGGCAATAAATGCTGGTCTTGCCAGCGACGCCCACATCCCATGAACGAATTTTTTAAAAACAGAAATGCGAGAAAGCATCCCATTCCCAGGGAGGAAGGAGGGCACCTATCCTACACAATCTTCACTCCCTCCCTGAGGGAACGGTAGGGCTGACAGCGAGAGATCAATGTGTGGAATAGGACTGAGAACCAAATTACATCACAGAAGCAGCTACCTTTTCTGTAATATGCTGTAAGTACAGATACAATAGCAAAATACTGCGGATGCTGGAAATCTGAAATAACAACAGAAAATGCTGGAACTACTCAGCAGGTCAGGCAGCATCGAGGAGAGAGAAACAGTGTCAACGTTGCGGGTCGGGAACCCTTCATCAGAACTGGAAAAGGTTAGAGAAGAGAGATTTTTAAGCAAGTGCAGGGGGGAGGGGAGGAAAGAACAAAAGGGAAGGTCTGTGATAGATGGAAGGCAGGAGCGATTAAATGACAAAAGTGATGGTGGTGCAAAGCAAAAGGAGGTGTAACGGGACAAGTTAAGAAACAAAAGATGACTCTAGATGAAGTGTAAATGGCGATGGCAGAATCATCAACAGCTGCCATGTGAGAGGGAAAAAGGCGGAAAAAAAATATAGGGGACGCGGTTATAGTCTGAAATTATTGAACTCGATGTTAAGTCCAGAAGGCTGTAAAATGCCTAATCGAAAGATGGAATATTTAAAAAAATCTGTATAAAGTTCAATTTTTTAAATAAAGTTCATGATAAAAATGTGAAGACACCAATATTCAGAGTACATGGAACTCACGTCACCCATGATTCAAAATACACAATTCCCAAACACAGCCCAATTTTAATTCACATCAGGATTACTACCTCGGAGACAGTGCTGCAATCAGAGTTACAAGGAGGCAAGTACTGTACAAGTGAAAGGCTCTCTACAAATCTATGGTGACAGAGAGGCCAACACTGGCTAAGTTGGACACTGCCTCTTCATGTCTACTACTGAGGTCAGGCTAATTGGTCCGTAGTTCCCCGTTTTCTCTCCCCTTCCTTTCTTAAATAGTGGGGCTACATTTGCTACCTTCCAATCCGCAGGAACCGTTCTAGAATCTATGGAATTTTGGAAAATGACAACCAATGCACCCACTATCTCTATAACCACCTCTTTCAAATCCCTAGGATGTCGACCATCAGGTCCAGGGGTTTTATCGGCTTTCAGTCCCATTAATTTCTCCAGTACTATTTTTTTTACTAATACAAATTCTTTCAGTTCCTCATTCTTGCTAGACCCTTGGTTCTCCACTATTTCCAGGAGACTTTTGCGTCTGACTTCCGTGAAGACAGACACAAAAGTATTTGTTTAATTTCTCTGCCATTTCCTTATTCCCCATTATAATTTCTCCTGTCTCAGCCTGTAAGGGACCCACATTTACGCTAATCTTTTCCTTTTTACATACCTATAAAAGCTTTCACAGTCTGTTTTTATGTCTCTCGCTAATTTACTCTCATATTCTATTTTCCCGTTCTTTATCAATTTCTTGGTCCTCCTTTGCTGAATTATAAAATCCTCCCAATCCACAGGCTTACTACTCTTTTTGGCAACATTATAAGCCTCTTCCTTTGATCTAATACTATCTTTAACTTCTCGTTAGCTACGGTTGGACCACTTTTCCTGTGGGTTTTTTGTGCCTTAAAGGAATGTATATTTGTTGTAAATAATGTATTAATTCTTTAAATGCTAGCCATTGCTTGTCTACCGTCATACCTTTTAATGTAGTTTCCCAATCTACCTTAGCCAACTCGCCCCTCATACCTACGTACAGTAGTTTGCTTTGTTTAGATTCATCACCCGTGTTTCAGATTTAACTAAATCACTTTTAAACTGAATATAAAATTCTATCATATTATGGTTACTCTTCCCTAAAGGCCCCTTTACTGCAAGGTTATTAATTAATCCTTTCATGCCCCATGTGAAGTGAATCTGGGCTAGTCTCAGTCTAGTGACTAATAAGCGTAGGTCCCTAACTTGGCACAAGCGGTCCATAACTCAGTACAAGTGGTAACAGAGGGGAGACACAGATGGCTGGTGTGAGAAATGGAGGCCCTGTATGAGTGCAGCAGGGACTATTGCATTGACTTTGGGAGTTGACTTGTTGCTGTGACAGAGCACAGCATGATCTACCATGCACCTAGGCCAAGGAGGGGCTGGGGTCGCGCAAAACCTTTGACATACCACTCATCCAAGATTCCTCATTTAACACGAATTTCCAACCAGTGTGCTGTGGATTTCAGGCACTTTCAATAGGAGCAGGAGGTGGGGTGTGGAGTGGGCGAGAGAAGACAGGAGCTTGCAGCCACGTTGGCTGGGGCTATAATTTGGATACCCAACTAGGTTCAAAAGCACGAGTTTCCTGGATGCCACAGTTGGGCCAGACTCTGATCCTTACTTGCATTACTCAAGTTCCCATAAAGGGCCAATCACACCAGCTTGCTCTTGCACACTGCGTGCCCGCTTGCACTACTGCACTGGCAGAGGCCACTCCACAGGGAAAAATAGGGCAGAAAAATACACCGTCCTCTCAAAATCTAAACTGGTCTCTCTCAGAATTCAAGCCCCTGCAATGGACTTCAGCATTAACATATCATACCAGCTGAGAGTATGATTTGGACAGGTTGGGTGATTGGGCAGATGCATGGCCGATGCAGTATAATGTGGATAAATGCGAGGTTATCCACTTGGGTGGCAAAAACAGGAAGGCAGATTATTATCTGAACGGCAATAGATTGGGAGAAGGGGAAGTGCAACGAGACCTGGGTGTCCTTGTGCACTGGTCGCTGAAGGTACGCATGCAGGTGCAGAAGGCAGCTAAGAAGGCAAATGGTATGTTGGCCTTCATAGCGAGAGGATTCGAGTACAAGAACAAGGATGTCTTGCTGCAGTTGTACAGGGCCTTGGTGAGACCACATCTTGAGTATTGTGTGCAGTTTTGGTCACCTTATCTGAGGAAGGATGTTCTTGCCATGGAGGGAGTGCAGCGAAGATTCACCAGACTGATACCTGGGATGGCAGGAATGACGTATGAGGAGAGATTGGGTCGATTGGGCTTATACTCGCTGGAGTTTAGAAGAATGAGAGGGGATCTCATTGAAACTTATAAAATTCTAACAGGACTAGACAGACTAGATGCAGGAAGGATGTTCCCGATGGCGGGGGAGTCCAGAACCAGGGGTCACTGTCAAAAGATAAGGGGTAAGCCATTTAGGACAGAGATGAGGAGGAATTTCTTCACCCAGAGAGTGGTGAACCTGTGGAATTCTCTACCACAAAAGGCAGTTGAGGCCAATTCATTAAATATATTCAAGAAGGAGTTGGATATATTTCTTAAGGCTAAAGGGATCAAGGGATATGGGGAGAAAGCAGGGACAGGGTACTGAATTTGGATGATCAGCCATGATCTCAGTAAATGGCGGAGCAGGCTCGCGGGGCCGAATGGCCTACTCCTGCTCCTATCTTCTATGTTTCTATGAGAGAGAAGATGAGGAGTGGGAAATAATTGCAATTTTCTTGCATCCTGCGCAGGAGAGAGAGAGAGAGAGAGAGAGAGAGAGAGAGAGAGAAAAAGAGAGAGAGAGAGAGAGAGGTTACACGAGCCAGCCCAGAAACGTGAGCAATATTCAAGTCTTGGAACAGGTTTTGTCTTTTTAATAGAGTTAAGATTTGTTGAGGGGAAGAGAGTTTGACATGAGCAATGAAGATGTGGGAGTTTTATTTGAGGTAGAGGAGATAGCGAGGCCAAAGAATGTTGATAGACAAGTGACGAGCATGAAAAGGAGCCAGCAACAGTAAGAGGTGCCGACTGCTGCTTAAGACTAGTGAAAGATATGAAGCAACAGTCTTTAAACGATTTGGAAAAAAAAGCCAAGTTTTCACTGCCGCATGAATGAGCTCAAGACATGGTTCACTCATTGCACTGCGAGATGGCTGGCGTGTCAGGTAACTGAGGGTGTGCGGTCTGAATGAATTTGATGAACGTATAGTGGAATCATCGACCAGAGTGGTTATGGAGGAGGTGGTCATCGATATGAAGCAGCAACAGATCGGGAGAAAGGACAGAGCGGCGAGGAACCTTTCAGTTAATGGAGAGAGTGTCAGTGGATTAGTCACCAACTGAAAGCACTGAGTGAAGACTAGAAAGTTTTGACCATCACTGCGGTGCGAGGTCAGAAGGCCAACGCATGTAGAAGTGCGCCGTGAGAGACATGGTCACTTTTTAAAAAATTGTCCAATTACAGATCATTCGACAGCAGATTTCCATAATGCTGGTAACAATATGATTGGTGTAACCGGCGAGTGTACAACCCATACAGGATTGAGCGCCACAACCTTAAACGGTAATGGGCTTTCACGAGCCAGCAACGGCTAGCACAGATACAAGGGCAGCTGAACAAGAGTTCGACCTGAAACGTTAACTCCGTTTCTCTCTCCACGGATGTTGCCCTGGCCTGCCGAGTTTTTTCCAGCGTTTTCTGTTGTTATTTCGGATTTCCAGCATCCGCAGTATTTTGCTATCGGAAGAGTTTAAAGATGTCAGCCGTGTCGTGCAAAGCACCGATGTGAACACTGCAACAGGAGACCCAAGGCACTGGGTGCAGCCAAGAGGAGACCAATTCTCCTCCGTCAACTTGGGAGTTCAATTTGAATTCCGGCTTGTGGTACACAAACAGTTTTTTTTTAAAAACACAAGGAACTTTTACAGGTGTTCTTCTAAAATGTATTTTCCCCCAGTTAGATGTAGCACTCTTCCCTCCCGACACCATTACACATCAGCTGCCTGACTGCTGAACTGCTCCTGAGCTACAGCATGAGCTGCTTCAACTAACCAGCGGAGAAAGTGCAAATACAAGAGTGGGAAACTTGCCACTGGGTTCCACCCCCACCCACCCCACCTTCCCTGTGGCATTTGCTCTGTGCCTCAATCCCATCACTCGCCAGCTGCAGCCAACATAGGCCACAGCGCACTGAAGGCACAAACCCACATCCTGCTATGCAGCATCTTAAAACTCTGATCCTTTTATGGGCGAGGGTGAGAGAAGAGAAAGATTGTACACACCGCTGCTACCATTCAACCACAGTTCGCTCAGATGTCACCCACCCAACAAATAATACATACAGAATCTTAAACTTTATTTTAATAGAGTTAGTGCCCCGGAGGTCACCCTGCTTTAGCAGAAGTAGAGGGCACCCAGAAACTATCTATGAAAATGTCCAGAATGAAAGCCAACAGTCGGCACATCTCACTGTCAGGAAAATAACAGACAAATGCCATTCACTGTTCCAAGCTCTTTCCGAGTCACTGTCCGTGGGAAAGAAAAGTTGAACGGGGTCCCTCAGCTCAGTAAGTCTGGTTGTAAAGCATGACATTTTATGAAACCATAGACAGATATTAGGACACGTTACACGCCCAGGCTCCTCAGACTGTTACGGATTAACATTTTTCTCAAGCAAAAACAGACGGGCCCGAAGAGCGACAATTGGGTCTGAATCCTCCGGTTCATCCAGCAAGTTCTCTTGCTCGCCACAGCTTGCTGCGGCCGCTACTTCGGGAGCCGAGAGCCATGCATTCCTTTTCCGTGTGGTAAAAAGGTCGCGCGTCTGACTCCTGGTCACGGATCTGGAGTCAATTAGTTCGGAGCTGCGTACTGGCAACCCGAGCTGTCCTCGTCTGCAAACCACCGCCCCCCCACCACCCAACCTCCTCTCCGGCCCACGAGTCTCCAAACACCCTCAAAACACTCCCCACAGACTAAAGCCCCTCGATTTAATCCCCGTGACAAATACATTCTGTGGCTCGTGGCTGGAAAAGGACAACGAGCTGACCCCCAGGATTGACACTCTGACCTGGTTGACAACACTTGGCTGCTCAGTGACCTTTTCTCTCTCTTTTTTCTCTCTCTCTCTCTTTCCCCTCCACTTTCTTTATCCGTTTAGCCTTAAGCCCATGCTGGAATTTCAGGGCTCACGATAGCACGGAGCTCCCAAAGCTAGGTGACTGTGGAGATAAAATCTACAGCAACAATGACCTCAACAGGTTTTTACTGCAAGCTCCGTTCTGACTGCTGCTTCTCAAGTCTCGGATATTTCCATTTGAGATTTCAATTTAGATTGGAATTATATGAACATATTCAAACGCCAGTGAGATTAGATAAGGAGGGAGAGACAGGAGAAGTATGCATTACTCACGGCTTTCCTACCATGACTAAGGGTTTGCTCATCGAATAATTCTATAACCAAAGAAAATTAATAAATTTCTCCGGCATAGACTGAAGATTATCACTAGCACAAAAAGGGATGCTGGAAGACATGTTCCGCACATGTTCTTGGAACGTGGAATTGTTTACCACACAAGGCTTCTGAGGCCGAGACTAGATCACCATTTAAAGAAAGAACTTGCATTTATATAGCACCTTTCATTAAGTCCCAAAATGCATTACAACCAATTAAGTACTTTAAAAAAAAGTGTAGTCACTGTTGTAATGCGGAGAAAGGTGGCAGCCAATTTGCACACAGCAAGCTCCCACAAACTGCAATAAGATAAAAGACCAGATAATCTGTTTCAGTGATGTTGGTGGAGGGATATATATTGGCCTGGACACCAGGGATAACACCACTGCTCTTCTTCGAATAGTGCCATGGGATATTTTACGCCTACCTATTTGGGCAGACAGCGCCTCGGTTTAGCGTCTCATCCAAAAGCTCCCTCATTACTGCCCCTCCGACAGTGCAGCGCTCCCTCAGTATTGCCCCTCCGACAGTGCAGCACATCCTCAATACTGCCCCTCCGATAGTGCAGCGCTCCCTCAGTACTGCCCCTCCGACAGTGCAACGCTCCCTCAGTACTGCCAACCCGACAGTGCAGCGCTCCCTCAGTACTGCCCACCCGACAGTGCAGCGCTCCCTCAGTACTGCCCCTCCAACAGTGCAGCACTCCCCTCAGTACTGCCCCTCCGACAGCGCAGCACTCCCTCAGTACTGCCCCTCCGACAGTGCAGCACTCCCTCAGTACTGTCCCTCCGACAGTGCAGCGCTCCCTCAGTACTGTCCCTCCGACAGTGCAGCGCTCCCTCAGTACTGTCCCTCCGACAGTGCAGCGCTCCCTCAGTACTGCCCCTCCGACAGTGCAGCACTCCCCTCAGTACTGCCCCTCCGACATCGCAGCACTCCCTCAGTACTGCCCCTCCGACAGTGCAGCACTCCCTCAGTACTGTCCCTCCGACAGTACAGCACTGGGAGTGTCAGCCTGGATATTGTGCTCAAGTCTCTGGAGTGGGACTTGAACGCATGACCTTCTGATTCAATTATTTTAAACCCTAATAATTAGCGTCATAAAACTCGCAAAACTGGCACAGTATGAAGTGCTAATCATTCTCCTCGTCTCCCCCCCCCAACACTCCTGACAGCTCTCCTTACATACAGGAGCACCATGAAGGCGAACGTGCTTTTCAGGCACTTCGGAGCCCCATGGAGTGTGTTTGTACTAGGTGCCGAGTTCAGACAGCCAAGAGCTGCTGGTGAGCATTTCGAAGCGACCACTGCAGCTTGGACGAGTTCCCCGTTGACCAGAAAGCAGACCAGCAGAGCGGACTTTGGAAACAGAAAGCTGCTGAGTGGACTGGGGCTGATGCCTTACAAAAGCAGCTGAACATTTATCATGAGATAATTGTCAATATTTGTTGCTGCCAAATTCAGCCCGAGTGAGCCGAGAGTGCTCAGTCCGTGGGGCCTCAGGGGCCACGTAGAGAGTGAAAAGTCAAACGCTGCCGTGAGTCAGCACGCATCACAAGCCACCGCTAACAGAGCTCAGCGTTCCAATTCAGGAGTCGTTCACCAACGGCGCTCTTAACAGCTCTTCCCCCAAAACCTCCGGGCCCACAAGTTTCAGTCTTGTCCAATTCTGGGCACCACACTTTTGTAAGGAAGTTAAGGTCTTGGGAGAAGGTGCAGAGGAGATTTACTAGAATAGTACCAGGGACGCGGGACTTCAGTTATGTGGAGAGACTGGAGAAGCTGGGTTTGTTCTCCTTAGAGCAGAGACGGTTAAGGGGAGATTTGATAAGAGTTGTTCAAAATCATGAAGGGTTTGGATGGAGTAAATAAGGAGAAACTGTTTCCAGTGGCAGGAGGGTCGGTAAGCAGAGGACACAAATTTAAGGTAATTGGCAAAGGAACCAGAGGGGAGAAGAGGGGAATTTTTTTTACTCAGCGAGTTATGATGATCTGGAACGCGCTGTCTGAAAGGGCGGTGGAAGCAGATTCAATAATAACTTTCATAAGGGAATTGGATAAATACCTTGAAAAGGAAAAATTTGCTGGGCTATAGGGAAAGAGCAGGGGGGAGTGGGACTAATTGGAGAGCTCTTTCAGAGAGCCAGCACGGGCACGATGGGCCGAATGGCCTCCTTCTGTGCTGTATCATTCTATGAAAGGGCAAGCAAGAAATAGAAGGGCAAATGGTTGCAACTTATCTGTAAAGTGAAGAATCAATTCTTGGCAACGGCCTGTAAACCAGAGTTTAGGGTGGGGGGGGAACCAGGGGGGTAGGGGCGTCTGAAGGCGATGTGAAGCTGCTAATGGACTGCTGCCGCACTGTTGCTAACTGTTGTAATGGAGTGGAGAAAAATAGGAGTCAATTATTACTAAGTGTATAAAAGTTAATTGCAAACAGGTTATACAGAGTTCAGTGAGACACACTCCGAGAATCCATCATGGCATTTGTTAGGCAGCACTGCCGCAGGGATCAGCACTATGGACCACACCTCCTCCGTGATGTACACATCAGGCTCTTAAATGCACTTCATCAATCCAACATAACACTGCCCCGATGGCTCAGTGCATCACCCAGTGTGACACGTGGCATCTCATCACATCTTCACAATGCCCTCACAGTGCACGGTCTAATTATAATCCACACCACTTACTCCGCCTATGCTTGTAGGCAACCGTCTATACCGGGCAATTTCCCATATCCATTTCCAGCATCATGGAAACCAATTATAAAGGCGCCGCTTACTACGCATGAACGCCTGTTGAAATTAACAATAAAACGACACTGGCGGGAAACTGACGGGCGGATGGAAATTGCTCCAAAACCCTCCGATCCTCCAGCAATAGGCAGGAGCAGAGACAAAGAAATCAGACCTCCTGCTTGATTGCTAATCCAGTGCTACAGAAAAGACAACTTGCTATTTTTTGAGGACAGAAATTAAGCTCAAGCCTCCACAGTCAAATAGCCTATCTGGGCCTGTACACAAAGAGCAGTGCCTGGGCTAGACACCAGAGGACTAGCCTATCTGGGCCTGTACACAAAGAGCAGTGCCTGGGCTAGACACCAGAGGACTAGCCTATCTGGGCCTGTACACAAAGAGCAGCGCCTGGGCTAGACACCAGAGGACTTGCCTATCTGGGCCTGTACACAAAGAGCAGCGCCTGGGCTAGACACCAGAGGACTTGCCTATCTGGGCCTGTACACAAAGAGCAGCACCTGGGCTAGACACCAGAGGACTCGCCTATCTGGGCCTGTACACAAAGAGCAGCGCCTGGGCTAGACACCAGAGGACTTGCCTATCTGGGAAAGTCAAGTCAATTCCCTTAGCCTCCTGTTAATTATGGGATAGTGTTCGACAGTGGCGACATCAGTCTCGATTATTTGAGCTACTGTTAAATAGGAATGACACATCTTTACATCCTGATCGGGGTGGTGGGGGCTGTTCCTGATCTCAGAAACAATTGCTATAAGCAGAAATGCCTGGACCATGTACTCTCAATCCAAGAACTGCTTCTTCCCATGGCACCTCTCTAACCACCGATCATTAACCATCACCGATTTATCATCTCGAGAGCTTCCTTTTAAAACGCCACGCTCTCCTTCTAATGGAGTGCCTCCATGATACTCTCACCTGTGAATTACCAGCATCTCCTGGCGACAGAACGTGTCACACAGACACACTTAATACAGAGCTGGAAATCACCGCCTCGAAATATCAGACAGTGCTGTAAGTGATAAATACAGTACCAGGGCTCCAGAGCATCTCACCCCCACCTCCCCCCAACCACATAAACACCAGCCTTGTTTTTAAGGCAGTTGCTGTGGTATTCATTATAAAAAGACTTCTCCATACAGCTAGGTGTTAAAGACCTTTCATTAAAAGTGAATGGATGACAAGAGCAAGGAGCCGATCACAGCACGTGTCCTCCATAACACTGGCGTCAATGGCATCAGTCACCTCACAACACACCAGAAACATCGAAGATAGGAGCAGGAGTAGGCCATTCGGCCCCTCGAGCCGGCTCCGCCATTCAATGCGATCATGGCTGATCATCCAAGTTCAGTACCCTGTCCCTGCTTTCTCCCCATGCCCCTTGATCTCTTTAGCCTTAAGAAATATATCCAACTCCTTCTTGAATATATTTAATGAATTGGCCTCTACTGCCTTCTGTGGTAGAGAATTCCACAGGTTCACCACTCTCTGGGTGAAGAAATTCCTCCTCATTTCTGTCCTAAATGGCCTACCCCTTATCCTTAGACTGTGACCTCTGGTTCTGGATTCCTCGACCATCGGGAACATCCTCCCTGCATCTAGTCTGTCCAGTCCTGCCAGAATTTTATAAGTTTCAATGAGATCCCCTCACATTCTTCTAAACTCCAGCGAGTACAAGCCCAATCGACCCAATCTCTCCTCATACGTCATTCCTGCCATCCCAGGTATCAGCCTGGTGAATCTTCGCTGAACTTCTTCCATGGCAAGAACATCCTTCCTCAGATAAGGCGACCAAAACTGCACACAATACTCAAGATGCGGTCTCACCAAGGCCCTGTACAACTGCAGCAAGACATCCTTGTTCCTGTACTCGAATCCTCTCGCTACGAAGGCCAACATACCATTTGCCTTCTTAACCGCCTGCTGCACCTGCATGCTTGCCTTCAGCGACTGGTGCACAAGGACACCCAGGTCTCGTTGCACTTCCCCTTCTCCCAATCTATTGCCATTCAGATAATAATCTGCCTTCCTGTTTTTGACACCAAATTGGATAACCTCACATTTATCCACGTTATATTGCATCTGCCATGCTTCTGCCCAATCACCCAACCTGTCCAAATCATCCTGTAGTTTCTTGGCATCCTCCTCACAGCACACACACCCACCCAGCTTTGTGTCGTCTACAAACTTGGAGATATTACATCTAGTTCCCTTGTCCAGATCATTAATATATATTGTGAATAGCTGGGGTCCAAGGACCGATCCCTGCAGTACCCCACTAGTCACTGCCTGCCACTTGGAAAAACACCCGTTTATTCCAACTTTTTGCTTTCTATCTGCCAACCAGTTCTCTATCCAAGTCAATACCTTGCCCCCAATCCCACGTGCCTTAATTTTGCACGCTAATCTCTTATGCGGGACCTTATCGAAAGCCTTCTGAAAGTCCAAATATACCACATCCACTGGTTCTCCCTTATCTATTTTACCAGTTACATCCTCAAAAAATTCCAGTAGGTTAGTCAAGCACGATTTACCTTTTGTAAATCCATGTCGACTTTGTCCGATCCGGTCACTGTTTTCCAAGTGCTCTGCTATTACATCTTTTATAATGGACTCTCTCTCTTCTTCTTAGGCAGTCCTTCGGAACCGAGGATGACTTAGTCGATTGGAGACCAGGCTCTGCTACAACGGCCTAGCACACACACACACACACACACACACAAACATACTCTAGCATTTTCCCCACTACCGATGTCAGGCTACCGACCAGGTGGGGGTCTTTTAGCTTCCCCCGCCCAAGTAAATAACAATTGTAATTTGGAATTTATTTACCCAGGGCTGGGCGCTCAGTTCACATCACGGCAATGGTGGCACGCTCACTTCTCTTACTGTTGAGACCCCAATGTCATCTACTCAGAGTCATAGAATGATACACCACAGAAGGAGGCCATTCAGCCCATCATGTCTGTGCCGGCTCTGTGAAAGAGCTGTCCAATTCGTCCCACTCTTTCCTCATAGCCCTGCACAATTTTTCTTTTCAAGTGTTTATCCAATTCCCTTTTGAAAGTTACTATTGAATCTGCTCCCACCGCCCTTTCAGGCAGCGCATTCCAGATCACAACAACTCGCTGTGTAAACATTCTTTCCTTATGTCACCTGTTTCTTTTGCCAATTTTCTTAAATTGTGTCCTCTGGTTACCAACCCTCCTGCTGCGTGAAACAATTTCTCCTCATTTACTCTATCCAAACCCCTCATGATTTTTGAACACCAGGGACACGGGGCTTTAGTTATGTGGAGAGACTGGAGAAGCTGGGATTGTTCTCCTTAGAGCAGAGGCGGTTAAGGGGGAATTTGATAGAGGTGTTCAAAATCATGAAGGGCTTTTGATAGAGTAAATAGGGAGAAACTGTTTCTAGTGGCAGGAGGGTCGGTAACCAGAGGACACAGATTTAAGATAATTGGCAAAAGAACCAGAGGGGAGATGAGGAGAATTTTTTTTTGTACTTGGCGAGTTGAGATGATCTGGAATGCGCTGCCTGAAAGGGCGGTGGAAGCAGATTCATTAGTAACTTTCAAAGGGGAATTGGATAAATACTTGAAACGGAGACTTGTTGGGCTATGGGGACAGAACGGGGGAATGGGAGTAATTGTATGGCTCTTTCAAAGAGCCGACACAAGCATGATGGGCCGAATGGCCTCCTTCTGTATCATTCTATGATTCGATAATGTCGCTCCAATAGCTGGGGAGAGTTACAGACTCTCTGTCCCCCCTCTCGCTGCATTTCTCCATAGCTCAGCGTTCCCATGAAGCCAACATGGAATGGATGAGGTGCCCTTGCACCAGAGAGAGAGGGGAGGTGAATGTTAGCTTGGACAGTCCTGGTGGTTTGAAAAGAGGGAGTGAGGCCGCCACCAGCTCTCCTTCTGGCAGTGCTCTCGGGGTACGATGATATCACAGCAGCCATCTGGTGTTGTGCAACTTTCCACATGGTTCATGGTTCCTCGTTAAAGAGAAGGATCTGTTTTATATATCAGCTGAAAAAACCAATGGAAAGTCAGATACAGTAGTCAAGCTACCAAGGCACAATACGGCCAATTAAATCTGAACTGCCGGCCCCAGAGGAGGAAGTGGCCCAAACTATCAAAATAAAAATAGAAAATCTGTAGTTTTAAAACTCCGATGGAACTCTGGCCGTGCTTCTTATAAACATGGGGGTCCACTTGAATTTGTCGAGCGGAATACCACCTTGGGATCTCACTGACCAGGGCGGAAGGAACAAAGCCAAGCCAAGTACCACTCAGCCACACAGACCAGGTTCCTGGTCTACGCCGAGTTACCTGATTCTCAGCAGGAGCCGTTCTGGTGGAGCAGCGACTGAAAGGCGGCTGCCTGTGGGGGTGTTGGGGACAGGGTTACCCCACTCCTGGTCACAATTCAACGACTTGTGTACGGGATGACGGGCGATTACAGGATCCGGTTGTTTTACAATACCCGTGCCGCCCGCCATCACGCACCGTCTCTACTCGCGTGCGTAGATTGGGTACATGGGCAAGGTACCACAGTGCCGATGGAACTGTACCCCAGTGTGCATCAGAGCCTTGGGGGGAAAGAGGGGACAAAACTACCAAAAAAAAAAGTCGAGGTACTTCACTCTGGTTAAAGGTCTGCCATGTACCTGTACTGGCGTTTCAACACAGCTTGCCATGGAATCTCTTCTATATTACCTAGACTGACATAGAAGGTACAGCACAGGAGCAGGCCATTCGGCCCAACTGGTCCATGTTGCCGTTTATGCTCCACACGAGCCTCTCTCACCCGATCAGCATATCCCTTTCCCTCTCACGTGCTTTTCTAGCTTCCCCTTAAATGCATCTATGCTATTCACCTCAACTACTCCCCGTGGTAGTGGGCAATGTTCCCCTGCAT
Organism: Somniosus microcephalus; assembly: GCF_052327205.1. Lineage (NCBI taxonomy): Eukaryota > Metazoa > Chordata > Chondrichthyes > Squaliformes > Somniosidae > Somniosus > Somniosus microcephalus. The sequence continues at coordinate 10,249,115 of NC_140991.1, read as the reverse complement.
TTTTGTTTGGGTGCGCAGCCCATTCACGGTTTCTCTGCGCGAAACTTAACATTAGAAAAGCTGGTCCGGGGCTGTGCGAGACCAGGCGAGAGCTGAGCGGCGGGAAAGTCGGCCGCGAGTTCCGCAGTCTCGCCACTGTCCGGGTAAAGATGGTCTCCATCCGCACCCAGCAATTCCCGTTTCCAGCTGAATGCATTAGATCGCTGGTAGGGATGAGGGGGGAAGAGAGGGAGGAAATTCCGACAAAAAACTGACAAAACGTGACAAATTAGCAGGAAGCATTCTTAAAAAGAAAAAAAAGGTCCGTTCTACAGCTAAGAGCAGCAGGTTTTCTGCAGTCGCTGCTCACACCAGTGTGCTGCTGCTGAACTGGGAAAGAGTTAACACACTCCAAGCCCACATCTGCCTGCACTTGGCAGTCCTGCTCCCCAGCCGAGGGCCGGCAGTCTGTGCTCAATCCGAGCTGCAGGTACAGGAGCTGGCACCGCGCCCGGCGGCTGTCTGGAGAAAGAGGAAGACATTCCCCACCTCTGGAATTTTTTCACTCTCCCGGTTCCTGTCCACTTTCTCTGGAGAGAAGAGAGTTTCCCATTCCTCACCCCTCCTCCTCTCCCCTCTCCGGCTCACAATGACGGCAGTGTCTGCTGCATCGCAGGCCCCACGCTCTCCAATATAACCGCACTCTCGTTCCTTCTTCCTTCCTCCCTTCTCCCTCGAGGTCCGTCGTTTTTTTTGCTCTACTCTCTCTTTCTCTCTCTCTCTCTCCTCCCCCCTCCCTTCCAGTTCTATCGCAAACCATAACCTCACATCAATGTGTTCCCTCTGAATGTGCAGCAAGTGCCAAGCACATATTTGACTGATTACCCTGTCAGACGTTTCACCTTACAGATTCAAGCAAGAGGCTGCAAGGAAGCCAAAGGGCCACTGGGGTCAATAAAATGGCTTTGTTTTTATTGGGTGGTGGGGGATGTGCGGGGGGGTTAAAGAGAGCAAGAAGTGCTGAATCAGCAGCTCACTTGCTTTAATGCCAGCTTGGTTCAGCTGGTAGCACTCTCTCTCCTCCGTGTCAGAAGGTCGTGGGTTTGATCCCCCACTCCCGGTCTTCAGCACAGAATCTAGGCCGACACTCCCAGTGCAGTACTGAGGGAGCGCTGCACGGTCGGAGGTGCCGTCTTTCGGATGAGACGTCTGCCCCCTCGGGAGGGTGTGAAAGATCCCATGGCACTATTCAAAGAAGAGCAGGCAAATCTTCCCAGGGTCCTGTCCAACCTGCAACCCTCAACTAGCACCAACAAAACAGATGACCATCTCAATGCTGCTTGTGGGATCTTGCTGTGCATAAAATTGGCTGCCGTGTTTTACCTACATAACTACGATATTGACTGTGGAGCGCTTTGGGGCGGCTCAAGGACGCTATATAAAAGCAAGCTCTGCCATTTTGAGTGGTGCGCCACGACTAGCACACAAGTGGGATTGCTTCTCATTCCGCAACTACCAAGTTCTCTTTCCACCAAGGCATTCCCGGGATCTTATGGCTTGGAGCACAGTCACGATAGAAATTCCATCACTCGTGGGTCACAATCGGCCACACTTCTCTACTATGACGAGCCTGAAATCAGTCAACATGCCAGAGGTAATAAAACACAAACTCACTCCGCATCCCCCCCCCCCCCCACCCTACTCTCCTTCCCCTACCCAGTGTCGTCATTCGACTTCAGTGTGTTGGTCTCAACACTGCGTGCAATAAAAGGAGGGAGGGAGAAAAATCACACTTCAAGCAACACACCTGTAGTTGTACGTACGCTTGTGGGAGAGTCCAAAACTAGGGGCCATAAATATAGTATATACAACTTGCAGTTGTACAGGGCCTTGGTGAGACCACACCTTGAGTATTGTGTGCAGTTTTGGTCGCCTTATCTGAGGAAGGATGTTCTTGCCATGGAAGGAGTTCAGCGAAGATTCACCAGACTGATACCTGGGATGGCAGGAATGACGTATGAGGAGAGATTGGGTCGATTGGGCTTGTACTCGCTGGAGTTTAGAAGATTGAGAGGGGATCTCATTGAAACTTATAAAATTCTACAGGACTGGACAGACTAGATGCAGGAAGGATGTTCCCGATGGTCGGGGAGTCCAGAACCAGGGGACACAGTCTAAGGATAAGGGGTAAGCCATTTAGGACAGAAATGAGGAAGAATTTCTTCACCCAGAGAGTGGTGAACCTGTGGAATTCTCTACCACAGAAGGCAGTAGAGGCCAATTCGTTAAATATATTCAAGAAGGAGTTGGATATATTTCTTAAGGCTAAAGGGATCAAGGGATATGGGGAGAAGGCAGGGACAGGGTACTGAATTTGGATGAACAGCCATGATCGCATTGAATGGCGGAGCAGGCTCGAGGGGCCGAATGGCCTACTCCTGCTCCTATCTTCTATGTTTCTATTCTAACTATTATAATATACAAGTTGTCATAAATATAAGTTAGTCCCCAATAACTCAGACAGGCAAAAGGTGAGAAGTGGTGTTCCTCAAGGATCGGTGTTCACAATTTATATTAACAATCTGAACTCTGGAATCGGAAGTACAATTTCTAAATCTGCAGTCAACACCAAATCAGGGGTGTAGTTAATAGAGGAAGAATGCGACATAATACAGGACATTAATAAACTTGCAGAACGGCCTTTTAAATGGCAAATGAATTTCAATATAGGTAAATGTGAGGTGGTGCATTTTGGTAGAAAGAATAAGGAGGCCACATAATCCTTGGATAATAAGGGTCTAAATGGGGTGGAGGAGCAAAAGGCTCTGGGAGTATTTGCTCTTAGATGCAGAAACGTTCGATTGCCCAAGTAACATAGATAAATGTGAGGTGATAGATTTTGGTAAGAAGAATAAGGAGGTCACATATTACATAGAAAATAATCGTCTAAATGGGGTAGAGGAGCAAAGGGATCTTGGGGTACAGATATACAGATCACTGAAAGTAGTGACGTAGGTTAATAAGGCCATAAAAACCAAGCACTGGAGGGACTGCATTAAAAAGCAGGAAAGTTATGTTAAACTTGTATAGAACCTTGGTTAGACCACACTTGGAGTACTGGGAACAGTTTTGGTCTCCACAGTAGAAAAAGGGTACAGAGGCACTGGAGAAGGTGCAAAAAAGATTCACAAGTATGATACCAGAACTGAGAGGTTATAATTATCAGGGGAAGTTAGATAAGTGCAGGGTGGAGAAAGGAATAGAAGTATATGTCGATAGGGTTGGATGAAGTAGGGTGGGAGGAGGCTTGTGTGGAGCATAAACATGGACCTGCTGGGCCGAATGGGTGAATGTTAAAGATCCCTATTCGAAGAGGAGCAGAGTTCTCCCCCTGTCCTGCCAAACATACCTCACTCAAACAACACGACCAAATACAGAGCAACTGATCTGTTGTCTCATTGCTGTTTGCAAGATCTTGCTATGTGCACAACAGTTAATGCACTTCAGTTGAATTCATTGAACATGTTGGGACATTTCTGGGAGACATGAGGAGACCGTGTATAAATGTAACCAGTCTACGGTGTCGTGGAAACCCCTTTTTCATCCAAGAGGGCTCTAGATCTCAGTCAACACAGCAACACCTGTGAAGGAATAAGCCATATAACCTATCATGAATCTTATCATTCATGAAGAAATGACTCATGAAATAACACTGGGCGGCCAGCAGGTGGCGCCGTCCAAGGAGTATAAATACTCGGGCGTGGGCCCAGCTTGCCCGGGACGTTTTTGTAACCAGGAACTAGTGATGTAACTAGAATCTCATGGTTGTGAAACAGTTGATTAAAGCTTTGTTTTATACTCAAATCAAGTGCTTAGTAGTTTTCTTACATCATAACCTATTTAGAAAAATACACTAGCTTATGAAAGAATTCTGGTCTTATTAAAACAGGACAAACTGGGTTTGGAAATTTAGAAACTTAACGATGAAATAGCTGTGAAAGCATTCTGGCTATTGAGATAAGACAGTTGTTGACCCTGAATAAATAACCTTATTGAAACAGAAGGTGAAGGGCTCCGACAGGCTGACCTTTGGGAACAAAAACAATGGTTCACCCTGGATAAGGTGTTCTAATTTACACTTCGTAAAGAAACACATAAGATAAGGAACATCTGCCCTCGTAAAGATGACAAAGTAAGGAACACCTGCCGTCACACCATTTTTATATGGTAAACTTAGAACACGTAGAGATGAGACATGATTCTGGCTGAGGCGGCTGTAAGAGTTGCAGAGGTCGGCAGAAAAATGACTAGAGATAATTAGCTTGCATCAGCAGAAAACCTTAAAGGAAATGCCACCGAAAAAGGGTATAAATACTGAACTCTCAAATGGGATAGCTGACTCACTTTAAATCGGGCAAAGCAATTCTCGGCTTCAGAGGCGACTCTTTAGTCTCCAACTCTTTGTGCCTCGGGGATCAAAGGTATTTGATTTTGGTGGATATTCTGTAGAACACTAAGAACTGTAATACTGTAGCGAAGTTAAGATTTGAAAGTAAGATTCTCTGTTAAAAAATCATATGTTTTCTCTTTTTAGAACTGTTAATGTTGCGATTGACTCACCAACTGTAAATTGCATGTCGGTTCTTAAATAAATCTATATATTTTTAGAATTGTCTCACATAAGACTTCTGTATCAAAAACTCGTGAACTCAATCTCTGTACACTCTTTGATAGTGTTACAGAATTCTGGGGGAGTTTTCCAGACCCTCATAATATCTGGAACGTTACAGTCTAGCTAAACTTATTAAAAGTGCTATCTGGAGGACGGTAACATTCTCGGGTTGTTCCTTTCCTTTAGGGAGAGATAGCCCGGACCTTTAGACCCAATTAAGCGTCTTTAGGATTCGGCTACCTCAAACTTTAGTTGAAAGTGAACGTCTGAGAAATACGCCTGATCCAGGATAGCCCTAAAGGGGCTAGGACTAGTAATTATCCCTTCACACCGTCCCTCCCTAAACAAAGCCGAGTGTGACGGAGGAGGGGATACAATGCAAAACAGCGGAATCAGAAACGCGCCCAGTCCCTCCCCCACCCGATGCCACCAGCTGCAGCAGAGGACAGCCCTTGCTGACAGTACGTGGTGTACAGTGCTGTACAGCAGTCGGAGGTTTCCAGTCTGGAGATAAGCAGCAGCACTCTGGGTACAGTACAATACAATACAGTACGGGCTGCTCACTGGTCTCTGCGGTGTGCAGTGGGGAAAAGCCACCTCCAAACCACACAGCCCCGTAACTGATTTATGGAGGTTTACTTATCCCTAGAAAAACAACTGTCAACGGCCTTCCTTTGAGGCAGTTAAACGTCTTCTGTCAGACTGCACCTGGGGCCGACTGGTCAAGTGGTGTAGCAGTAACTGTAAGTCATTAAACGTCTCCATCCTGACTGAGAATGAGCTTCAAAAGAACATTACAGTAGCAGGCAGCTTGGCACTGCTCACACAAGAGGTACAATCCCATAAAATGTGCTGTGGGGGAGGGGAGGGGAGGCAAGGAATCTCTAGCACAGTTGTATGATTTGAAGGGGGGTGGTGGGGGGAGTCGGAGGGCGGTGGAAGAAAGAAGGGTTGAAGATGTGGGACACAAGCCGTCCTCATGGGGTGGGGGGGAATAGATAGGAAGACAATTCTCTATCTCCAGTCCTTCTCCCTCAGTCGGTGCAACTGAGAATCACATCACAGCACAGAATTGCTGCTTCTGTCACAGATGTGGTAAATAGCCCATCGCAGAACAGCTGATTTTTAGACAGAGGCAGACACAACAATCTGGGTTTTAAAAATTTAAGTGAATTGGCACACAGTTCTGTTCCCTCCTGATGGTCGGTACAATTGTAATGATCCCCTTGGTCCCTATCCCTATCCCTCTCGCATTCTCTCTCTGAAGGCTGCGTGATTATTGTGGTCGACACCTGCAGCCTTCAGATACTTACCCAGGCCCAGCCTGGAGTGTCTGTCCAACGACAGAAGGCATCACAACCAATCGTGATCCCACCTTCACCGCCGGTGCACACCTTTCACCAAGGGGTCACTCTGCAGATTTTAAAAGGCACACACCAGGGTTAGTAGCCATGGCATTTGTGGCTGGTCCAGTTAAGTTTCAGGTCAATGTTGACCCCCCAGGGTGTTGATATTGGGGGATTCGGCGATGGTAATGCCGTTGAATGTCATGGGGAGGTGGTTAAACTCTCTCTTGTTGGAGGTGGTCATTGCCTGGCACTTGTGTGGCATGATTGTTACCTGCCACTTATCAGTCCAAGCCTGAATGTCGTCCAGGTCTTGCTGCATGCAGACACGGACTGCTTCATTACCTGAGGAACTGTGAATGGAACTGAACACTGCGCAATCATCAGCGAACATCCCCATTTCTGACCTTATGATGGAGGGAAGATCATTGATGAAGCAGCTGAAGACGGTGGGGGCTAAAAAAAAAAACACTTGTAAATACCAGCGCATCTCCTGCCTCAAACAATCCGACTGCTACGCAGGCTGAATCCAGAGATACGGAGCCATGGCACACTGTTTGACTAAAGCCCACCCTAACCCTCCGCATTCCATCAGCCCGAAGCAGGGCTTGCCCCAAGCTCCATCGGTGACCCTGCTCCCCCCCCTCCCGCACCAACTCCAACCTTGCTGGCACTGTCAGCAAAAGGCAGCAGGTGAATTTCATTAGGAAGCAAAGCGATGCCAGCTGTATGCGAGAGCACCATTAAACGGGACTATTTAATAGAACCATTAGTCTTACAGGATATTTCTCCCTCTTCCTGTGCCTGGCCTCCACTGAGGAAGCTATCCACAGTGGGAGAATGGAATTTATGAGCCCACGACGCGCAGGAACCACGGGCGCAGAAGGCATCCATCATGCGGTGGTACAGTGTACCCGAGTGGCCCCTCAGCGAGACATAGGTTGGGACTGTGGCCCTCAATGTGTTGGAACACTGCACCGGGACTGGAGCACATAATCCAAGCTGTAATGTCAGTGCAGGAGGGAGGGAATGCTACATTGTTGGAGGTCCTGTCTTTAGGAAAGATCCCCTGGCACTATTCAAGGAGGCTTCATGGAGTTCGCCTGGTGTCCTGGCCAACATTCACATCTCAACAAACACCAGTAGGAAAAAAAAAAAAATCTGGTCATTTATCTCATTGCTGTTTACGGGAGCTTGCTGTGCGCAAATTGGCTACCGCATTTCCTACATTACAAAAAGTACTTCATTGGCTGCAAAGCGTTTCGGGACGTCCGAGGACGTGGCAGGCGCTGCAGAGATGTTTCCGCGCTTTAGAACTGAAGTAGCAGCAGCTTAAAAAGGAGCAACGTTTTGGAACAATCCTCGCAGATCCTGAAAGACTTGAGGTAGTGCGGAGAAACCCTGACGGATTGTACAGCCAGTGAGAGACCAGGCCGTGCTCGGAACACTTGAGCGAGACACTGCTTCACCACCTTGGCATAATGCACGCTCTGCGTCTCCAGACTCTACCTCTAAAATACGAGCCGCTGATTTATTCCCACTGCTTCCCCCCCCCCCGCCAATTTTATTCCCACTCCTACCCCCCACGTCCCATTTTATGCCTTCGGCCCGACCCCAATGTCGAAGCAGTTTTTCTTTTAATGGGGAGGGCGGGGGGGGGGGGGGGGGCGGGTGGTGGAAAGACTTTGGTTTTCGCTGCGAGTGAGATTTGATCTCCGGGAGCTGCTGCTTCTAGTTATTTTAGGCTGCCTGCCCAGTTTCCCTTCAATTACTGAAGGCTGCTCCTCCAGAACGGCGAGTGCTTCAAGCGATTATATCATCATTGAACTTCACCTCGTCCCCAGGAGAACCAGGCCGCGTCGTTTAGCACTGGCCGGCGATTGTGCTGTATTAGGGGTTACGGGACCAAGGTGGGTAGATGGAGTCAAGATACAGACCGAATGCCATTCAATTAGATACAGGCATGATCTAATTGAATGGTAGAACAGGCTCGAAGGGCTGAATAGCCTCCTCCTGTTACTATATTCCAATCCACACAAGGGCTCAGTGAGTAAGTCTGGGCTAATACTCCCAGTGCAGTCCCCAGCAGATGAAAAGTGCGATAGAAATCCAAGTCCTTCTTCCATCTCTCTAAACACACCCCGTGATGTTTTACGGTGCCGTACTGAACGGAAAAACCCAGACTCAATAGCTGATCTGAGCCGAGTAAACTAACCCCAGCCGGAGGCACCCATAGGGAGGTGCTACCATTGACCTCAGCACCTCCTATGCTGGGGGGGGGGGGGTGGAGTAAACCCAGCAGACATTGGGTAACGCAGTCACCCTGCAGCTCATGCACGACTCCTCAATACACAACCCTGCAAACCCGGGCCTCTGCATATCTGCGGTGAAATTGAACCACAGCAGGGACGCAAAAGGGACAGGAATGGATCGGCCGCCCATTGTACACCCCGCTTGCACTTAAACAGAAAGGGAAATCAGGTGGGGGGGGTGGGTGTGGGGGGTGCCTGATGGGCAGCTGGTCTGTTACTGCCCGATTGTCACCCAGCCAAAATCAAATTCCACCTCCATTTTGCGCGTCGGTGGCCCGCATTCCCCGATCACCCTTAGATTAAACCAGAAAAATGTAATTTTGTGCAACTAACAGGCACATAAGGTTCCCCCCGTTGCACACCCCCACCACCCTGCCAAGGTGCAAGCTATATGTTTGAATGTGCTAGTCCGTCACAGTCGAGGGAGGGCCAGTCACTGGGGCACTGTTGCCCAGGTAGACCGGAGGTCTCATGGCCCCAAATGCCGCAGTTTCCGCACCACTTCTGTCGACTAACTACACCGCCAGTCCCGGTTTGTTCCAAGTCCTCCGATGGAGGCCACTGCGTTAGGGACTTGAGCACATAAAGCTAGGCTGACACTTCAGTGCAGTGCTGAGGGAGTGCTGCACTGTCAGAGGTGCCGTCTTTCAGATGAGACGTTAAACCGAGGTCCCGTCTGTTCTCTCAGGTGGACGTTAAAGATCCCACGGCACTATTTCGAAGAAGAGCAGGGGAGTTATCCCCAGTGTCCTGGGGCCAATACTTATCCCTCAATCAACACAACAAAATAAACAGATTATCTGGTCATTATCACATTGCTGTTTGTGGGAGTTTGCTGTGCACAAAATGGTTGCTGCGTTTCCCACATTAGAACAGTGGCCACACTTCAAAAGTACTTCATTGGCTGTAAAGTGCTTTGAGACGTCCGGTGGTCGTGAAAGGCGCTGTACAAATGCAAGGCTTTCTTTTCTTTTTAGAATAAGCTGAAATCTTTCAGACATTATAGAGACAAGAGCTCCATTACTATGTAGGCTACCTGCTTCTGACAGGGTTGGAGAACTTTGATGTTTAAAGAGCAGCGGAGTTCGCTCTAGTGTCCCTCAACCAACATCACAAAAAACAGTTTATCTGGTCATTATCTCATGGCTCTTTATGGGAGCTTGCTGTGCAATACTTGGCTGCCATGGTTACCAGTATTACAACAGTGACTACATTTCAAAATTACTTCATTGGCTGTAAAGCGCTCTGGGATGTCCTGAGGTCGAGGAAGGTGCTATAGAAATGCAAGTTCTTTCTTTTTACACCAGCTGAGGAAAGACCGTTTAACCAGGGCGGAGAGGTGTGCAGGCGGCACAGGGTCTGTGTCTCCACATCCTTACAAAGGGGCAAGGCCCCTGCGTCAAATCAAACACCCTTCACCGCATGCCTAGGCACACAACATTCCAGTACTGAGGGAGCGCCGCACTGTCGGAGGGGCAGTACTGAGGGAGCGCCGCACTGTCGGAGGGGCAGTACTGAGGGAGCGCCGCACTGTCGGAGGGGCAGTACTGAGGGAGCGCCGCACTGTCGGAGGGGCAGTACTGAGGGAGCGCCGCACTGTCGCAGGTGCTGTCTTTCGGGCGAGACGTTAAACCGAGGCCCCGTCTGCCCTCTCCGGTGGACGTGAAAGAACCCATGGCACTATTTCGAAGAAGAGCAGAGGGGTTCTCCCCAGTGTCCTGGTCAATATTTATCCCTCAACCAACATCACTAAAACAGATTATCTGGTCATTCTCACATTGCTGTTTGTGGGAGCTTGCTGTGCACAAATTGGCTGCTGCGTTTCCTACATTACAACATTGACTACACTTCAAAAGTACTTAATTGGCTGTAAAGCGCTTTGGGATATCCGGTAGTCGTGAAAGGCGCTGTATAAATGCAAGTCTTAATTTTATTTTTTATAGTGGAGACAGGAGACAGCACACACATTCTTCCTGAGGGAGGGGGAGGGGGGGGGGGGAAAGAGAAAGAGAGAGAGAGAGAGAGAGAGAAAGAGAGAGAGAGAGAGTAGGGAACAGCTACCCTGCACTCAGCACAGCTGGGATGAGTGGGCACGAGTCACCCAGCCGTGCCAACACACCAGGTAGAAAGCACCTTGCCGGCTACACGATCGCAGCAGACTGTGATTAACAATCAATCTGGGGCTGCAATGAAAAAAAGAACGTTTTCCGTGCAGTCAAAACAAGAATCTGTGGAGATTCCTGAGCGGTTATTAGACGAGCTAATTGGCGATCAGACACTGTTTAAACAGCATTGTAATCGGAATCATTTTTGGCACTTAACTTGGCCCCAGACACGCACTCTCCAGTGACAGCCCTGTTAGATTACTTCCACTGAAATCTCCTGCTCTCTTTTCCTGTGGCATTCCCCGCGTCGTGCTGCACCACCCCCCCCACCCCCCACACTCCCCGAGGCCCCCTCAAGAGCAGTCCCAGCCTCTCAGCTCCAGTTGGTTTCAATCAGGAGACCTGGTGGGATACACGTGGCCTGACTGGGAGCGCTGGGAAGCCGGATGAAAGGAAGCACTTAAGAAAACACACACACACACACATGGCAAAGGACGACAGGTGGCTTGGCTGTCAATCAGTGGCTGCCGGGGCTCGCACCTGCGTGCAGCTTCTCGCCACCCCCCGCCACCCGCTGCTCGGGCCGGTCGTTACACCAGAGGAGCGTGCAAGCAGCTCAGCCACTCACGAGCGCCTGCCAAAGCAAACCAGCTCTTCATCTCTTGTCAACATTCATCTCAGTTAGAAAAACACCATTCGACTCTCCCAGCGAAGGGAGAACAAAAGGAAAGCCTATTACACGTACATTTCCTGGTCACGGGCACAGGCCGAGGCCAACGCTTTTTCCACCATCAGAAATACACCTTATTGAAGAGAAACTTGAATCTTGAATCTGAATTGCAAGGTGTGGCGTGGGGGAGGGAGGGGCTTTTCCGAGAGAAATATTGTACGGCTTTAAAAGGGGAAAAGCCCTCCTGCAGAGCTCCACCACCAACACCACCTTGCATTCATACAGCACCTTTAATGTGGCAGAACGTCCCAGGGAGCTTGACAGGAGCGCTATCAGCAGAGTGCGACACCGAGCCACACGAGGAGATACTAGGGACAGGTCGCCAAAAGCTTGGTCAAAGAGGGAGGTTTTAGAAACATAGAAGATAGGAGCAGGAGTAGGCCATTCGGCCCCTCGAGCCTGCTCCGCCGTTCAATGCGATCATGGCTGATCATCCAAATTCACTACCCGGTCCCTGCCTTCTCCCCATATCCCTTGATCCCTTTAGCCTTAAGAAATATATCCAACTCCTTCTTGAATATATTTAATGAATTGGCCTCCACTGCCTTGTGTGGTAGAGAATTCCACAGGTTCACCACTCTCTGGGTGAAGAAATTCCTCCTCATCTCTGTTTTAAGGAGCGTCTTAAAAGGAGAGAGAGGCGGAGAGGCTTAGGAAGGGGATTCCTGAGCTTGGGGCCCAGACAGCCGAAGGCACGGCCACCAATGGTGGGGTGATTAAAATCGGGGATGCTCAAGAGGGCAGAATTGGCGGAGCGCAGAGATCGCAGCGGATTTATAGGGTTGGAAGAGGTTAGAGAGATAGGGAAAAATTTTGAACAAGGATGAGAGGTCAGTGAGCACAGGGGTGATGGGTGAACGGGACTTGTTGCGAGTTAGGACACACAGGCAGCCGAGTTTTGGATTAATGCCCCCCACCCCAACCCCCCGGATTAACCTCAAAAAGGTGGAACGTACAACGCTCGTACCCGCACGATCAAAACGTGCAACATGCCAGAGGTGTCACCGGGAGCATTAAGCGATTCCAACCCGACACATTACAGGCAGCCTCACACCTGGCTCAGACACCTTTCACCACCTTCGAGTGTTGCAACGCACTCACATTCACCCCAAACTGCATTAACTTACAAAACCCAGGCTCGTAAACTGGGGAAATCCAACACCTTCACATTTTTTTTGGAAACCATTATTTGCTTTGGGCACCCGAGTGATTCAGTGGTGTTTGGTTAAGCACTGCTGTTAACGTGCAGCTCTACACTGGCACCAGAAGAGGCTCGCAGCTTCGGCACTGATCAACCCTAAACAGATCGTCACAGAGCGGTTATTAGAATCTTAGAAATTTACGGCCCATCGTGCCTATGCCGGCCAAGAAAGAGCTATTCAGCCTAATCCCATTTTCCATCTCTTGGTCCGTAGCCCTGTCGGTTACGGCACTTCAAGTGCATATCCAGGTACTTTTTAAATGTGATGAGGGTTTCTGCCTCGACCACCCTTTCAGGCAGTGAGTTCCAGACCCCCACCACCCTCTGGGTGAAAAAAGTTCTCCTCAACTCCCTTCTAATCCTTCTACCAATTACTGTAAATCTGTGCCCCCTGGTTATTGACCTCTCTGCTGAGGGAAATAGATCCTTCCTATCCACTCTATCTAAAGAAAGACTTGCATTTATATAGCGCCTTTCACGACCACCGGACATCTCAAGGCACTTTACCGCCAATGAAGTACTTTTGAAGTGTAGTCACTGTTGTAATGTAGGAAACGCGGCAGCCAATTTGCACACAGCAAGCTCCCACAAACAGCAATGCGATAATGACCAGATCATCTGTTTTTGTTATGTTGACTGAGGGATAAATATTGGCCAGGACACCGGGGATAACTCCCCTGCTCTTCTTCGATATAGTGCCATGGGATCTTTTACGTCCACCTGAGAGCGCAGACAGGGCCTCGGTTTAACGTCTCATCCGAAAGACGGCACCTCCGACAGTGCAGCGCTCCCTCAGTACTGTGCTGAAGTGTCAGCCTAGATTTTTGTGCTCAAGTCTCTGGAGTGGGACTTGAACCCACAACCTTGTGACCCAGAGGCGAGATTGTTTTTACGTTATATTTGCTCAGTAACAAATTGTCCAGAAACAAACTCAGGGTCAAACCGCCACAATCCCATCAAATGTGCTAAAAACCAACTAAGCTATCAGAGCAGGTACCGCACCGGGTGGGACTAAATGGGAGGGGGAAGAGAGAGGACCTTTCTCACTTCATTTATGGGAAATGGACTGCAAGATGCTTCAAAGCTCAGATGCGATTCGGCCATACTGCTGTGCCTTGCAGCCGTGTGAAAGTTTCCCCAGCCCACTGGTGTACGGCACTGTAACGGCAAGGTTACCGAGTTACTGCCGCCTCGGAGAGTCAGACTGCAGGAGTACGGCACCCAATGCAAGTTCAAACTAGAGCGAGACAGTCTCCCAGACAGAGGCTCGCACTTCACCGAGTCCGAGGCAGTTGAGGCCAATTCATTAAATATATTCAAGAAGGAGTTGGATATATTTCTTAAGGCTAAAGGGATCAAGGGATATGGGGAGAAAGCAGGGACAGGGTACTGAATTGGGATGATCAGCCATGATCTCATTAAATGGCGGAGCAGGCTCGAGGGGCCGAATGGCCAACTCCTGCTCCTATCTTCTATGAGTCCTCAGTAGCAGCTTGAGATCGAGTGGATGCGAACCCAAAGTCTTCTCCTGATGAGACACAAGCAGCAGTATAACTGCACTCTGGGGGTACAGCAGGGACGAACAGAGACAGGCTGAACAGTCTTTTCTTGCCCGAGAACTTGGTGTTCCCTCCACAATTTCAAGCGGCGCACAAATTCGTTGAGAAGTTACCGAGTGCAAAATAAAGCACGTGCGTGATTGCTGGAGTCACTGTTGGGGATTAGGACGAAAGAAAATAAGTTGGGGGGTGCGGGGGGAAATGTTTCTATCTCCCAGCAGATTTATGATGCTACTCAGAATCAGAATAGGTTGAAGTGTGGCGCTGAGGAAAGTTTTTAATGTTGTACTAGCTCCGCCATGGGGTAGCTCACAGTGACGCCAAGGATTCGCTGTTCCTTTACACGGTTTTAGTGCCATGTAAGGGTGAGGATCAGCGTCACTGATTTACTGAGCAAGTCAAACTCCACTTTCATTCAATTATATTTGGGGATTTTTCTCGTTTTCAAATCCCTCCACGGCCTCTCCCCTTCCTATCCCTGCAACCTCCTCCAGCCCCACAACCCTCAGAGAGCTCTTTGTTCCTCCAATTCTGGTTTCGTGCTCCCCCACTGCCTTCACCCCGCCACTGGTGGCCGTGCCTGCTGCCAACGCTCGAAGCTCTGGAATTCCCTCCCTAAACCTCTCCACCTCTCTCTCCTCCTTTGAGACGCTCCTTAAAACCTACCTCTTTGACCAAGCTTTTGGTCACCTGTCGATAGTGAAGCGCCTTGGGGCGTCTCACGACATGCAGTGTGCTGTAAGAATGCAAGCTATTGTTTTAACTGGTGCTTTAGGGAGTAAATTAGACGACTGCGCATTATTCTGTGAAAATTGCAAATAAGTACCCTTTAGTTTATTTTTACCATTTCTAAAGCCGAGGATAAAACAGCAGGATAGTCTGAACTAGCTGGAGGTTGATATCTCGTATTTGAAGCAAGAAAGAACTTGCATTTCTATAGCACCTTCCACAATAGCGGGACGTCCCGAAGCTCTTCTGCAGTCCCGGAAGTAGTTTTATGGGGCAGTCACTGTTGTTATGTAGGGGATGGCAGCAGCCGATTTACACACAGCAAGCTCCCACAAACAGCAATGAGATAAACGACCGGTTAATCTGTTTTTGTTTGTGTTTAGCGGTGCTTGGGAGGGGAAATGGGATTTACTGGAGGGGGAATGGATTGAGGGTCCTTAGGTTTAGTGCCACTGGGTTGTGGGGAGCGGTGCGTGGCCCTGTACAGCATCTCAACCAACGTTCCCACTAAGCTGCATGGCCGCGCAGGGGTCCACAGGTCCCGCGATGGCCGCTCACCGTGTTTTTATATGGGAGAAAATGCGCAGGGGTGAAAATTTGAATGGGCCGTGCAGCCAGTTAAAGGGACCGTGCACCAAAAAAAAAGAGGGAACACTGATCTCAACAGCAACATACAGCGGGGCACCAAACAAAATTCCCGCTGGGAATGTGAAGCACTCCATAACTGGAGAGGGATGCGCTCTGGCGTCACACTCACCCTTCTCCAGGGAACTCCAGCCACATACCTACAAACTCCGCCATGCCAACCCGAAGACAAGCTCCACTACGCCAACCTCCAACATTCAGAGAATACACACAATGAAAGAAAAAGACTTGCATTTCTGTAGCACCTTTCACGATCTCAGGATGCCTCCAAGTGCTTGACAACCAATGAAGTGCTGTTGGAGGGTGGTCACTGTTGTCACACAGCAAACACAACAGCAAATTTGTGCACAGCAAGATTCCACAAAAAGCAATGAAATAATAACCTGATGATCTTTTTTTTTTTTTTAAAGTGATGTTGGTTGAGGGATAAATATTGGCTAGGACACCGGGGAGAACGCTCCTGCTCCTCTTCAAATAGTGGCGTGTGAACTTTTACTTCCAGAGAGGGCAGACTGGGCCTCGGTTTAACATCTCATCTGAAAGTCGGCCCCTCTGTCAGTGCAGCGCTCCCTCACTACTGCCCCTCCTGCAGCTCTCCCTCAGTACTACCCCTCCGACAGTGCAGCTCTCCCTCAGTACTGCCCCTCCGACAGTGCAGCACTCCCTCAGTACTGCCCCTCCGACAGTGCAGCGCTCCCTCAGTACTGCCCCTCCGACAGTGCAGCTCTCCCTCAGTACTGCCCCTCCGACAGTGCAGCGCTCCCTCAGTACTGCCCCTCCGACAGTGCAGCTCTCCCTCAGTACTACCCCTCCGACAGTGCAGCACTCCCTCAGTACTGCCCCTCCGTCAGTGCAGCACTCCCTCAGTACTGCCCCTCCGTCAGTGCAGCTCTCCCTCAGTACTGCCCCTCCGACAGTGCAGCGCTCCCTCAGTACTGCCCCTCCGACAGTGCAGCTCTCCCTCAGTACTGCCCCTCCGACAGTGCAGCGCTCCCTCAGTACTGCCCCTCCGACAGTGCAGCTCTCCCTCAGTACTACCCCTCTGACAGTGCAGCGCTCCCTCAGTACTGCACCTCCGTCAGTGCAGCACTCCCTCAGTACTGCCCCTCCGTCAGTGCGGCACTCCCTCAGTACTGCCCCTCCGACAGTGCAGCGCTCCCTCAGTACTGCCCCTCCGACAGTGCAGCACTCCCTCAGTACTGCCCCTCCGTCAGTGCGGCACTCCCTCAGTACTGCCCCTCCGACAGTGCAGCACTTCCTCGGTACTGCCCCTCCGACAGTGCAGCGCTCCCTCGGTACTGCCCCTCCGACAGTGCAGCGCTCCCTCAGTACTGCCCCTCCGACAGTACAGCACTCCCTCGGTACTGCTCCTCCGACAGTGCAGCTCTCCCTCGGTACTGCTCCTCCGACAGTGCAGCGCTCCCTCAGTACTGCCCCTCCGACAGTGCAGCGCTCCCTCAGTACTGCCCCTCCGACAGTGCAGCACTTCCTCAGTACTACCCCTCCGACAGTGCAGCGCTCCCTCAGTACTGCCCCTCCGTCAGTGCGGCACTCCCTCAGTACTGCCCCTCCGTCAGTGCGGCACTCCCTCAGTACTGCCCCTCCGACAGTGCAGCACTTCCTCAGTACTGCCCCTCCGACAGTGCAGCGCTCCCTCAGTACTGCCCCTCCGACAGTGCGGCGCTCCCTCAGTACTGTCCCTCCGACAGTGCAGCGTTCCCTCAGTACTGTCCCTCCGACAGTGCAGCGTTCCCTCAGTACTGTCCCTCTGACAGTGCAGCGCTCCCTCAGTACTGCCCCTCCGACAGTGCAGCGCTCCCTCAGTACTGACCCTCCGACAGTGCAGCGCTCCCTCAGTACTGCCCCTCCGACAGTGCAGCGCTCCCTCAGTATTGCTCCTCCGACAGTGCGGCGCTCCCTCAGTACTGCCCCTCCGACAGTGCAGCGCTCCCTCAGTACTGCACTGGGAGTGTCAGCCTGGATAATGGGCTCAAGTCTGTGGAGTCTCGCGACTCAGAGACGAGAGTGTTACCCACTGAGCCGCGACGGTCACACTCCCACCAACGACACAGAATGATCGATCAGAACCCTCACACTCCCAGCGTGATATCCGTCACATTAGCGAAGGACGGCGGTCGTTCAGGGTTTGTGCGGATTCCTTCCAGGTGCCTGCCTATCGAGGACAAGGCCTTGATCAAGCTCACCACCAGTGAGGTGTGGATTTACTTTGGCAAGGGAGGAGAGAGAGAAAATGAAGAGAGAAAGTGTGCAGGGTTGGGGGGAGAGTTAGAGTGGGATTAGCAGGGACCCCGATCTGGATCCAGCTCCGTGATTTGTGCTGGAGTTACATTGATTGACGGGTGTAAGAAGCTACGATGATCCAGGGAGCCAGTGTGCAACTGGAGGTTTGCAATCGGAAGCAGAGTTTTAATGGGAATTCGAGGCTGGTGTATTAGAATTGGAGGGCACTCAATGCCTCTGTAACCTCACTCAATGGGAGGGATTCAGAAGATTCAAACAACCATAATAAGAGCTCGGAGGCTGCAACATTGCCTATCCTTCACAGGCTACTCCCAGCTAACGTCTATATTTGATAATAATGCTTCGGGGATTTGTTTACTAAAAGGCTCAGGTAAAATCCTCGACTTAGCCAATCTCAGTCGGGACAGAAGCAGAGGTGGTAAAGATCCCGCTCCTGACGTCTACCACTGCTGCAAGATGCACTTCTGTTGAATGTGGGAAATGATTGGGTCAGGCCTGGGCGGGATGCCCCCAAAGTTGAATAGCCTGCCAGTTGAGCCAGGTACATAATGGTGCCTGGCGCCCATTGAACTGTATCCCCAGTAACGATGTATAACTTCAGCTGAAGAGGGAATTAAGAACACAGGTGTCTACAACCTGCACCCTGTCGAGATATTGGAGCCACCTTGGTCCTCAGCTGTTGCAATACCCACATTCTGCTACTGGAGGGAGCTGTGACTCTCGTGATACTCCAGCCCCCTCCAGTGGTCACAATGGATGCTGCAAGTACTGCATCACGACCAAATCCGAACATGTATCTGGAGTTTGGCTGCAGTAAATACTGGAGGCGCAGGAAGGCTTGAAGTAACTGCACTGAGGCATCACAGATTTGCCACAGCCCCGTGCATTGTCGAACAACCCTGGGTCAGCAAGTGATAGTTAACCATGCACGGAAGCACAAAAGGTCCCAGGCAATGGCTCAGCCTTATAACAAGGGTGGGTTCAACAGAGATGGATTTTATACCACAGGTTGCACTATCCATGAATGCACTGTCCTTGATACATGGAGCCGATGGGTGGCCAGCGACAGCGACTCTTGGGCAAAGGTTAGCAGCTACCCCTGGACTGGTACACATGAATCACAGTCGATAGGCAACCACCACACCCCCACCCCAGACCTTCCCCCACCCCCCCGCCCCGCCGCCGACCCCCTCCACTCCAGCCCAAACAAAGCAGGCAGCTGCTTTCAGTGAAAGCTGCGAGGGCCTGATGGCTATTCCAGGAGAGCCCTGCAGCTACTGTGCGATTGAACTTCCATCAGCTCGGAGACTGCAGGCTACCGGCAGCAGGGATTGCCAGGAAGTGGAACAGGGACGGCTGCCAGCACTCTATTCCACAATGCCTCGTCACTCACTCGCTTCAGACAGATGGAATAATCATTCGGCAGCGAAGCCTTCCTTCCGTCTGTACCTTTAAAGAGACACCAGCCTCGCTGCGGCTTTCAACATTGAGAATTATTTGGGGGGGGGGCGGGGGGGGGGGGGGATTTGGGCAGGGGGCTGTGGCTCAGTGGGTAGCACTCTCGCCTCTGATTCAGAACGACGTCGGTTCAAGTCCCACTCCAGGGATTTGAGCACAAGAGCCAGGTTGGCACTCCCAATGCAGTACTGAAGGAGTGCTGGAGTGTCAACCGAGATCTTGTGCAGTCTTTCAGACGAGAGGTTAAACCGAAGCCCCGTCTGCCCCCTCGGGTGGACGTAAACGATCCCATGGCACAATTTCACAGATAAGGGGAGTTCTCCCCAGCGTCCCGGCCAATATTTATCCCTCATGCAACAGCGGTAAAACAGATTATCTGGGTCATTGTCACATTGCTGTTTGTGGGAGCTTGCTGTGCGCAAATTGGCTGCCGCAGTTCCTACATTACAACAGTGACTCCACTTCAAAAAGTACTTCATTGGCTGTAAAGCGCTTTAGGACGTCCGGTGGTCGTGAGAGGCGCGACAGAAATGCAAGTCTTTCTTTTTCAGTGCAAAAAATGAAAACACCCCCTCTTCATTTGGAAGCCTGAAAATTCTCATGAAAGCCACGGATGGGCATTCGATAGAATTGTAAAGGGTAGGAGGCCATTCAGCCCATCGGCCTGTATCAACTTTCTGAAAGAGCTATCCGCTTCCTCCCATCCCTCTCCTCTTTCCCCATACTCCGCAAAACGTGGGCTCATCCAGAATTCTGTACCTGGAACCACTCACCAGCTCCGATAAAATGGCTCAGCGCCTGAGTCAGACCCCTGGGCCAACCAGGCAGAAGTGGAGAAGTTGTCTGTGCTCAATATCACGAGGGGGAAATCGAGGGAGCTGTCGGGCAGCCCAAGAAACCAACAAATTTAACTGTAGGAGTAACTGTTTTATCCTTAAAAGGAACAGACGGCTAGCCAGCAGAGCAAACAACACAGTCAAAGCTTTCTGAAAAGGAAAACTGGCAGTCTACCGGCTCCTAAAGGGATAGGAACTGGACAGCGAAGCAGGAAGGACAAGATCCTGCGCACAGGTCCCCTGAATGACAGGGCCAGCTGGACCGGCTGAAAGGAGCTATTCTCATTGTTCGCCTGAAAGGGTTTCTGACTGAAAGGGCTGTCAAAGCAGAGAACGGAAAGTTGCACCTTGCCATAACCTTTCCATGTAGAAACAGAACAGACTCTGGAAGATGAACAAGTGAAGTTATGCGAGTGTGTCCCTTGCAATCACAACCTCTCGTAAAATAAAACACTCGGATGTTAAGGTTAATAACTGTCTGCTTTATTCTATCTGTGTTGATTTCTTGACGCTTTTTTTTAAAACCAAGTCTGTCATATTATCAGAGAGTCAGTCACTCCCTCCCTAAAGCGCGAGGACAGCACGCTGCTGTTCATTTCAACCCCTCGTACTTTTGGTACGAAGTGTCTCCTCCCAGCCAGCTTCTCTCGCCCCCTTCCCCAATATGTCACTGGCCGTCACCATTGAAACAAACAGCCCACTTGTAAACGGAACGACAAATATCCCTTGGATTAAAAACAGAAAATGCTGGAGATACTCAGCAGGTCATGCAGCATCTGTGAAGAGAGAAACAAGAGTTAACGTTTCAGGTCGATGACCTTTCGTCAGACGAAACGTTAACGCTGTTTCTCTCTTCACAGATGCTGCCTGACCTGCTGAGTATCTCCAGCATTTTCTGTTTTTATTTCAGATTTCCAGCATCTGCAGTATTTTCATTTTGTATCCCTTGGATTAACTCTGGCTTGGGTCAACAGAATCAGCAGCTGTGGTCGAGTGGCTAATTCCACCCCACCCCACCCTCACAAATCCAGATTGTGCGGAAGGGATCAAATCCCAGGGGACTCGAGTTTAACAATTAGGAAGTTAAGAGTAAGAGAGGAAATCAGGCAGAACTTTTTCACCCAAGAGGCAATAGGCTGTAGAATGTTAGCAGGGAAGGACATTAATGGGCCAGAACTTCGGGTCCCCACGGGTGAGTACGCGCTGGGTACTCACGCGTAGGCCCAACGAAAGTGCCGGTTTCGTGCATGCGCTGCGCACGCGCGGGAAACCGGAACTTCCGTTCCCTTAAAGGAAGGGGTTCACAGGTCGAACGCGTGCGCGGGAGAGGCAGCGCGTGCGCATTGAACTTACGTTTTTTTTTGCAGGTTTTTCCGGGAGGGTAAGTCTCCAGCAGCTACACATGTAAAAAGCAGACACAAGGCCTGCTTTTAACAAGGTAATTAAGTAAAATTAAAACATTTTTTCCACAGGTTTATTATTTTTAAATACTTTAAAAGTAAGTTTATTTTTAGCCCCGTTAGAAACTCTAATTAATTTTTTCAAAAATTTAAATTATTGTTTAAAATAGTTATTTTATGTCATTTATAGTTATTTTAAAAATGTGATATTTTAAAAAATTTATTTGAAGTTTTAGTGATGTTTTGGGGCTTATAGTATTTATAGTTTTGACAGCTCTTCCTGTCAAATCTATGAAGAGAGATTCCCTGCTACCATTGGCGCTCCATGGCCCACGTGATCCCAGGAGACGCTTTGAACTAACTGCGCCCCTGGGATACGCAAGCACTGCGCGCCGGCAGTTGGAGGCGGCCCAGGATCAGAATCCCACACGGGCCCACAGCTCAACGGCCGGCGTGCTGGGTAAATGCAGGTCGGGGGCTTGCACCCACGGGAAGCCTCCGACCCGAATTTCTGGGCCAATTTCAAATGGGTTCAAGGGACTATTGTTACTGTATTTGATGAGAGCAGTGATTGAGGGATACTAAACAAAGGCAGGTAGAGGGAGTGGACCTCTTTAAAAAAAAAAAAAAAAAAAAAAAAAAATTTTTAAATCGACTTTGGGCCTAACAGTCTTATCCTGTTGCTAACATTGTCACATTATCCCCCTTTCCCAGCTTATTTCCATGTAAAAACAAAGCAGCAACACATCAGAGACTCCGAGATGAACTTGCGCCAAACAAGGGGTCGACGTGAGTCTTGCTCCCCTTTCTAAACTTGGCTCCTAACCAAGACAGCGACCCTGCTTGTATCCAGGGTACAGTAGTGTAGTGGTTATGGTCTTGGACTAACAATCCCACAGGTCCTTTCAAATAAATTATTATTCATTCTCTGGAGGCAGGCGCCACTGGCAAGGCCGGCATTTACTGCCCATCGCCAGTTGCCCCCCCCGAGAAGATGGCGGTGAGTTCAAGTCCCGCCAAGGCAGGTTACGGAACTGAACTCAATAAATCTGGTCATTTGTGAGCTGGGAGAATAAAGTCCCCGTGAAAACTGCCAGATTGTCGTAGGAACCCAACTGGCTCACGGACATCCTTCAGGGAAGGGAACCCGCCACCCCTACTCCTGACTCCAGTCTCACTCAGTGGTTAACTCGAGGCCCTTGAAGTGACCTACGGCACCAATACAAGAAGAAATCCAATTACTTTGCATTAACGCCGGCAGAATTTAACCGATGGCTTTTTATAGCTTCAGTCATCATGCATTTCCTGCAGTCAAATTTTTGCCTGAAAAATCACTCCCATGAAGCGCCTTGGGTCCATTTACTACGTTAAAGGCGCTGTATAAATCGAAGTTGTTGTTGTAAGATTCTACGACTCTACGAAGTGTGCCTGGGTCTGTAATCAAGTGAGTGACATCTAGGAGGGAGAAGCAGCAGTCAGCCTTTACCCACACCATCTAAAAACGGTACATAGGGTACGGCAGCATAGCGTTACTGGACTAGTAATCTCAACTCCCCTCTCATCCTTCTACCTATCACTTTTAAATCGACGGTAGATAAATGCTAATGCAAAACACTGTTCAGCATCGGAATGGTTACGTTACAACTGGGGCGAAGACTGTTGACATCATTTGAGGAAAAATTGGACAAATATGAGGCCGAGGAAGGTGCAGGGCTACGGGGAAGAGTGCCGGGCAACGGGATTCGTTTTGGACTGTTCTAGCAAAAGGGCCGGCACAGACACGATGGGCCGAACGGCCTCCAACTTCAACGGTTCTATGGGACGCTTTTGCGTTAGAGAGAAGCGCATCCAAATGAGTGCAGCAGCAACAATACGGTCAAATTTACAGACATAATATGCACGCCATCGCACCGTGCACGAGGGAGAGAGCAATTTATAAAAGCGCACCGACGATGACAGCGTTTATCTAACACGACGGCTAGGCTCACTGCTGGGACCAAACCTTTTCAAGAATGGCACACTGGAGTTTTTAAACTGCAGATCCTTTGACAGCAGCAGTTAACTCCCCGACAGTAATCACAACGTCTGTTCAAACTATAACAGGGAACAAAGTGAAGGGGGGGGGGAAAAAGGAGGGGGTTGGAATGCGGCAACCAGAAACCAGACTAAACAGATCCAAATCTGCAAACGTCCTCAGCACCGGCAGAGGACTGACCGGCAACACTGGTCCCAGGGAGATTTGGTAGAAAAGAACACCTAATCCAGCAGCGGTAACTGCCGACACCAATCCCCGCAGGAACTGGACCCAACGTAGGCCGAGTACACAACCCCCCGCCCCCCCCACCACCACATCTGCAGTGAAACCAGATGTCAGGAGCGAACACCTCAGCGCTCAGGAATGAAGACGCACAGCGGGTGTGGGGAGCGACTATTTGAGAGACTGCCGCAACAGCAGTGAAGAGGCTCGGCCGGGAGCCGGAGGAGGCGCGAGACGGCGAGACCAAGCACCCTGAAGGGATCTGTGCAAGCCATGAAGGAGGAGAGATAGGCTGCGTCGAGAGCAGAGTGAGCAGCTGAGCTGAGGAAGGACGTTCTTACCATGGAGGGAGTGCAGCGAAGATTCACCAGGCTGATACCTGGGATGGCAGAAATGACGTACGAGGAGAGATTGGGTCGATTAGGCTTATATTCACTAGAGTTTAGAAGAATGAGAGGGGATCTCATTGAAACTTATAAAATTCTAACAGGACTAGACAGACTAGATGCTGGAAGGATGTTCCCGATGGTCGGGGAGTCCAGAACCAGGGGTCACAGTCTAAGGATAAGGGGTAAGCCATTTAGGACAGAGATGAGGAGGAATTTCTTCACCCAGAGAGTGGTGAACCTGTGGAATTCTCTACCACACAAGGCAGTGGAGGCCAATTCATTAAATATATTCAAGAAGGAGTTAGATATATTTCTTAAGTCTAAAGGGATCAAAGGATATGGGGAGAAGGCAGGGACCGGGTACTGAATTTGGATGATCAGCCATGATCTCATTGAATGGCGGAGCAGGCTCGAGGGGCCGAATGGCCTACTCCTGCTCCTATCTTCTATGTTTCTATGTTTCTGCCGAGAGTTTATTCCCTGGTCTGAGTGGAGTTAGCTGATTAAAACAGTAGGACCTCCGCAACGGGCCTCGATGCCCCGGTTTAGGAGGAGGGGGAAAAATCAGCCGGAGTTGTCACCAATTTTCCCTGTAACTAATTTTAGGGTGCATGTTCACACATGCGTGGTATTTACAATGTAACAGCCGGTGAGCAGCGGGCACAGACCTTTCAGATTACTGCCTGGCCGCGCGCACACGCCTTAGCGGAAACATTGGTTGTCACCCCGGTGACTATCGAACGACCCCCTGCTGGGAAGTGTGTGCACAAATGGTTGTTGGGGCACGACAGGATAGCAGCTCGGCTCTCACGGCCCTCCCACGGAGAGACAGCCTCCTGACATTCACCAGAGGCACTGGGGACATCCGAGATCCAGGGAACAGTACCCCGGTGAAAGAAAATCAACCGCTCCACAATAGGGGGGAGAAGAAATTGTCAGCAACAAATGGAGGCAACAGAGTACGATTTGACATAGCAACCCGCTGTCCTATCAACTGTAGAGCAGAGGGATTCACGTGTCAGCTTGGCTCAGCTGGTGGCACCCTTGCCTCCTGGTCGGAAGTTTATGGGCTCAAGCCCTGCTCCGAGACTTGAGCACACAATCCAAGCCGACACTAAGGGAGTGCTGCATTGTCGCAGGTGCCGCCTTTCCAATGAGGCGTTAAACCATCTCCCTGTTTGGTTGGGTGTAAAAGATCCCCTGGCACTATCCCCAGGACAGCAAGAGAGTTCTCTCCGGTGTCCTGGCCAACATTGCTCCCTTAACCAACACCACCAAAAACAGATCATCTGGTTATTCGCTCTTTTGCTCTCTGCATGTTTGACTACGTGACAGCGACGGCACAGCCGTAACCTCAGGACGTCCTGAAGCGCTTTACAGCCAATGAAGGACTTCTTGAAGCGTAGTCACTGTTGTAATGTAGGAAACGCGGTAGCCAATTTGTGCACAGCAAGCTCCCACAAACAGCCATGAGATAAATGACCAGATAATCTGTTTTGGTGACGGATGTTGGTGGAGGGATAAATATTGGCCAAGATATCTTACTTGTTTTCAAATAGTGGCATGGGATCTTTCAAATCCACCTGAGAGGGTCGATGGCACCTTGATTTCACACCTTATCCAAGAGATTTTGTGCTCGAGTCCCTGGAGTGGGAGGTGAGCCCACGCCCTTCTGACCCAGACCAAAGTGCTACCACTGAAGCAACAGCTGACGCCATAAACACACACGGCCCAAGGCTCACCACTTGGGCAAAGTACCAGGAAACTAACTGCAAGCTGCACCTTACTGCAGCAAGAGTCAGCACGTAAAGGAGGAGAAAACTTGGCGGGGTGGGGGAAAAAAAAGAGAGCGAGACGAAGATTCTCCAGTGTACGGTTTAACAATGGGGGCCTTCTACTGCAGCAGGAGACTCCAAGGCTTCGTGTTGGACACGAGTGAGCTCTCAACAGGACTGGCCCGGAACCAAAATAAGCAACTGGGCCCGCGTACTGATTCACACAAATTAGCAACCTCAAAAAAGAGTTAAAAGCGCAAGCGCGAAAAGCCATCCCTCCTTACCTCCTCATCCGAAGTGTCCTCTTCGTACTCATCTCCTGGAGGAGTCTGCCCCGCCTGATCCGGGCGCAGACTGCGGTCGAACTCTGCCAACTTTCCATTGCTTCCACCTTCCTTTTTCCTGGCAACTTGGCTGATCTGGGAGAGAGAGAGAGAGAGAGAAAAACACAAAAACAAAAGGAGGAGGCTGTTATTACAGTGTGGGTTAAAAGGACACGCACTAGATTGCTTAGTGCAACCATCCAATTCACCGCTCCATCACTCACGGTCAGCTTGCACCCTGTGGACCTGCTCAGGAGCCAGGTAGCTCATTCAAGTTACATTGCAGTCAGTGGGTGAGCTGGCTTCAGATCAGATAGAGCAATACAACTCTTCCTTTGAGTGGATCCAGGTTTTTTTTTTTCTGTCCTGAAATGTGAGGAGCAGTAGTGTCGGGGAAGAGTCCGACTCCAGTATCAGAATCAAGCACTCCCAGGTCTGGTGCAGTCGAGGCCAGATTACACAAACTAGGGTTGTATTACCTGGAATTTAGGAGATTAAGGGGTGATTTGATCAAAGTTTTCAGGATATTAAAAGGGGAACTGATGGGGTAGAGAGAGAAACTATTTCTGCTGGTTGGGGAGTCTAGGACTAGGGGGGCAGAGTCTAAAAATTAGAGCCAGACCTTTCAGGAGTGAAGTTAGGAAACACTTCTACACACAAAGGGTGGTAGAAGTTTGGAACTCTCTTCTGCAAACAACAACTGATGCTAGATCAATTGTTAATTTTAAATCTGAGATCAAGAGTTTTGTTAACCAAAGGTGTTAAGGGATATGGGGCAAATGCGGGTATATAGAGTGAGGTCACGGATCAGCCGCGATCGAATTCAATGGCGGAACAGGCTCGAGGGGCTGAATGGCCTCCTCCTGTTTCGATGCGTGGGTAAAGTGTCAACTACTGAGCCCGCCCGAGGCTGGGGGCGGGGAGGCTGCTTGTGCCCTAGAAGTTATATTTTGGACAACAAGTGTGAGGAGCTCATGGACGTCTTTGTCTCTAAGATTGAGACCATCCGTTCAACTGCCTCGGCCACTTCCCTTCATTCCCCTAGCCCACTGGGTCAAACTTCCTCGAAGGTTCCCCCCTTGCCCTAGCCCTGAACTCGCATCTTTCTCCAGTTTCTCTCCAATCTTCCCTCATGACCTCTCCATGCTCATTTTGTCTGAGACCCATTTCCTGCTCCCTCGAGGCTATTCCCACCAAACTGCTGACCACCCTACTTCCTTTTCTGGCTCCCATGTTGTGGTAAACCACTGCTAACTCTGTACATGTCTGTGTGGTAAACCACTGTTAACTCTATACAGGTCCGGGCATGTCTCCGCCCCTGGCTCCACCCCTAAGCCCGGGTATAAAGGTGACTCACCACCCTTCCCCCGGGAGCTCTTAGGATGGATCCACTAGCAGAGGCATGTTCCAGTTCTTAGTCAATAAAAGCCTACTTCGTATAAGTTCAACTCGTAGTCTTTGGTGTTGTTGATAGTGCATCACATGTTAACTGACTTCTTACCGGTTCTCTCTCCTCAGGTACTGTCCCCCTCTCCCTCAAATCTGCCCTCATCACCCCTCTCCTCAAAAAACCAACCCTTGATCCCTCCGTCCTTGGAAACTACTGCCCCATCTCCAACCTCCCTTTCCTCTCCAAAGTCCTTGAACGTATTGTCACCCCTCAAATCCGTGCCCATCTTTCCCGCAACTCCATGTTTGAATCCCTCCAATCAGGTTTCCGCCCTTGCCACAGTACCAAAATGGCTCTCAAAGTCACAAATGACATCCTTTGTGACTGTGACAAAGGTAAACTATCCCTCCTCGTCCTTCTCGACTTGTCTGCAGCCTTTGACACGGTTGACCACTCCATCCTTCTCCAACGCCTCTCTGCCATCGTCCAGCTGGGTGGGACTGCATTCGCCTAGTTCCATTCTTATCTATCTAATCGTAGCCAGAGAATCACCTGCAATGGATTCTCTTCCCGCTCCCGCATCGTTACCTCTGGTGTCCCCCAAAGATCTATCCTTGGCCCCCTCCTCTTTCTCATCTACATGCTGCCCCTTGGCGACATCATCCGAAAACACAGCGTCAGTTTCCACATGTACGCTGATGACACCCAGCTCTACCTCACCACCACTTCTCCCGACCCCTCCACGGTCTCTAAATTGTCAGACTGCTGGTCAGACATCCAGTTCTGGATGTGGAAAGAATTTTCTCCAATTAAATATTGGGAAGACCGAAGCCATTGTTTTCGGTCCCTGCCACAAACTCCGATCCCCAGCCACTGACTCCATCCCTCTCCCTAACATCTGTCTGAGGCTGAACCACACTGTTCACAACCTTGGTGTCATATTTGACCCTGAAATGAGCTTCCGAACACATATCCGCAGCGTAACAAAGACCGCCTACTTCCACCTCCATAACATCGCCCGTCTCCGCCCTTGCCTCAGCTCATCCGCTGCTGAAACCCTCATCCATGCCTTTGTTACCTCTGGTGTGGAGATGCCGGAGTTGGACTGGGGTGGACAAATGTAAGAAGTCACAACACCAGGTTATAGTCCAACAGCTTTATTTGAAATCACAAGCTTTCGGAGCGCTGCTCCTTCGTCAGGTGAAGTGGAGAGATGCATAAAGACACAGCTTATATAGTCAGAGAATCATGTCAGATGTTTACAGGTAATCTTTCTAACTGCCATTTATCACACCTCGGCAGAGAGATAATCACAGCAATCAAAGGTGTGAATGGTGTCCAAACAGGTCAGTCAGGAAAACATTACATCAAAGAACAATGAGGTGGGGTCACAAGGGGTCAAATATTGCAGATGCTGGGGTCTGTATGAAAAACAAAAAAAGACAAAAAACATTTTTTTTGCTGGATATCACAGCAGGTCCGCCCGCATCTGTGTAGAGAGAACAAGCCAATGTTGACTCGAGTCTGGATGACCCTGCGTCAGGTGGGGTTACATGTAGCGTGACATGAACCCAAGATCTCGGTTGAGGCCGTCCTCATGGGTGCGGAACTTGGCTATCAGTTTCTGCTCGACGATTTTGCGTTGTCGTGTGTCTCGAAGGCCGCCTTGGAGAATGCTTACCCGAATGTCAAGGACATTCAGCCTCCGATCTTCGGGTAAGCATTCTCCAAGGCGGCCTTCGAGACACACAACGCAAAATCGTCGAGCAGAAACCGATAGCCAAGTTCCGCACCCATGAGGACGGCCTCAACCGAGATCTTGGGTTCATGTCACGCTACATGTAACCCCACCTGACGTAGGGTCATCCAGACTCGAGTCAACATTGGCTTGTTCTCTCTACACAGATGCGGCCGGACCTGCTGTGATTTCCAGCAAAAAAAATGTTTTTTGTCTGTTTTTTTGTTTTTCATACAGACCCCAACATCTGCAATATTTGACCCCTTGTGACCCCATCTCATTGTTCTTTGATGTAATGTTTTCCTGACTGACCTGTTTGGACACCATTCACACCTTTGATTGCTGTGATTATCTCCCTGCCGAGCTGTGATAAATGGCAGTTGGAAACATTACCTGTAAACATCTGACATGATTCTCTGACTATATATGCTGTGTCTTTATGCATTTCTCCACTTCACCTGATGAAGGAGCAGCGCTTCGAAAGCTTGTGATTTCAAATAAAGCAGTTGGACTATAACCTGGTGTTGTGTGACTTCTTACATTTGTTACCTCTAGCCTTGACTATTCCAATGCACTTCTGGCTGACCGCCCCCCCCCCCCCCACGTTCTACCCTATGTAAACTTGAGGTCATCCAAAACTCGGCTGCCCGTGTCCTAACTCGCATCAAGTCCCGTTCACCCATCACCCTGTGCTCGCTGACCTACATTGGCTCCCGGTTAAGCAGCGCCTTGATTTCAAAATTCTCATCCTTATTTTCAAATCCCTCCATGGCCTCGCCCCTCCCTATCTCTGTAATCTCCTTCAGCCCCACAACGCGCCCCCCCCCCCCGGGAGATATCTGCGCTCCTCTAATTCTGCCCTCGAGGATCCCCGATTACAAATCGCTCAACCATTGACGGCTGTGCCTTCTGTTGCCTGGGAGCTAAGCTCTGGAATTCCCTCCCTAAACCTCTCCGCCTCTCTCTCCTCCTTTAAGACGCTGCTTAAATCCTACCTCTGACCAATTTCTCCTTATGTGGCTCGGTGTCAAATTTTTTTGTCTTATAATACTCCTGTGAAGCATCTTGGGACGTTTTACTACATCGAAGCACTATATAAATACAAGTTGTTGTTGTTGTTGACATACAAGTCACCAGATTGTTGTGAACCAGTCAGCTCTACTGCTGAAAGCCACAGGAGACTTTTCACCACATCACTATTTTGTGAGATTGGATTCTCGAGATGCTCGAGCAGATGCCCTGCCACCATGATCTCAAGCAACACGATGTTTTTAAAGCGCTTTTTTTTTTAAAGTTTAAAAGCAGTTTTGGGTGAGGCAGCAGTACATCGTGTGGGACCTTGAGCAGACTATCAGACTGCGCCATGAAGTAGGATGTGGCAGTACAGGATCAGGCCTGGTTCCAATCAAACAATCTGACGATACCGTGGGTTAGATTTACCCCACCCCAATTAACATGGCTGGGCAAAATATCTAGCCCATTATAGATCTTGATATAAAATTTAAGCTTGGTCAAAATGAGCAAAGTTACACTTGTTTCTATAAGCTGCTGGCCAACATATTTGCTCTGCCTCTTTGTGAGCTCCAAGTGAAGGTGCCACAAGGTTGATTAGGCTTATATTCACTAGAGTTTAGAAGAATGAGAGGGGATCTCATTGAAACTTATAAAATTCTAACAGGACTAGACAGACTAGATGCAGGAAGGATGTTCCCGATGGCGGGGGAGTCCAGAACCAGGGGTCACAGTCTAAGGATAAGGGGTAGACCATTTAGGACTGAGATGAGGAGGAATTTCTTCACCCAGAGAGTGGTGAACCTGTGGAATTCTCTACCACACAAGGCAGTTGAGGCCAACTTATTAAATATATTCAAGACAAGAAGGAGTTGGATATATTTCTTGAGGCTAAAGGGATCAAGGGATATGGGGAGAAAGCAGGGACAGGGTACTGAATTTGGATGATCAGCCATGATCTCATTAAATGGCAGAACAGGCTCGAGGGGCCGAATGGCCTACTCCTGCTCCTATCTTCTATGTTTCTATGTAATGTTAAATTACATCAAGAATTTGCTCCTAGCTGCAGAAACTGTTGATTGCCCAATGGTATTTCCCTATCAGACATAATGGTCATTCACCACCGAGTGTTAAAGGATGAAAAACCCACCCAAGGTGATAGAAATAACTCATACCGATCGCTGGGTAACAATCTCCGATAGCTACAGCCTACTGTATTTACAACTGTTCCAGGCTTCTGAACAGTTAAGTGAAGACAGACTTGCAACATGAATTCCATGACTACAAGAGCTGGTCCAAGACTGGGTATTCTGCGGCAACTGACTCACCTCCTGACTCCCCAAAGCCTCTCCACCACCTACAAGGCACAAGTCAGGAGTGTGATGGAACACTTTCTATTTGGTGGGTGCAGCTCCAACAACACTCAAGAAGCCCGGCACCATCCAGGACAAAGCAGCCCGCTTGATTGGCACCCCATCCACCACCTTAAGCATCCACTCCCTCCACCACGGGCACACCGTGGCTGCAGTGGGTGACTTAATAAAACTCACTACACACTTGGTTTGAGTATAAAGCAAGGCTTTAATCAACTTGTTTCAGAACATGGAGGTCTAGTTGTACTTCACTAGTTCCTGTCTTACAAAATGTCCCTGGACAAGCTGGGCCCACGCCCGAGTATTTATACTCCTTGGACGGCGCCACCAGCTGGCCGTCCAGCATTATTTCATGAGTAGTTTCTTTATGATGATGAGATTTATAACAGTGTGTACCATCTACAAGGTGCACTGCAGCAACTCGCCAAGGCTTCTTCGGCAGCATCTCCCAAACCCGCGACATCCACCGCCTGGAAGGACAAGGGCAACAAGTGCATGGGAACACCATCACCCCCAAGATCGCCTCCAAGTCACACACCATCCTGATTTGGACATATATCGACCGTTCCTTGATCGTCGCTGGGTCAAAATCCTGGAACTCCCTCCCCAACAGCATTGTGAGAGCACCTTCACCACACGGACTGCAGCGGTTCAAGAAGAAGGACCACCATCACCTTCTCGGGGCAACGAGGGATGGGAAATAAATGGCAGACTTGGCAGCAACACCCACATCCAGAGAATGTTTTATTAATCTCCTGCCAGTGCCTGCTCTCTGTTTGGAAGCAAACAAGCCATCATCTGATGGTTGTCCAATTAGAGGATGCGGTTAGCTAGACTCTCCCAGTTTTGCTCACGTCAGGAATCGGAGAGGCAGTCCTGAAAGGGTTTGAACTCTATCTTGGCCAACAGTTCAGTAGCCAGCAGCTGTCTGAGCCTTGGGATGCATGTGACAAGCTTGCCTTCATTCTTTAGTTGAGTTCATATGCTTCCATCACAAGCATTCGTTATTATTGAGAGACAACAACTCCATGTGCACAATGATGCACACTTACACAAGGAATTCAAAGGACAGTTGTTATTTTAGGAAACGAATGTAGCTCTCAAGTACAGAATTATTGAATCTTACAGCACAGGAGGAGGCCATTCGGCCTATCATGCCCGTGCTGGCTCTTTGAAAGAGCTCTCCAATTAGTCCCACTCCCCATTCTTTATATTAAGAAATTAAGCATTGTACTGTTATTGTCATCTATTTACCCCTTTTCATTCTGCATAGTTTAATGTTTTTTAATAAGCTTATCTAGTGCCTTTTTAGCCTGAACCATATTGTCCATCAGCGTGATGATTCCCACCAATTTGCAGAGATATGACAGAATCAAAGAATGGTTACAGCACAGAACGAGGCCATTCGGCCTGTCGAGCCCGTGCCGGCTCTCTGCAAGAGCACTTCAGCTAGCCCCACTCCCTCGCCCTTTCCCCGGAGCCTGGAAAAAAAAATTCCTTCAGGTACTTATCCAATTCCATTTTGAAAGCCACGATTGAGTCTGCCTCCACCACCCTTTCAGGCAGTGCATTCCAGATCCTAACCACTCGCTGCGTAAAACAGTTTTTCCTCACGTCGCCTTTGGTTCTTCTGCCAATCACCTTAAATTTGTGTCCTCTGGTTCTCGACCCTTCCCCGCCAACGGGAACAGTTTCTCTCTATCTACTCTGTCACGAGCACTCATGATTTTGAACACCTCGGTCAAATCGCCTCTCAACCGTTTCTGCTCTAAGGAGAACAACCCCAGCTTCTCCAGTCTATCCACATAACTGAAATCACTCATCCCTGGAACCATTCTTGTAAATCTTTTCTGCACCCTCTCTAAGGCCTTCACATCCTTCCTAAAGTGCGGTGCCCAGAATTGGACACAATACTCCAGTTGAGGCCGAACCAGTGTTTTATAAAGGTTCATCATAACTTCCTTGCTTTTGTACTCTATGCCTCTATTTATGAAGCCCAGGATCCTATATGTTTTTTAACCGCTTTCTCAACCTGCCCTGCCACCTTCAATGATTTGTGCACATATACCCCCAGGTCTCTCTGTTCATGCACCCCCTTTAGGATTGTACCCTTTAGTTTATATTGCCTCTCCTCGTTCTTCCTACCAAAATGTATCACTTCACACTTTTCTACGTTAAATTTCATCTGCCACGTGTCCGCCCATTCCACCAGCCTGTCCATGTCCTCTTGAAGTCTATCACTGTCCTCCTCACTGTTCACTATACTTCCAAGTTTTGTGTCATCTGCAGATTTTGAAATTGTGCCCTGTCCAAGTCCAAGTCATTGATATATATCAAGAAAAGCAGTGATCCTAGTACCAACCCCAGTGTGCCTTCCCCCAGTCCAATAAACAACCGTTCACCACTACTCTCTGTTTCCTGTCACTTAGCTAATTTTGTATCCATGCTGCCACTGTCCCTTTCATTCCATGGGCTTCAACTTTGCTGGCGAGCCTATTATGTGGCACTTTATCAAACGCCTTTTGGAAATCCATGTACACCATGTCAACCGCATTGCCATCTACCCTCTCTGTTACCTCATCAAAAAACTCAATCAAGTTAGTTAAACACGATCTGCCTTTAACAAATCCGTGCTGGCTTTCCTTAATTAATCCACATTTGTCCAAGTGACTGTTAATTTTGTCCCGGATTATCGTTTCTAAAAGTTTCCCCACGACCGAGGTTAAACTGACAGTGAACATGGTGTACTCGTTCTGATACCTACTCCAATTAAATACTGGCCCGTGCTGGTGGCATGTTATATAGTTCAAGCATGAAGTCAAGCTTAGTTTCACAGGTGTGGGCTTGTCAACTGAAGCTGACATTTTGTGCTCAAGTAAGAAGCATTGGAAAGAAGTCTGAATTGTACAATGGGTCCACAGTGGAGATAATCAACTAATCGCCAAATGAAGGACAGGCGCTACAGAGGGTGGGCGATATAAAATGAGTTTAAGCCCCTTCCTCAGCCAGACCTCTGAAAGCTCAGGTCACCTGCCCTCCATCCCAGCTAGAGATGGCTTCTGATATAAACAGAAACCAAACAATGTTCAGGACACACAATGTTTCCCAGAAAAATAAAATTGTCGTTGTAACTCACCTTAGCATCCCGCTTGCTGAACTTATCCTTCATACTCTTCTCTTCAACACCACCGCCATCATCGTCCTCACCCTTCTCCTCCTCATGGTCATCACCGTCATCATCATCCCCCTCACCACCGCTGTCACTCCCTGAATCCTCTAAGCCAGAGAAAAGGCTCTCTTCACTGTCCGTTAGGTCACCTCCAACCTCATCCTCATCGAGTGTCGCATTTTCAAAGACGGGAAGCTGTAAAATAAGGAATTACGCATTTCAAATTCACCCGTGGCAGACCTCAAAGTAAAGTGGAGGACATCCTCTTAACGACAGGGACATCTCATAGCATGTAACACACAATGCATTACTCTGCTATGGTAGAACCTTACCTGCTGGCCCTTTAAGCCCAAGGGCTTCGTACTGTAAAAAGACATTCTCAGAGGCCAATTACAGACTAATTGCTCTTCAGCACATTAATTCGAGAGTATTTTCGGTTACTGGGGGAAAAGTAGCCAGGAAATCAGCAGGAATTGACCAGCTTTCTTGATACCTGTTAAGTGTGAAGTCTTAAGCAGTCAAGAACACGGGAAGCAGGAGACAGTGTTCGTCTATCCTCCATTACATCCTCAGGACAGAGGAAGCAGCTGGAGCACTGAATGACTGAGCTGACGGACTGGTTACAGCCCAGGGGTGGCACCCGGACAGCCCGCGTTTCCTCTCGGCCTCTGCGCCCAGAACCCCACTCAGTCTCTCCTCTTCGACCCCCCAGCTGATAAGGCTTGCAGCACAAGAAAAAGCCATATTGCTATTTTTACAATCTATGCTCCACTGATGCAGGCAGAGCGTTAATGAGCACCTTTCATTGGAAGAGCTGGATCACTATCTGTTGAGTATCCGGATTGACATTTTGTAGAGATATACAGAAACACCGCTCGATTTCCCAGCCTCCGCCCCTCCCGTCCCGTCACCCGGCCTGGGGAGGTCAATGGAGGAAGTGTTTCCTAAATTAGAGAGCTATGGCAGCAGCCAGATCCAGAATTGACCCTTGCTTCAGCAAGTTCCTGATCCAGGTCACTGTGCCGTGACTAGCAACCGGTCAGGCACTCTCAGAGAGGCAGCGAGTCAGCACCAATCCTGCCAGCCTGTTTCGAGCATTGCCTCCTGGCCTACCTTAAGCAGCAATGGCAGAGATGTGGGAGTAGGTCCCTCAGCTGCAGTCGAAGCGCGGCCCAGAGACTGAAGTAAGGATAGGGGGTAGCTTAGAGAAAAAAGTAATCAGAAAAGGAAGAGTGGGGGAAAAAAATGGTTTAAAATGCAGGTGCTGCAATGCGCAGAACGTGGAAAATAAATTAGCGGAACTCCAAGCCATTAATGTGCTGGGAGAGCTAGACTCTGTAGTATTAACAAAAACCTGGCTGCAAACTGGAGAAGAATGGAAAATAAACATCAGGATAGGATATTTAGGATAGAAATGTTACAAAGAGGTGGCGTGGCAATACAGTATTACTAAAAGAGGGGCGATGTAGACAAGAAAGGGGCAACAGACAGTCAAGCTGGCTGGAGCTCAAAGATTGTTTTTTTTTTTTTAAAAAGGGCTGGTTACGTGAGTAAGGGGGTATTACAGACCACGGGGAAAATCGGGGAAGGAAACGGAAGAGGAAATCTGCAGACAGATTAAAAAGATGAGATGGAATAACAAAGCGATTGTTCTGGGAGATTTTTAATTATCAACTTATGGAATGGGACAGAGAGGGAGTAAAGGGAATGGAATTCCTGAAGTGTGCACAGGAGTGTGCGAGTGGGCCGGAGGTGTTGTCAGATCCGGCTATGAGTAATGAAACGAATCAGACAGACCAGCTGAATGTGGGTGAGGACCTTCTGGGAATAGTGACCACAATGTATAACAAGGTTTAAGATCCGACTTAGAGAGGGGAAAAGGTCAGTACGAAAACTCAAAACGCATGATTGGATGACGGCAGATTTCAGAAAGACGAGAAGCGAGCGAGCAGAGGGGAGGTGGAAGGATAAACTGGCGCACAGGACAGTACAGCAACAAGTGGGAAGTTTTTAAAACAGTGATTGCAAAGGCACAGAATAAGTATATTCCATTAAAAAAAAACAACTAGTGGTAAGGAAAACTTTAGAGTCTTGAATTAAGGATGAAATTGCCACATAATAAGGGGCAAATAATTAGAAATATCCAGCACAGATTTCAAAAGGGATAATCCTGAAAGTAACTGGAGTGTCAGCCTGGATTCTGTGCTCAAGTCTCTGGAGTGGGACTTGAACCCACAACCTTCTGACTCAGAGGCGAGAGGTGCTGCCCACCGAGCCACGGCAGACACCACAACATCTGTCCAATGCACAAATGCCTTCTAAAGCTACTGTAGAACTTTACCCTGAAGTGTTCTTTTAATTTGAAGTTTGGCAGTGAGCCCTTCAGTGTGTGAGCAGCAGAGGTACAATTCCTACCACATGAGCGAGATCTCTTGGCGCATGCACAGTAACCCAACACCTTGAAACCCTAACTGGAGGAAGCAAACCGTTCTCGCACTCTGTCTCCTTTCCTGTAGGGGTCCATTTGATTGCAATCAAATGAGTCTCGCAGGCTTTCCCCACCGCCCCCCCACCGCCAATATGTTTTATGCTTGTCACAGTCGAGACAGACAGACTAAGAACAAAACACAATCATTCCAAATCCAACAATGGAACTGGTCACTGCTGCTGAGCAAAAGAGATGCTCGGTATCTCCCGACCCAAGGTCCTCAAAGTAAGAGGGACAGCCTCTGGTAGCAGAAATCTCGATACGGTAATTCTACCACCGCATTGCGCGGACTAAAAAACTTCAATAGATCAATCTATTCCTGTACATCTGGTAGACGAGTAACCTTGCAACTCCAAGTCTGGCGAGTGGGCGACGCAGACTGCAGTTTTGGGTTTCCAGGTGCCAATTTCTCCTCTCTCCCCCTTCTGTTTCAAACAAACATACGAACAATGACGGCCAGGTAAAGGCCCTCTGATCCACTGAGCCGGTCACACACAATTGCGATACCTTGTGTATCACAATATATACTACACCCTACCCGAAACCAGGTGATCTCCTAGGCTACATACAAGTTGTTGTTGTTGTTGGGAAAGGGAAAACCAGATCGAAGCTCTGCAGTCCTGCCACATCCAGTCGTGAATGGTGGTGGACAATTAAACAACTAACGGAGGAGGAGGCTCCATGAATAGGCTGAAGCGTTCGCAACCACCTTCAGCCAGAAGTGCCGAGTGAGGTCCCCACCATCACAGAAGTCAGTCTTCAGCCAATTCGATTCACTCCACGTGATATCAAGAAACGGCTGAGCGCACTGGATACAGCAAAGGCTGTGGGCCCTGACAACATCCCGGCTATCGTGCTGAAGACTTGTGCTCCAGAACTAGCCGCGCCTCTAGCCAAGCTGTTCCAGTACAGCTACAACACTGGCATCTATCCGACAATGTGGAAAACTGCCCAGGTACGTCCTGTCCACAAAAAGCAGGACAAATCCAACCCGGCCAATTACCGCCCCATCAGTCTACTCTCAATCATCACCAAAGTGATGGAAGGTGTCATTGACAGTGCTATCAAGCGGCACTTACTCACCAATAACCTGCTCACTGATGCCCAGTTTGGGTTTCGCCAGGTCCACTTGGCTCCAGACCTCATTACAGCCTTGGTCCAAACATGGACAAAGGAGCTGAATTCCAGAGGTGAGGTGAGAGTGACTGCCCTTGACATCAAGGCAGCATTTGACCGAGTGTGGCATGAAGGAGCCCTAGTAAAACTGAAGTCAATGGGAATCGGAGGGGGGAAAAACGCTCCACTGGCTGGAGTCATACCTAGCACAAAGGAAGATGGTTGTAGTGATTGAAGGTCAGTCATCACAGCCCCAGGACATCGCTGTAGGAGTTCCTCAGGGCAGTGTCCTAGGCCCAACCATCTTTAGCTGCTTCATCAATGACCTTCCCGCCATCATAAAAGGTCAGAAATAGGGATATTCGCTGATGGCTGCAGTGTTCAGCGCCATTCACAACTCCTCAGATAATGAAGCAGTCCATGCCCGCATGCAAGACCTGGACGACACGCTGGCTTGGGCTGATAAGTGGCAGGTAACATTCGCGCCACACAAGTGCCAGGCAATGACCATCTCCAACAAGTGAGAATCTAACCACTGCCCCTTGACATTCAATGGAATAACCATCGCCGAATCCCCCCACCAGTATGGTATCACAGTATGGTATGGCAGCTGTAGCTACTATGACCGGAAAGCCCTGCAGCGGGTAGTCAAAACTGCCCAACGCATTACCGGCACCCGGCTACCGACCATAGAGCACATATACCAGAAACGCTGTTTACGGAGGTCATGGACCATCATCAAAGACCCTACCCACCCCAGCCACAGTCTGTTCGCCCTCCTGCCATCTGGGAGACGCTACAGATGCATTCGCACCCGTACGACCAGATTTAGGAACAGCTTCTTTCCCAGGGCTGTCATCCTACTGAACTCCACAAATAAACTCTAAAGCCTGCACATCTGCCAATGCACTTTATTATGGTTATATTTATGTTAATATACTACAAGCCAAATGTACGTTGAATGTTTAAATGTCTTAATCTAAATGTACACTCTCGGGAGCCGCAAGCCTACATTTCGTTGTACTGCACATGTGCACTAACAATGACAATAAAAGTTGATTTGATTTGATTTGATCAACATCCTGGGGGTCACCATTGACCAGAAACTTAACTGGACCAGCCACATAAATACAGTGGCAACAAGAGCAGGTCAGAGGCTGGGTATTCTGCGGCGAGTGTCTCACCTCCTGACTCCCCAAAGCCTTTCCACCGTCTACAAGGCACAAGTAAGGAGTGTGATGGAATACTCTCCACTTGCCTGGATGAGTACAGCTCCAACAACACTCAAGAAGCTCGACACCATCCAGGACAAAGCAGCCCGCTTGATTGGCACCCCATCCACCACCTTAAACATTCACTCCCTCCACCACCGGCACACCGTGGCTGCAGTGTGTACCATCTATAAGATGCACTGCAGCAACTTGCCAAGTCTTCTTCGGCAGCACCTCCCAAACCCGTGACCACTTCCACCTAGAAGGACAAGGGCAGCAGGCGCATGGGAACACCACAACCTCCAAGTTCCCCTCCAAGTTGTACACAATCCTGACTTACATAAGAAATAGGAGCAGGAGTAGGCCATTTGGCCCCTCGCGCCTGCTCCGTCATTTAATGAGATCATGGCTGATCTGATCTTGGGCTCAGCTCCATTTCCCCGCCCGCTCCCCATAACCCTCGACTCCCTTATTGTTCAAAAATCTGTCTATCTCCACCTTAACTATATTCAATGACCCGGCCTCCACAGCTCTCTGGGGCAGAGAATTCCACAGATTTACAACACTCTGAGAGAAGAGACTTGGAAATACATCGCTGATCCTTCATCGTCGCTGGGTCAAAATCCTGGAACTCCCTCCCTAACAGCACTGTGGGAGCACCTTCACCACACGGACTGCAGCGGTTCAAGAAGGCGGCTCACCACCACCTTCTCCAGGGCAACTAGGGATGGGCAATAAATGCTGGCCTTGCCAGCGACACCCACATCCCATGAACGAATTTAAAAAAATTTCAGGCTACAGTTACACTCCGCAGAGTGAAGCAAGTGGATCAGATGATTTCATTATGGCTCTGTGGACCTGGTTTACACTGTTTGGCTACACACCAGTGCTTTACCCAAATAAGCTTGGAGGGAGTGCAGCGTAGATTTACCAGAAGGATAGCTGGACTCCAAGGGTTAAACTACAAGGAGAGATTACACAAACTAGGTCTGTATTGCCTGGAATTTAGACAGTTAAGGTATGATTTGATCGAAGTTTTCAAGATATTAAAGGGGAACATAGGGTAGATAGAGAAAGAGAAACTATTCCCGCAGGTTGGGGAGTTTAGGACTAGGGAACACAGTCTAAAAATTAGAGCCAGACCTTTTTGGAGTGAAGTTAGGAACACTTCTACACACAGAGTGGTAAAGTTTGGAACTCTCTTCCAGAAATGGCAATCGATGCTAAGTCAATTGTTAGTTTTAAATCTGAGATTGATCAGATTTTTGTTAGCCAAAGATTTTTTTTTATTCATTCACGGGATGTGGGCATCGCTGGCAAGACTGGCATTTATTGCCCATCCCTAATTGCCCCCGAGAAGGTGGTGGTAAGCTGCCTTCCTGAACCGCTGCAGTCCGCGTGGTATTAAGCGATATGGGCCAAAGGCGGGTACATGGAGTTCGGTCACAGATCAGCCGTGATCTCATTGACTGGCGGAACAAGCTCGAGGGGCTGAATGGCCGACTCCTGTTACTACGTTCCTAAGCCAAACAGCATTATTCCACAAGTGATGGCCACAATCCAAATGGTTTATTTTGCTTAAATCCCCAACAATCGTGGAAAAAAGACATTCAGATTTACTCAGCACTTCGTGTCTCTGAGAAACAAATTACTTTTCAAATGAAGTGACTCATGTCAGCAAAACTACAACCAATTTGGCCAGAGCGAATATCCCACAAACAGTAATGAGACACATGACCGGTTAATCCTTTTCTGGTAGTGTTGACTGAGGGATCAACATTGGCTCAAGTACCAGGAGAACATCCTGCTCTCGAACAGTGTCAGGCTTGGCTCAGTCGTAGCATTCGCATCTCCATGGCAGAAGGTTCAGGGTTCAAGCCCCACTCCAGAGACTTGAGCACATATTTTAAGCTGACAGTTCTGAGGGAGTGCTGCACTGTCAGAGGTGCCGTCTTTCGTATTAGACATTAAACCGAGGCCCCATCTGCCCTCGCAGGTGGGCATAAAAGACCCCATGGCACTATTTCGAAGAAGAGCAGGGGAGTTCTCCCAGTGTCCTAACCTATATTTATCCCTCAACCAACATCACTACAATAGATTATCCGGTCATTTATCGCACAGACACGATGGGTCAAATGGCCTCCTTCTGTGCTGTAAATTTCTGATTCTATCTCATTGTTGTTTATGGTGTGGAGATGCCGGTGTTGGACTGGGGTGGACAAATGTAAGAAATCACACAACACCAGGTTATAGTCCAACAGCTTTATTTGAAATCACAAGCTTTTGGAGCGCTGCTCCTTCGTCAGGTGAAGTGGAGAGATGCATAAAAACACAGCTTATATAGTCAGGGAAAGGGAATGTCAGATGTTTACAGGTAATCTTTCTAACTGCCATTTATCACACCTCGGCAGAGAGATAATCACAGCAATCAAAGGTGTAAATGGTGTCCAAACAGGTCAGTCAGGATTGCTGTAGCGATTGCTGTGATTATCTCTCTGCCGAGGTGTGATAAATGGCAGTTAGAAAGATTACCTGTAAACATCTGACATTATTCCCTGATTTCCCTACGCTACAACAGTGACTACAATTCTCAAGTACTTTATTAGCTGTGAAGGCCTTTGGGACATTAAGACACTGAGGCCTAGAAATTGGGTTGGGGTGCCAAAGTGGCGCAAAAGTCGCCTGAGCGCAGGTTTTAGCGCAGCGATCGGAGTGATACTGATCGCCAGAAATTCAGTTTCAGTGCCCGAGGGA
The DNA here is from genome assembly GCF_052327205.1 of Somniosus microcephalus. NCBI lineage: Eukaryota > Metazoa > Chordata > Chondrichthyes > Squaliformes > Somniosidae > Somniosus > Somniosus microcephalus. The sequence goes on along the minus strand of NC_140991.1, from coordinate 10,206,887 downwards.
GACGGGGCGAGGCTCGAGGCGCTCCGCGTCCCTCTTAGGGCGCTGAAACTGATTATCTCAGCGCAATGTGCCGCAGCGCCACATGCTGCGGCACGGCACGCTGCGGTACTGCAGGCCTTCCTCCCACTGTTAAGGGGGAGGTGCCTGCAACAGCGCGATCCCCGATCGCGAGTGCCGGCAAATGAGCCCGGCACTAAGGAGAAGTGCCGGGCTCTCGGGAAACAGCCGGCAATGCTGCGGGGGGGGGGGGGGGGGGGGGGGGGGGAGGTAGGTTAGGAGGCCGGGGACGGAGGTGCTGGCAGGCTGCCGCCGAAAAAGTGGCCGCCCCGCACCTCCACCTTAACTTGCGCCGCTGCCGGCACAGTAAGGCCCCGTGAACCGGGCGCAGGTAGCGAGCGGCGCAACTGCGGCGTTCGCTACCAAATATCGCGAACGGGGCGCTGCGCACACCGATGACGTCATCGGTGGCGGCGCAGCGCAAATGCCTAACGCCACCATTAGCGCCCCTACTGAATATCGCGGGAGGCGCAGCCAGTGGCGCTACAGCCACTGACTGCCTCTTTAGGCGCTAACAGGTGGCGCTACTCACCCAATTTCTCCCCCTATATAAATTCTTTCAGCAACATCCTACTGAACAGGAAGGGCTTTGCTTTTTAAAGACAGCACCTCCACAATGCAGAAGTGTACTGGAAGTAGCGATCTAGATTATATGCTCAAATCCTGGAGTAAGACTTGAACCCTCTGGCATGGAGGGGAAGAGTGCTGCCAACTGAGCCAAGCTGATAGCAGCCGAAATCTGTTCTACTTGTGCACGAGAGAGTGAGGAAATATGAGCACGCACGCACACATCTCCATCTTTTGGACTTAACCTCACACATGTAGGTGAAGACGCTAGCTTGAAACACATTGTAACCTCGTGTACTGCAGTCCAAGAGTTATACATATTAAAAACACTACATGGAAGCCTGCCAGTATGAGTCATTTCTGCGGGCAATGCACAGTCCAAGTTTACAGACATTTATCGGTACATTTTGTTGCAGAAAGCCAGTCCAAGTACAGAACTAGCACTCAGATTTGCTGAGGAAATTAAATTGTTGCCCATGTGCACATACTAATCCGGTAGAAAGTATCTGATAGCACCTCGGTAGAGGAAGAAATCATTGCTCTAAACAGACTTAGGCCGCGATTTTATCGGCACTCAGAGGGCGGGTTTGGAGGCGGGTCAAAGGTTAAAATCGTTTTGATTGACGGCAGGTGACGATCCCGCCGGCAACCCACCTCCAAACAATTTTCCCCATTGTCGGGTCCCCGATTTGCACATGGACCCGACACCTATCGGCGGGAAGAGGATTAAAAGCAATTACCTGCCTATTAACAGGTAGTTGCTAGTATTTGACAGGCTCTTTTTGAATTTTACCGCTTCTGGCTCGGGTTCCCCGACGTCTGGACACCACGCCAGGTAAGTGTGGCGTGTTGTGCGTCTGCTGTAGTGCTTCTGGATTGCTGACAGCTGCAGAAGTGGTGTGAAGGATCCAATGTTTCACTGGTGAGTCTCAGAGGTAAAAAAAAATGTTGGGAAATGCATTTTTAATACATTTACACATTTCTTTAGGTTACAAGTTTGGAAATCCATGTCCAGTGCCATCTCATTGGGAAAACCGCTCTCACCAGTGACAGATCGCTTCTGTCACTTCACCTGCAGCTGCCATCTATTCCAGCCTACGGAGCGAGTCATTGGAGAGTCTGGGTGCAAGAGTTCACCTTTATACAGTGATTGTCAGTGTTTGCAGCACCTCAATGCTGTCAAACACTGAAAAATCAGCTGTCAAAAAAAAATTGTGCGTAGTCCCTTTAAGAAAACCGGCAGATGACACGTCATCAAATGACATCATCTGATCGGCTTCCTCTTAATTGGCTGGCAAGCCCGCAGAGCGGGCTTAACAAGGTCAAAGTAAAATCACGTCTGTGGGCTGGGACTGGAAGCCGGAAACCACCTGACCCGCACCCAACCCGCCTCCATTGATAAAATCGCGGCCTAAGAATTTGAGAATAAATGCTGCTTTGGGAGTAATAGCAAGCACATCTTTGGGACCGATAATTCACACGGGCCACAGGAACAGAACTGCAAAAGGACCGGGCGAGCCGATGCCGAATAATGAGAAGCAAGTTGATGAAAATCGAGTGAACTCAGTGACTGTTTTTCTCATTCCTACATTTTATTTGGATTAACCTGCAGTGAATAACTTCAAAACGTTCACTCCTCTGGCGCTAAGTCAGTAACAACACACCGGCCGTCTGAACTGAAACGGGCCCCACGGAATAAAACCGCTGTACACCAATCTCACGTCTGGCTGCAAAAGAGCAGAAGCATTTAAGGATTCAGGTTCACAAGACAGGCAAAGTAGTGCCTCAAGTGGATAAGGCCATTCAGTAAAGCTGCTGGAATACTGGGTTTCACGGCAAGAGGCGTCGAATAGAAAAGCCCAGATGTCATGGTGGATCTGTAGAAAACCTCAGTAAGACGACAGTTGGAGTGCTGTGTGCACTCTGGGGCTGCTCACTATAGGAAAGGATATGGAGGATACAGCAGAGATTCACTAGGATGCTGCCTGGCGTGAGGAAATACAAAAACAAAAAGACGTGCCGAGCTGGGGGCATTTCCATTGCAACAGAAGAGATTACAGAGCGATTTGTAGGAGTTGTAACAAAAATATGAAGGGAAAGGATAAATAACAAGAGACTGTTTCTAGTGACTGAATGGATTAAAGAACAAGGCAATACACGGTTAATTGCAAGATATCGCAGGATCTTGCAGGGCACAAATGGCTGCCACATTTGCCAACATAACCATACTGATTGCCCTTCAAAATAGTTTGCTGTCTGTGAAGTACTTTGGGGTGCAATAAGGCAATATACAAATGTCGGTCTTCCTGATGGGTTTATTGCGCCAGGTTGAAAATAGAACACTGTGACAAATTCAAGAGTAAAATGACTTGATGCACTGGAGCACTGGCCGATATTAAATGCTGCCGTGGGACTCCAGCCCACGGCCTTTGATTCTGAAGTGTCTGCTGCCCACTGAGCCAAGGTGACAGACTAAAGACTCCACAGCGGCCCAATTGGCTGTACTCCATCAAGATACACTGCTATTGTTCGCTTCTTGTACTTTGTACAGTTGCATATTGGGGACATCAATCCTCCATTCTCTTCTTCTTCCTCCCTACCCAATAGAGCGGTCTCACACTGCTGCTACTATGCTAATATGCTTAGTTTTAAATTTCATTATATTTTCTGCATTGTCATGTTACTTTCGTTTAGGATTGTAGGAGAGTTGGACAGATATTTGAGGATGAGGAACTCGCAGGGTTACGGACAAACAGCGGGGGTGGGACTGAGCACGACGGCTCTTTCAAAGAGCCAGCACCGGCACGACGGGCCGAATGGCCTCCTCCTGTGCTGCAAGTTTCTGCGATTCTCTTGCAAAGAACGGAGGCGCTGAACCTCCCTGGCTCCTCCACCGTAAAGCTCGTTATCACCGCAGTACAGACCGGATTTGTGACAGCACCTCAGTGTTCAGCTTCTGTCACCTTATCTGAGGAAGGATGTTCTTGCCATGGAGGGAGTTCAGCGAAGATTCACCAGACTGATACCTGGGATGGCAGGAATGACGTATGAGGAGAGATTGGGTCGATTGGGCTTATACTCGCTGGAGTTTAGAAGAATGAGAGGGGATCTCATTGAAACTTATAAAATTCTGTCAGGACTGGACAGACTAGATGCAGGAAGGATGTTCCCGATGGCGGGGGAGTCCAGAACCAGGGGTCACAGTCTAAGGATAAGGGGTAAGCCATTTAAGACAGAAATGAGGAGGAATTTCTTCACCCAGAGAGTGGTGAACCTGTGGAATTCTCTACCACAGAAGGCAGTAGAGGCCAATTCATTAAATATATTCAAGAAGGAGTTGGATATATTTCTTAAGGCTAAAGGGATCAAGGGATATGGGGAGAAGGCAGGGACAGGGTACTGAATTTGGATGATCAGCCATGATCGCATTGAATGGTGGAGCAGGCTCGAGGGGCCGAATGGCCTACTCCTATCTTCTATGTTTCTATGTCACAAAAGGTGGTTTACAGTGCAGTGCCAGGAGAACATCGCCCACATACTTTACAACTTCACCAAAACCTCGCACGCTTCACCGAAGGCTCAGTGGGCGAATTCACCACCTAGTGTGGCAATGAAGGGGGGAGACCAAGAGGCTGAGGGTAGACCTAATTGAGGTGTATAAAATTATGAGGGGCCTAGATAGAGCGGATAGGAAGGACCTATTTCCCTTGGCAGAGAGGTCAATAACCAGGGGCAGAGATTTAAAGTAATTGGTAGAAGGATTAGAGGGGAGTTGAGGAGAACTTTTTTCACCCAGAGGGTGGTGGGGGTCTGGAACTCACTGCCTGAAAGGGTGGTAGAGGCAGAAACCCTCATCACATTTAAAAAGTACTTGGATATGCACTTGAAGTGCCGTAACCTGCAGGGCTACGGACCAAGAGCTCGAAAGTGGGATTAGGCTGGATCGCTCTTTGTCGGCCGGCACGGACAAGATGGGCCTAATGGCCTCCTTCTGTGCCGCAGATTTCTATGATTCTATGATGGCAGCAGGTTCAGTCAATGGTGTGCTCTGAGCTGCTTTCAGTTGTTGGCATGCTAAAGGCCTCGGCAATCCATGGGCTCGGAAAAAGGAAAATAAAAGTGTTTCTAATCCTGATTTTCTTTGCCAGTGGCCCCTGCCAGACAGTGTGCACGTGACTGGGAGTAAGAATCGAACTTGCCTGTCGCACCCACAGTTGAACATTCAACACCAGTTACTCTCGGGTCAAGCACAAAGAATTGGGTGGAGGTACCAAAGGTGTGGGCAGCAGTAGAGTGGAGACACCCCCCCCAGAAACCGAGGGAGAAACAAATTCAGCTGTGGCAATGCACCGGTGGTTGGAGACATTCTTAGCCACGTTTGGTTGCTCAGTTACCTTGGAAGGGAAGACAGCTTTGAGCACGTTTGCGAATGTAGACTTGGAACTCTGTAGCATGAACACTCCAGGCGAGGGGATCTCATTGAAACTTATAAAATTCTAACAGGACTAGACACAGGAAGGATGTTCCCGATGGCGGGGGGAGTCCAGAACCAGGGGTCACAGTCTAAGGATAAGGGGTAAGCCATTTAGGACAGAGATGAGGAGGAATTTCTTCACCCAGAGAGTGGTGAACCTGTGGAATTCTCTACCACAGAAGGCAGTAGAGGCCAATTCATTAAATATATTCAAGAAGGAGTTAGATATATTTCTTAAGGCTAAAGGGATCAAGGGATATGGGGAGAAGGCAGGGACAGGGTGCTGAATTTGGATGATCAGCCATGATCTCATTGAATGGTGGAACAGGCTCGAGGGGCCGAATGGCCGACTCCTGCTCCTATCTTCGATGTTTCTATGGCACAAGCACATCCCCGCAGGAAAATATCAGACAAGTCACCCACAAGGTCACTTTTACATGACGCCAAAGGAGAGTTGCGTAATTTAATTAGCAAAGATCATGAAAGTAGATCACCTATTCACCCTTTCGGCAGAAGAATGCTGTGTTAAAATAGATGTGGAAAAAATATTTATAGAATTGATTCTGCCAATGGGTGAGCTGCTCAGGGCACTGCCTAGTGTGGAACTTAGCCATACAGATCAGGAAGTTTACAGATTCCTTCCTTAATCTGCGTTGGGCTATCTGATCTCAGGCAATGGTCGGGATGCTACAAATGGCTGGAGGAGGGGGAAGGGGAAGAAAAAAAAAAAATCAGCTCAGGTTCCCAATACCAGTTTCGCGGCCCCAGGTGGAAAATGCACACACATGGACAGTGGACAAGGGCACGATCAGGCGCGTGTGTGCCCTTCTCACTCCGCCTCTCCCTCCTCACAGTCAAACAGCCTGCCAGAACTCACTATCTGGGCTCGCACAGTAAGAACGATCACTCACGTGAGGCACCAGAGGCTGGCGGCCAGCCACAGAGCCATACCCCAACCTGAGTTAGTGTCTTGAGGAGCAGGGAAGGAATGAAGGGGAGATAATTAGCACAGCGAGAAAGAGATAAACCAGCAAACAAACAACGCTGAAAGAGACCTCATTCAACTGTCACCACTGCTGCCAAACGAAGAAATTTGGGGGGGAAATTCAGTTGGTTGCGCCACCCGTTAGCGCCTTAAGAGGGCGCTAAGTGGGGCGCAAACCAACTAGCGCCCGGGCGCGGCACTGCCCACGCCTCCCGCAAGATTCAGCGGGAGGTTAGTGGTGGCGCTAACCGGTATCGCTGCGCCGCTGGCGATGACGTCATTGGTGTGCGCAGCGCCCCGCTCACACCCCGGCCGCGATCTTCGGGAGCGCCCCGACTTACCGCCAGACGCTATGTCCGACAGGGTCAGGGTGGCGTACCTGCAGCCGGGGAGGCGCAATTTAAAGGCGAGGTGCGGGGTGGCCATTTTTGTCGCTGGCCGCCTGCCAGCACCTGCCTGCGCTCCCATCCCCGGCCTCCTGATCCCCACCCCCCTGCGGAGTGCCAGTTCTTTTGCCTGCACTCCCGATCCCCGGGGGCCCAGCTGGGCCCCAGATCGCGCTGCACAAGGCCCCTCCCCTTTAAGAAGGGGAGGAAGGCCTGCAATACCGCGGCGCTGCAGCACGTAGCGCCCCGATATTCACTCACAGCGCCCCAAGAGGGATGCGCCCCGCTTCCCTCTTGGAGCGCAACCACTCAATTTCTAGCGCGGGGGCGCTAATTTTTCCGGGGCGCTAAAGTTAGCGCCTCAATTGGGGCGCTACTCAATTTTTAGCCCTTGGTTTGGTAACGATCTCCAAACTACCAAACTGACATGAATCAGTCATTCATGAAAGAAAGACTTATGAAATAATACTGAGCGGCCTGCGGGTGGCGCTGTCCAGGGAGAGTATAAATACTCGGGCACGGGCCCAGCTTGCGCAGGACATTCTTAACAGGAACTAGTGAAGGGCACGAGACCTCCATGTTGTAAAACAGTTGATTAAAGCTTTGTTTAACGCTTAGACCAAGTGCCTAGTAGTTTTCTTACGTCACAAACGTTTGGTGAAATTATTGCACACGGTTCACTATTCCTCTCCTCGGACCTCGCCCGTCTTCTGAACTGTCTTGTGGTTAAATATTCTTTATTCATTCTCGGGATCTGGGCGGCGCCGGCAAGGCCAGCATTTATTGCCCATCCCGCCCGAGTTGCCCTGGAAAGGTGGCGGTGCAGTGCAGTGGCTTGCTCGGCCAGAGGGCTGTTCAGAGTTAACCACATTGGTGCAGAACAGGAGTCGTATATAAATCAAACCGGGTAAGGACAGCGATTGCCAAATCACACGCATCAGCAACAGTGGCACTCACTTCCTGTAAAAGGATCTGTACATCGGCTGTGACTCAGCACAACATGTGGAGCAAAGTAACTGGGGCAAACGGTTTACTAGATTTAACTCTCGGCACTCCACTGGAGCTGGCCATTAACCTGAAAACGGTTAAACACCTGGATTCTGCTGACTATTGCGTAGCTAGATTTGAATTGTAATTAAGAGGATGGCCAAAAACAAGACTTAAAAGCAAACTTTGGAACTGTGGAAACATTAGTGGGAAGGAAGCCTCACTACTAGAAAAAAATGAATAATTTAACATTATTTTTAAGAGACATGGAAAATACATCCTTGCAGGGAGGAGTAACGAAGCAAAATCTAATATCTAATAAAAAGATCAACATATGAAGCTGAAAATTACAGACCAGTTAGGCTGGAAATTAGAGGCCAAGTAACCTTTCAGTAGCAAGGAAAAGGCTTGATTTAAGAGTTTGGCAGAAACTACTATTCCTCTGAAGAGCACAGACCAAGGCAAGGTTTAAGTAGTAGCGATACATGCCTCACAAAATCAAGTCGAATTACTGAGGTGCTAACAATTTTAGCGCACAAAAATTTGAGAATTTGAATTCAGTTTTATAAAAAATAAATAAATCTGGAAATAAAAAGCCGGGATCACCAAAAGTGACCATGAAGCTGTTGGATTGTCGGAAAAACCCAGCTGGATCTATAATGTCCTTTAGGAAAGGAAGCCTGTCCTTACTGACTCATTCTGGACTATATGTGACTCCAGTCCCACACCGATGTGTTTGACTCTTAACTGCCCACTGAAGTTGTATCAAACTGCTACAAAGAATGACTTGCAGCGGTTCAAGAAGGCCCACCACCACCTTCTCAGGGAAACTAGTGATGGGCAATAAATGCCGGCCTTGCCAGCAATGCCTACATCCTTGGGGTGGGACTGGAGTCACACATAGGCCAGACCGGGTAAGGACAGCAGGCTTCCTTTCCTCATCACGGTTCAACCTCTGTCGCCTCCATTCCAGATCCAAGGTCGTCCCATCCTCTGTCGTCGAATTACAGTATGCAGACGACGCTTGCGTCTGCGCTCACTCGGAGGTCGAACTCCAAACCATCATCAACACCTTCACCGAAGTGTACGAGAGCATGGGCCTTACACTAAACATCCGTAAGACAAAGGTCCTCCACCAACCTGCCCCCACCACATAGTACTGCCCCCCGATTATCAAAATCCACGACAAGGCCTTGGACAACGTGGACCCCTTTCCATACCTCGGGAGCCTACTGTCAACAAGGGCAGACGTCGATGACGAAGTCCAACACCGCCTTCAGTGTGCCAGTGCAGCCTTCGGTCGCCTGAGGAAGAGAGTGTTTGAAGACCAGGACCTCAAACCCGGCACTAAGCTCATGGTCTACAGAGCAGTAGTGATACCCGCCCTGCTGTATGCCTGAGACATGGACCATGTACAGCAGGCACCTCAAAGCACTGGAGAGGTACCACCAACGCTGCTTCCGCAAGATCCTGCAAATCCATTAGCAGGATAGGCGCACCAACGTCAGTGTTCTTGCTCAGGCCAACATCCCTAGCATCGAAGCTTTGACCACGCTCGATCAGCTCCGATGGACGGGTCATATTGTCCGCATGCCCGATACAAGACTCCCAACACAAGCGCTCTACTCAGCAAGGGAGCCCCAGGTGGGCAGAGGAAATGCTTCAAGGACACCCTCAAAGCCACCCTGAAAAAGTGCAACATCCCCACCGACACCTGGGAATCCCTGGCCCAAGACCGCACAAAGTGGAGGAGAAGCATCCGGGAAGGTGCCGAACACCTCGAGTCTCTTCGCCGGGAGCAAGCGGAAGCCAAGCGCAGGCAGCACAAGGAGCGCATGTCAACCCAAGCACCCCACCCACCCGCCCCTTCAACCACCGTCTGCCCCACCTGTGACAGAGACTGTAGGTCCCGCATTGGACTCATCAGCCACCTGAGAACTCATTTTTAATGTGGAAGCAAGTCATCCTCGGTTCGGAGGGACTGCCTAAGAAGAGAAGACCATTTGCTAGCCCAGGTCCTGTTGTACTGCTCCAAAAATGCCAGCCTACAATAATGACTGTTAGGACTTTAGGACAATTGTACAGGGCCTTGGTGAGACCACACCTGGAGCACTGTGTGCAGTTTTGGTGTCTGTACCTAAGGAAGGATATACTTGCCTTAGAGACAATGCAACAAAGGTTCACTAGATTGATCCCTAGGATGAGAGGGCTGTCCTATGATGAGAGATTGTGTAGAATGGGCCGATACTCCCTGGAGTTTAGAAGAATGAGAGGTGATCTCATTGAAACATACAAGATTCTGAGGGGGATTGACAGGGTCGATGCTGAGAGGTTAGAAACATAGAAAAAAAATAGGAGCAGGAGTAGGCCATTCGGCCCTTCGAGCCTGCTCCGCCATTCAACATGATCTTGGTTAATCCTCTATCTCAGTACCATATTCCCACGCTCTCCCCATACCCCTTGATGTCTTTTGTGTCTAGAAATCTATCTATGTCCTTATTAAATATATTCAGTGACTTGGCCTCCACAGCCTTCTGTGGTAGAAAATTCCACAGGTTCACCACCCTCTGAGTGAAGAAATTTCTCCTCATCTCAGTCCTAAATGTCCTACCCCGTATCTTGAGACTGTGACCCCTCGTTTTAGACCCCCCAGCCAGGGGAAACATCCTCCCTGTATCCAATCTGTCTAGCCCTGTCAGAATTTCATATGTTTCAATGAGATCCCCTCTCATTCTTCTAAACTCTAGTGAATACAGGCCTAGTCAACCCAATCTCTCCTCGTACGACAGTCCTGCCATCCCAGGAATCAGTCTGGTGAACCTTCGCTGCACTCCCTCTATGGCAAGTATATCCTTTCTTAGGTAAGGAGACCAAAACTGCACCCAGTACTCCAGGTGTGGTCTCACCAAGGCCCTGTATAACTGTAGTAAGACATCCTTGCTCCTGTACTCAAATCCTCTTGCAATGAAGGCCAACATACCATTTGCCTTCCTAACTGCTTGCTGCACCTGCATGTTTGCTTTCAGTGACTGGTGTACAAAGACACCCAGGTCCCTTTGTACATCAGCATTTCCCAATCTATCACCATTTAAATAATACTCTGCCTTTCTGTTTCTCCTAGCGAAGTGGATAACTTCACATTTATCCACGTTATATTGCATCTGCCGTGTATTTGCCCACTCACTCAACTTGTCTAAATCGCCTTGAAGCCTCTTTGCATCTTCCTCACAACTCACAATCCCACCTAGTTTTGTGTCATCAGCAAACTTGGAAATATTACATTTGGTTCCCTCGTCCAAATCATTGATATATATTGTGAATAGCTGGGGCCCAAACACTGATCCCTGCGGCACCCCACTAGTCACTGCCTGCAACCCCAAAAAAGACCCATTTATTCCTACTCTCCGCTTCCTGTCTGTTAACCAATTTTCAATCCATGCCAGTATATTACCCCTGCTTCCCCTTGCTGGAGTCTAGAACTAGGGGGCATAGTCTCAAGACTGATACCTGGGATGGCAGGAATGACGTATGAGGAGAGATTGGGCTTATACTCGCTGGAGTTTAGAAGAATGAGAGGGGATCTCATTGAAACTTATAAAATTCTAATAGGACTAGACAGACTAGATGCAGGAAGGATGTTCCCGATGGTGGGGGAGTCCAGAACCAGGGGTCACAGTCTAAGGATAAGGGGTAAGCCATTTAGGACAGAGATGAGGAGGAAATTCTTCACCCAGAGAGTGGTGAACCTGTGGAATTCTCTACCTCAGGTGGTAGTTGAGGCCAATTCATTAAATATATTCAAGAAGGAGTTAGATATATTTCTTGAGGCTAAAGGGATATGGGGAGAAGGCAGGGACCGGGTACTGAATTTGGATGATCAGCCATGATCTCATTAAATGGCAGAGCAGGCTCGAGGGGCCAAATGGCCGACTCCTGCTCCTATCTTCTATGTTTCTATGTCAGCCTTTTAAGTCTGAGATGAGCAGGAATTTCTTCACTCAGAGGGTTGTGAATGTTTGGAATTCTCTGCCCCAGATGCGGAGTCGTTGAATATATTCAAGGCTGAGATCGATAGATTTTTTGGGCACGAGGGGAATCAAGGGATATGGTGATCGGGCGGGAAAGTGAAGTTGAGGTCGATGATCAGCCATGATCTTATTGAATGGCGGAGCAGGCTCGAGGGGCCGTATGGCCCACTCCTGATTCTTATGTTCTTATGACATGAACACGTACATGTACATGATGGAAGAGTCAAAAAAAATGTGCATTATGTATCACCTTACAACGTCACCCGGGACATCACAAAAGTGCTTCACATGCGATGAACTACTTTGAAGTGCAGTCACTGTTCTTGAGTAGGCAAATGCAGAAGCATTTGCACACAGCAAGATCCCACACACAGCGATAAGATGAATGACCAGTTTATCTGTCTTTGGGTGTTGGTTCTTCAAACCATACACTGGGGTTGTTTTACCTCTCACTGAAAGACGACAAGTGAGCAGAAACATTCTTACTCTCTTCTCTCCCACCAACCCTCAAGAGTAGTAGTTATATGAAGTGCAATACCATCAGATTTCAGTAATGCAGGGTAAATAGCCTGTTAATTACGTAGAACCTGACAGCACAGAAACAGGCATGGACTGAAAATTGGTTAACAGACAGGGAACAGAGAGTAGGAATAAATGGGTCTTTTTCGGGGTGGCAGGCGGTGACTAGTGGGGTACCGCAGGGATCGGTGCTTGGGCCCCAGCTATTCAAAATATATATCAATGATGATTTGGACGAGGGAACCAATTGTAATATTTCCAAGTTTGCTGACGACACAAACCTAGGTGGGATTGTGAGTTGTGAGGAGGATGCAAACAGTGATTGCGTGGCTGCATTGAGGAGGGGGTGGAAGAGAGGGCGAGGAGGGTTGAGTGTGATGATGTGCAGAAGATGGACCATGCTGGGACAGCACAGGCTCAAATGGACCAGCTGCTCTTATCCTAGCCTCCTCCACATCTTCATACTATTCCCTGACAAACAGGAGGCCAGTGACTGAGTCTCAGGCCTCTGCCACTGTCGCTCCGTAACCAGCTGCCACGGTTACCAACCAGTTACCACCCCATCAGATGATCAGCAACGTCAGGGACTAGCTTCTCTGCTGACCTGGTGAGTAAAGGCACTCTGCCATGAAGACCAGAAAGTCTCTCAGTCAATGCCGAGTTACCCGATCTTAGCCACGGTGCTGCAATTGCCTGGGCTATTGGGGTAGGGGGGGCGATGAAACAAAGTGGGTGCAATCGGCTTGGATTTCAGTTCCTGATGGTTATCCAGTGCCTCTTGCTGTTAAGGGCAGGACCTGGATTGTTAATCCAAGTATAAACGCAGGTGTTGCTGGGACTGTGGATGCAAACTAGATGCAGGAAGGATGTTCCCGATGGCAGGGGAGTCCCGAACCAGGGGTCACAGTCTAAGGAGAAGGGGTAGGCCATTTAGGACTGAGATGAGGAGGAATTTCTTCACCCAGAGAGTGGTGAACCTGTGGAATTCTCTACCACAGAAGGCAGCTGTGGCCAATTCATTAAATATATTCAAGAAGGAGTTAGATATATTTCTTAAGGCTAAAGCGATATGGGGAGAAGGCAGGGACAGGGTACTGAACTTGGATGATCAGCCATGATCTCATTGAATGGCGGAGCAGGCTCGAGGGGCCGAATGGCCGACTCCTGCTCCTATCTTCTATGCCACTTGTGTAATACACCTGTTAGGGCTGAACAAATCGATACTGCAATGTATGATGGCATGGGAAATGATGCTTTTACAATGCATTATGTAAGGAACATGTTATATACTGTAACAGAACATATAACAAAAAGACTGCAAGAGATATCTGCTATCTAAGATTGAGACCATCCGTTCAGCTGCCTCTGCCACTTCCCTTCCTTCCCCTAGCCCACCGGGACAACTTCCTCCAAGGTTCCCCCTTGCCCTAGCCCTGAACTCACATCTTTCTCTAGTTTCTCTCCATCTCCCCTCATGACCTCTCCGCACTCATCTTGTTCGAGACCCACTTCCTGCTTCCTCGACCCTATTTCCACCAAACTGCTGACCACCCAACTTCCTTTTCTGGCTCCCATATTAGCTGACATTGTTAACGGTTCTCTCTCCTCAGGTACTGTCCCCCTCTCCCTCAAATCTGCCCTCATCACCCCTCTCCTCAAAAAACTACCCCTTGACCCTTCCGTCCTTGCAAACCACCGCCCCATCTCCAACCTCCCGTTCCTCTCCAAAGTCCTTGAACATGTTGTCGCCTCCCAAATCCGTGCCCATCTTTCCCGGAACTTCATGTTTGAATCCCTCCAATTAGGTTTCCGCCCCTGCCACAGTACCGAAACGGCTCTCATCAAAGTCACAAATGACATCCTTTGTGACTGTGACAAAGGTAAACTATCCCTCCTCGTCCTTCTTGACTTGTCTGCAGCCTTTGACATGGTTGACCACTCCATCCTTCTCCAACGCCTCTCCACTGTCATCCAGCTGGGTAGGACTGCACTCGCCTGGTTCCATTCTTATCGATCTAATCGTAACCAGAGAATCACCTGCAACGGCTTCTCTTCCCGCTCCCGCATAGTTACCTCTGGTGTCCCCCAAGGATCTATCCTTGGCCCCATCCTATTTCTCATCCACCTGCTGCCCCTCGGCGACATCATCCGAAAACACAGCGACAGTTTCCACATGTACGCTGACGACACCCTGCTCTATCTCACCACCACTTCTCTCGACCCCTCCACGGTCTCTAAATTGTCAGACTGCTTGTCAGACATGAGCAGAAATTTTCTCCAATTAAATATTGGGAAAACCAAAGCCATCGTTTTCGGTTCCCGCCACAAACTCCGTTCCCTAGCCACCGACTCCATCCCTCTCCCTAACATCTGTGTGAGGCTGAACCAGACTGTTCGCAACCTTGGTCTCATATCTGACCCTGAAATGAGCTTCCGACCACATCCACGGCCTAACTAACACCGCCTATTTCCACCTCCGTAACATCGCCCGTCTCCGCTCTTGCCTTAGCTCATCCGCTGCTGAAACCCTCATCCATGGCTTTGTTACCTCTAGCCTTGACTATTCCAACGCACTCCTGGCCGCCCTCCCACATTCCACCCTATGTAAACTTCAGGTGATCCAAAACTCGGCTGCCCGTGTCCTAACTCGCACTGAGTCCCGTTCGCCCATCACCCCTGTGCTCGCTGACCTACATTGGCTCCTGGTTAAGCAACGCCTTGAGTTCAAAATTCTCATCCTTGTTTTCAAATCTCTCCATGGCCTCGCCACTCTCTATCTCTGTAATCTCCTTCAGCCCCACAACCCCCCACCCCCCGAAATATCTGCACTCCTCTAATTCTGCCCTCTTGAGCATCCCTGATTATAAATCACTCCACCATTGGTGGCTGTGCCTTCTGTTGCCTGGGCCCTAAGCTCTGGAATTCTCTCCCTAAACCTCGCCGCCTCTCTTTTCTCCTTCAATACGCTCCTTAAAACCTCTCTCTTTGACCAAGTTTTTGGTCATCTGCCCTAATTTCTCCTTATATAGCTCGGTGTCAAACTTTTTGTCTTATAATACGCCTGTGAAGCTGTGGTAAACCACTGTTAACCCTGTACATGTCTGTGTGGTAAGCCACTGTTAACTCTGTACAAGTCCGGGCATGTCTCCACCCCTGGCTCCACCCCTAAGCCCGGGTATAAAGGTGACTCACCACCCTTCCCCCGGGAGCTCTTAGGATGGATTCACTAGCAGAGGCATGCTCCAGTTCTTAGTCAATAAAAGCCTACTTCATATAAGTCCATCTCGTAGTCTTTGGTGTTGTTGATAGCACATCAGAAGCGCCTTGGGGCGTTTTACTATGTTAAAGGCACTATATCAATACAAGTTGTTGTGTAGTAGTATCTACAGGAGAAGGGTCGAGAATCAGAGGACACAGATTTAAGGTGATTGGCAAAATAAACTTTTTTACTCAGCGACTGGTTAGGATCTGGAATGCGCTGCCTGAAAGGGTGGTGGAGGCCGACTCAATCACGGCTTTCAAAAGGGAGGTAGATCAGTTCCTGAAAGAGAAACATTTGCAGGGCTACGGGGAAAGGGCGGGGGGGATGAGACTAGCTGAGGTGCTCTTGCAGAGAGCCGGAAGGGTGCGACGGGCCAAATGGCCTTCTTCCGTGCTGTAACCATTCTATGATTCCATGACACAATGCAAAAACTCATGAAGTTTACTTCGGCGGACTGCACCTCCCAGCTGCATAACTTCTAGTACCACGAAGGTCAAGGGAACCCATCCAAAAGTCACGCATCATTTTGGCTTGAACAAGTATCATCGTTATTTACTGTTGAAATCCTTATCTAACACTTTTGCAGAAGCACCAGTACAACGGCTGCAGCTGTTCAAGGAGGCCCGCCACCTTCTCAGGCCAACTAGAGATGGGCAATAAATGCCAGCCTCACCCAGATCCCCAGAACAAAGAAACATAGAAGATAGGAGCAGGAGTAGGCCATTTGGCCCCTCGAGCCTGCTCCACCATTTAATGAGATCATGGCTGATCAGCCAAATTCAGTACCCTGTCCCTGCTTTCTCCCCATATCCCTTGATCCCTTTAGCCTTAAGAAATATATCTAACTCCTTCTTGAATATATTTAATGAATTGGCCTCAACTGCCTTCTGTGGTAGAGAATTCCACAGGTTCACCACTCTCTGGGTAAAGAAATTCCTCCTCATCTCTGTCCTAAATGGCTTACCCCTTTATCCTTAGACTGTGACCCCTGGTTCTGGACTCCCCGACCATCGGGAACATCCTTCCTGCATCTAGTCTGTCTAGTCCTGTTAGAATTTTATAAGTTTCAATGAGATCCCCTCTCATTCTTCTAAACTCCAGCGAATATAAGCCCAATCGACCCAATCGCTCCTCATATGTCATTCCTGCCATCCCAGGTATCAGTCTGGTGAATCTTCGCTGCACTCCCTCCATGGCAAGAACATCCTTCCTCAGATAAGGCGACCAAAACTGCACACAATACTCAAGATGTGGTCTCACCAAGCCCCTGTGCAACTGCAGCAAGACATCCTTGTTCCTGTACTCGAACCCTCTCGCTACGAAGGCCAATATACCATTTGCCTTCTTAACCGCCTGCTGCACCTGCATGCTTACCTTCAGCGACTGGTGCACAAGGACACCCAGGTCTCGTTGCACTTCTCCTTCTCCCAATCTACTGCCATTCAGATAATAATCTGCCTTCCTGTTTTTGGCACCTAAGTGGATAACCTCGCATTTATCCACATTATACTGCATCTGCCATGCTTCTGCCCAATCACCCAACCTGTCCAAATCATACTAGAGTTTCTCGGCATCCTCCTCACAGCACACACGCCCACCCAGTTTTGTGTCATCTGCAAACTTGGAGATATTACATCTAGTTCCCTCGTCCAGATCATTAATATATATTGTGATAGCTGGGGTCCTAGCACCGATCCCTGCGGCACCCCACTAGTCACTGCCTGCCACTCGGAAAAAGACCCGTTTATTCCAACTCTTTGCTTTCCGTCTGCCAACCAGTTCTCTATCTAAGTCAATACCTTGCCCCCAATCCCATGTGCCTTAACTTTACACGCTAATCTCTTATGCAGGACCTTATCGAAAGCCTTTTGAAAGTCCAAATACACCACATCCACTGGTTCTCCCTTATCCATTCTACCAGTTGCATCCTCAAAAAATTCCAGATTAGTCAAGCACGATTTACCTTTTGTAAATCCATGTTGACTTTGTCCGATCCAGTCACTGTTTTCCAAGTGCTCTGCTATTACATCTTTTATAATGGACTCTAGCATTTTCCCCACTACCGATGTCAGGCTTACCTGTCTATAATTCCCCGTTTTCTCTCTACCACCTTTTTTGAACAGTGGGGTTACATTAGCTACCCTCCAATCCATGGGAACTGTTCCAGAGTCTATAGAATTTTGGAAGATGACCAGCAATGCATCTACTATTTCTAGGGCCACTTCCTTAAGTACCCTAGGATGTAGATTATCAGGCCCTGGGGATTTATCGGCCTTCAATCCCGCCAATTTCCCCAACACCATTTCCCTACAAATACTGATTTCATTCAGTTCCTCCCTCTCATTAGACCCTATGTTCCCCGACATCTCTGGGAGGTTATTTGTGTCCCCCCTTTGTGAAGACAGAACCAAAGTATGTATTTAATTGGTCTGCCATTTCTTTGTTCCCCATTATAAATTCCCCTGATTCTGACTGCAAGGGACCTACACTTGACTTCACTAATCTTTTTCTCTTCACATATCTAAGAGCTTTTGCAGTCAGTTTTTATGTTCCCTGAAAGCTTACTCTCATATTCTATTTCCCCCCTCTTAATTAGTCCCTTTGTCCTCCTTTGTTGAATCCTAAACTGCTCCCAATCCTCAGGTTTACTGCTTTTTCTGGCCAATTTATATGTCCTCTCCTTGGATCTTATGCTATCCCTATTTTCCCTTGTTAGCCACGGTTGAGTCACCTTTTTTGTTTTATTTTTATGCCAAACTGGGATGAACAAATTCTGTAGTTCATCCATGCGATCTTTGAATGTTTGCATTGCCTATCCACCGTCAACCCTTTGAGTAACATTCCCCAATCAATCCTACCCAACTTGCGCCTCATACCATCGTAGTTTCCTTTATTTAAATTCAGGACCCTAGTCTCTGAGTCAACTACTTCACTCTCCATCTTAATGAAGAATTCTATCATATTATGATCGCTCTAACCCAAGGGGCCTCGCACAAGATTGCTAATTAATCCTTTCTCATTACATAATACCCAGTCTAAGATGGCCTGATCTCCAGTTGGTTCCTCGACATATTGGTCCAGGAAACCATCCCGTATACACTCCAGGAATTCCTCCTCCACAGTATTGTTACTAATTTGGTTAGCCCAATTCATATGTAGATTAAAGTCACCCATGATAACTGCTGTGCCCTTATTGCACGCATCTCTAATTACCTGTTTAATGCCATCCCCAACCTCCGCATTACTGTTTGGAGGTCTGTATACCACTCCCACTAACGTTTTCTGCCCCTTGGTATTTCTCAGTTCTACCCATACAGATTCCACATCATCAGAGCTAATATCCTTCCTTTCAATTGTGTTAATCCCCTCTTTAACCAGCAATGCTACCCCACCTCCTTTTCCTTTTAAAAACAGAAAATGCTGGAAAAACTCAGCAGGCCAGGCAACATCCGTGGAGAGAAAATAGAGTCAACGTTTCGGGTCAACCGTTTTGTCAAGACTGGAAAAGCACAGGAAATGAAATAGATTAAGAGGCCAGGCTGGGAGAGAACAAAAGAGAAGTGAAGAGACATTAAGAGGTATTCAAGACAAGACGAGATGGTGATCAGACTAGTGGAGACAAAAGACGGCTCTAGATTAGGTGTGAAATGCGCTGGCAGAATGGGAGGCAGCTGCCACGTGGGAGGAAAAAAAAGAGCGGGGGGGGGGGGGGGGGAGGGCCAAAACAAAGGTGTGGATAAAAAATAAGTTAAAAAGTAATGGGGGCCGAGGTTATGATCTGAAATTGTTGAACTCAATATTGAGTCCGGAAGGCTGTAAAGTGCCTAATCGGAAGATGAGGTGCTGTTCCTCGAGCGTACGCTGAGCTTCCGTGTCTCCACTAGTCCTATCACCATCTCGTCTCGTTTTTGAATACCTCTTAATGTCTCTTCACTTCTCTTTTGTTCTCTCCCAGCCTGGCCTTTCAATCTATTTCATTTCCTGTGCTTTTCCAGTCTTGACAAAGGGTTTTGACCCGAAACGTTGACTCTATTTTCTCTCCACGGATGTTGCCTGGCCTGCTGAGTTTTTCCAGCATTTTCTGTTGTTATTTCAGATTTCCAGCATCTGCAGTATTTTGCTATCCTTTTCCTTTTTGCCTATCTTTCCTGAATATTGAATTACCCCTGGATGTTGAGTTCCCAGCCTTGGTCACCCTGGAGCCATGTTTCCGTAATCCCAATCATATCATATCCGTTTACCTCTATTTGCGCAGCTAATTCATCCACCTTATTATGAATGCTCCTCGCATTAAGACACAAAGCCTTCAGGCTTGTTTTTTTAACACTCTTACACCTTTTAGAATTATTATTTACTGTGGCCATGTTTGATTTAAACCCTTGATTTCTCTGACTGCCATTTTTGTTTTTCTCCTTCATGTCTTTTGCTTCTATCCTTGTTTCCCTTTCCTCTGTCTCCCTGCTCGGGTTCCCAACCCCCTGCCATTTTAGTTTAAACCCTCCCCCACAGCACTAGCAAACACTCCCCCTAGGACATCGGTCCCAGTCCTGCCCAGGTGCAAACCGTCCGGTTTGAACTGGTCCCACCTCCCCCAGAACCGGTTCCAATGTCCCAGGAATTTGAATCCCTCCCCCTTGCACCATTCCTCTAGCCACGTATTCGTCTGAAATATCCTTCTATTTCTACTCTGACTAGCACGTGGCACTGGTAGCAATCCTGAAATTACTACCTTTGTGGTCCTATTTTTAAATTACCTCCTAACTCCCTATATTCAGCTTTTAGGACCTCATCCTGTTGGTACCTATATGCACCACAACAACTGTCTGTTCACCCTCCCCTTCCAAAATGTTCTGCAGCCGTTCTGAGACATCCTTGACCCTTGCACCAGGGAGGCAACATACCATCCTGGAGTCATGTTTGCAGCAGCAGAAACGCCTATCTATTCCCCTTACAATAAAATCCCCTATTACTATAGCTCTCCCACTCTTTTTCCTCCCGTCCTGTGCAGCAGAACCATCCATGGTGCCAGGAAGTTGGCTGCTGCTGCCTTCCCCTGATAAGCCACCCTCCCCAACAATATCCAAAGCGGTATATGTGGTGTATGTGCCTTTAAGAGCCCCAGGTGTGCTGTAATGCCGGTAATTGCCACTCGGGCTATATAAGCCTGTATATTGTGTATATCCGTTAGAACCCCCCCCAGACTTTGCTTAGTAAATACCTATGAACCAACTCCTGTCTTCAGTGTCTTTATCAACACACGGACACTACAGTGGCGACGAAGTGGAAACGGACTTACCTGCAATTCGGCAGCACCTCAAGGACATCGATTCCTCGGGCGTCCAGAAGACTCAAGGAAGTGAGAGAAGCTGTGGTTTCACCAGCTGGCCAAGCTGGTGGCAGGTACTGCGCTAATCCTTCCTGGGCGTCAGGCTGGGGCTCCAGCGGCTGGCTCTACAGCTGAGACAGGCAGCGAAATCGGAGGCAAGCAATAACGGACTGGGAGGGAGCACTCGGGAGACAGCCGGCGCGGCAAGCAGGTCAGCGTTCAGACCTCCGGCGGGAACGAGTCTCCAACAGTAAATAAAATTTTAAAAAAGAGAACGGAAACCGCAGTAAACAGCGTTGTTATCGGCAGCAGCGGCGGGAAAGCGCGGGAAGCGCCATATCTTTGCTACAGAAAAGAAAAAAAGCGCGGGAAGCGCCATATCTTTTCTGAAATTCCTAAGTCTGGTAATATTGATGCTTTTGATAGTGAAATAGAGGATTGGACCACATACGTGGAAAGAGTAGAGGTATATTGCACTGCAAATGGAATAGAAGATGAAAAAAAAGCTTTAGTACTTCTGAACTTAATGGGCGCAAAGACATACGGGCTGTTATGAAATTTAATCACTCCAGCCAAACCAAAGGGCAAGAATTTTAAAGAAATTGTTGATACCCTGCAGGAGCATTTAAACCCAACACCGCTGCTGATAGCGGAACGATTCAAGTTCTTCAAGAGAAATCAACACAAGAATGAAAGTAACGCTGATTACCTAAACGAATTAAGAAAGCTATCAAAGTACTGCCAATTCGGAGCAGGACTATCGGATTATCTTCGAGACAAATTTGTTTGCGGTCTCTTAAGTGAAGGAACACAAAAAAGACTGCTTTCTGAAAAAGATTTAACATTGGACAAAGCTTTCAGTATGGCTGTATCATACGAAGCAGCAGCAAAAGGAGCTGCAGAGATACAACAACTGACACAGGACTTCGGCACCCATGAAATGACACAGGGTTTCGAAAGATGTTATCGCTGCGGCAGATCCACCCATAACCAGAGGGACTGCTGGTTCAAGGACAAAGCATGCAGGCAATGCGGAAAGATTGGACACATTGCACAGGTATGCCGATCTGGACAAAATAAATCCACTGACAGAAAAAAAAAAATCAATAAAGAAAAGTACAGGAAGGCACAAATGATGACGGACAGTAGCTCCGAAGACCAGAAGAGCGATAGCGACTTCGAAAACAAGAGACTAAGCTGTCTCAAATTACATAATGTACTTGCCAAAGATGATTACCAAACCATTTGGGCTACCCTCACAATAGCAGGGTCCCCAGTTAAAATGGAGCTAGATACAGGATCAGCTCTAACCGTAATAAATCGACGGGATTACGAGAGGCTATTTTCGCATATACCTCTAAAAGACACATCCATTATCTTAAAAACATATACGGGAAGATACATTTAGACTGGCACTCCATTCAGGCACTGACGGTGACCAGTAAGGAAAAAAACAATGATGACATCATACCTAAACGATTAAAAGACATCTTGGCCAACGCCAAAGAAGTGTTTCAGGAGAAACTAGGAACCTTGAAAGGCATCACCACCTCAATAAAAGTGGAAGATGCAGCAATTCCCAAATTTTTTAAGGCAAGACCGGTGCCATACGCAATTCGTCCAGCAGTCGAGGCAGAGCTGGAGAATTTGGAAAAGGCAGGCGTATTATCCAAAATAGATTGGAGCGAGTGGCCAACACCCATCGTTCCAGTCATGAAAAAAGCATTGAATAATGATAAATCTGAAGAACAGAGAAAAATTCGCATCTGTGGAGACTTCAAGGTGACTGTAAACCCGGTCCTTCACACAGTACAGTATCCTCTTCCGAGAATAGAAGATATTTTCGCCTCACTATCCGGAGGGAAACGTTTCACCAAAATTGACTTGGCACAGGCATATCTACAGATGGAGGTTGAGGAGGCCTCTAAAAAGTATCTCACGATAAACACACACAAAGGCCTGTAACAGTACAATCGACTGGTTTTTGGAGTAGCATCAGCTCCAGCTATCTGGCAAAGAGCTATGGAGCAAGTCCTGCAAGGGATTCCGGGGACTCAATGCTACCTAGACGACATCCTTGTAACAGGAGAAAATGACAACGAGCACCTTGCCAATTTGGAGCAGGTGCTCACTAGGCTGAAAGAACGGGGCCTACGAGCAAATCGCCCCAAGTGCGAATTTTTCCAAAATCAGATATCATATTGTGGCCACATAATTAATAATGAAGGGTTGTGTAAGTCACCTGAAAAAATTGAAGCGGTCATAAAAGCCCCAGCACCTGAAAATGTTTCACAATTAAGGTCGTTCCTGGGATTAATAAATTACTATCATAAATTTTTACCGAACTTATCAACTCTTCTACACCCTCTCAATGAACTTCTACAAACAGGAGTGATTTGGAAATGGAACGAAGACTGTAAACGTGCCTTCCATAAATGCAAAGACTTAATCACATCCGAAGAAGTTTTGGCTCATTACAACCCATCACTGCCAATCAGACTGGCGTGCGATGCATCCCCTTACGGCATAGGAGCAGTATTATCCCATAAATTCCCTGATGGCTCAGAACGGCCGATAGCTTTTGCGTCACGCTCATTAAACTCAGCTGAGCGTAACTATGCCCAAATCGACAGGGAAGCACTCAGCCTGGTATGGGGAGTGAAGAAATTCAACCATTACCTACACGGACAAAAATTTACCTTGTTGACTGACCATCAACCCCTCATCTCCATATTCAACCCTAAAAAAGGTGTTCCCATTATGACAGCGCAAAGGCTACTGTGGGAGTTGAAAGACTATATAGAATTACAGTTTGACTTACCTAAAACCTGGTTCGAAATCGAACAAAAGTACAGTACCTCCTCCGGACAATGGTCTTTGGATGACATAAAAAGGGTCTGGGGAAAAACGACCCGTATGAAAGATAAAAGACGGATCAGATGGTCCTTGGCACTTATGGGCCAGATCCGACAGCGAAATGAGATTAAGGCAAACTCCCAACACAATCACGACTTGACCAATGCAAAAGAGCAGAAAGATGCGATTTATGAACAATTGAAAAAGAAAACAAATGAGCTTGAAAAGTCAGAAGTGGAAGTTAAAAAACTTAAAGGTGAAGTTAAGGACTGTAAAAAACAATTGGATAAACAACCGATAGTCCCGGTAGTTGAAGAAAAGGGAAAATGTGTCGGGACCTGGAAGGGTTACCCAGATCTAAATGAAATAAAGGAGGAAGGTCGTGGGAGACAAAGACAAGAAGCAGGTCAAGAGACCGACTCGGGATCCTCTAGTAATGTCAGTGAAAGTGAAGAAGAGAAAACAGGACCCCATTTGGCCCCGTTGAGACAGAAAAGGAAAAGAGCAGAAAAGGAGTATGAGAAGAAAGAAGATGGGGAAGAAAGGGCGAAGTACCAACTCCACCCGTGTGACGGAGTCCAAATTCTGATTGTAATGATACCCAGGAGAGAGGGAAATAAGTTACACAGCAAAGTAAAGACTGGCCTGGGAAATGATGAGCAAGATATAGATGCCAGATGGGATGAGATCCAACAGTGGTTACAAGTGTTTAGCCCTGCAAAAACAGATTGGGGAAAGATCATAGCCTGTCAACAGAAAGGGACGGAGGAAGTGTTAGAGTACGACGGGCGATTTAAAACTAACTGGTTGGAAAACTCGGGGCTGAACACAGGAGAGATAAAGAAGGAAAAAGATCTCATTTGCAGGCTAACCAATCTGAAAACTCAGCAAAGGAAGAAAAAAAACAGGGATTTGGAAAGCCAAGAAATGCTGAGATGCCGATGGAAAAAGAGGAAAAAAAAGAGAAACTTAAAGTTTTACTGACATGGAAGTTATTAACATCTGTGCTGAGACAAATAAAACACAAGATTTGCTGAGTGAAAGGAACCTTGAAAAATGACTATGAATGTTTAAGAAGTTACAGTATTTCTTTTGTCTGATTAGATGTTCTTTAAAAGAAAGATTCTGTTATGTGTGTTTTAGCTCCACCCACTAAAGCAGTTTGATTTGATTTGTTTAAATGTGAAAAACTAATTTTTCTCCAGTTATGTTTTTACAGTATTTTGGAAAGACATTTGAAGAAAGGACAATAAGAAATATGATGTAATTTACTGTTTTCTGCAAGAATGTGCTATTTTGTTTTGTTTTATCTGTTCTGTTCGTGTTTAGTTAAAGTGTGAAAACACAACTGTCTTTTTCGATCAGGAAAGTTTTTTTAAATTTACGTGAAGTGACGCAATTACGTCTGATAATGTTTTGCTCCACCTTCTTAAAAACCTGCAAAGGAGTTAACCCTTCCCACTGACAGCTTAAGTTCACCAAGCAACAACTTTAGTATGAAATTTAAAGATATGGGACATTATTCAATTTAAGTTTCTTAATTTTAAGTTAATATTTCCCCACAGTGATAGAAGGAAAATTATGATTTGGTGACACTGGATCAAAAGGTTAGAGGCCTGGGGTCTTGCATTAAAGATGTATTACAAAAGACAAATGAAAATACAGATAAAGAATTATCTGAGGATCAAACGCTGACCATACATCTACAAAAGATAGTTACAGTGCTAGAAACAACACACCCAAACCATTAATAAAAGAGTACAATGCATCTCAGCAGGCGGCTGCTAATGACATATGTAGCACATATGGTAACTGGATTGTGGAACAAACCCGAGAAAACCTGGCCCAGATACAGGCAGGGGAAGTACCCTTATTAAGGGCGAACCTGACCGGTGGGCACAAGGGGGACGGTACCTCTAAACAGGTAGTAGCAGGCAGGAGCTTGACGGATTGCCAGTTGAGAGCAATGGTTCGGGTGCACCCTACACAAGTCGAATGTAAACCTGATGGGGGAGGGCTCCTAGGGTTGGTATTGGTAATACCGTAATGGCACCCCAAGCCCAAGGCACTACTGAATGGGCTCCTAGGGTTGGTATTGGTAATACTGTAATGGCACCCCAAGCCCAAGGACAAGAGGTGTAATTACACTACTGAATGGGCTCCTAGGGTTGGTATTGGTAATACCGTAATGGCACCCCAAGCCCAAGGACAAGAGGTGTAATTACACTACTGAATGGGCTCCTAGGGTTGGTATTGGTAATACCGTAATGGCACCCCAAGCCCAAGGCACTACTGAATGGGCTCCTAGGGTTGGTATTGGTAATACTGTAATGGCACCCCAAGCCCAAGGACGAGAGGTGTAATTACACTACTGAATGGGCTCCTAGGGTTGGTATTGGTAATACCGTAATGGCACCCCAAGCCCAAGGCACTACTGAATGGGCTCCTAGGGTTGGTATTGGTAATACCGTAATGGCACCCCAAGCCCAAGGCACTACTGAATGGGCTCCTAGGGTTGGTATTGGTAATACTGTAATGGCACCCCAAGCCCAAGGCACTACTGAATGGGCTCCTAGGGCTGGTATTGGTAATACCGTAATGGCACCCCAAGCCCAAGGATGAGAGGTGTACCGAATACAGAATATTGGGGTAGTGAAGGACGGAATGCACATATCCCACATGTAATTAAAGGAAAGTGATTGAGAGTGTAAGATTGAAACAGGAGAATTACACTACTGAATGAGAACTTGCAAAATGCTCTCAGGCAGTTTAAAAGAGCAGAAACAAAACTGAAAAAAAAAATCAGTCTGAACTCGATGATTTGAAACAAGAAGAAAATAATTTGAACGACCGCTTACTAAATCTCCAGGTAGATTGCCAGACCAAGGAAGAACTGGTTTCAGACTTGGAGAATAAATTAATGAAGTCAAAGCAGAATGAAAATTCTCTTGCCTCCCTTCTAGCTGAGAAGGAAGATGCTTTACTTGAAAAAGTCAACAGGTTAAAGCAGTTTTCGGAAAACATTGAGAAAAGTCAGGCAACAATAGAGACCGTGGAAAAAGAAAAGTTGAATCTTGAGAATAACTTTAAGCAACAGATTATGCTTTTAGAGAGCCTAATAGCTGAGAAAACCGCATTAGTGAAAGCACAACTACAGGAAAGAGCACTTCAGGAGAAAGAAATGGAAGAGATTAATGTAGGGCTAGTTACTGCTAAAAATCAGCTTGAAATCAAGCAGGCTGAAGTGGCCAGATTACAGGCAGAGGGCCAAGAGCTCAGGTCAAAGCTTAAATAGCAGCAAGTAAGACCCTGAAGAAGTATTCAGCCATTAGACGACTACAATCTTTCGATAAGATACCTGAAAGCCCGAGAGAGGCTTGTATCGGATGGTATGGGTGACACGATATTGAGATGTGTGTGTAACTGTGACTTGTTACGTATGAGGTAATTACCATCCAGGAATGTATGGTGAATCTGCACTGAAGAACGGGTCTCAGACATGCTCAGTTACTTGACAACAGCAAAACATGAAATGGTTAATGTGGCTCAGGAGAGCGAGACAACTTTTAAAGCATTGACACATACTCCATCAAGAAACTATCGAATTGATGAAACAATCAGAATAGAGTTAAACACACTGGTACCTGTTAGAGGGATTGAAATTGAAGTTGAAGTGGAGAGTTACATGGAATCTGGATTGGGACAATTGAGGGCCAAGGAGAAATCATGTTTAGTAAGAATTATCCACAAGATGGATACGAGGAGAAGAGATCTGGAGAATCTTTTAAATCCATGATTTGTTGATTAGATGTTAAACTGTAATGTCGCTTGAAATGATTGTAAGACTGAATTTAACTGTGACTGTAATAACTGTGTTTTGTAGGTAACAGAGCGTGGGAAAAACCAGTACGAATCCAGTATGAGGTGATTTTAGTGGTGCCTCCTGTGTCACTACTACTGCAATTACCATGCTTTACGGGTCTAACAGGACCTGTCCCATCAACCAACACGTTTTTAAGTATGAGCTACACAATTATGTGGCACAATTCGGATACTCGGATATGACATTCCCCTGTTGTTTGTGGGTTTCAGTGAGCTCATGATGCGACTGAACTCCTCCCTAAAGCATTTTTATGTTTTGGAGCAAGACAACTCGAGAATAGATATTGAAATTGACAGCATAGGGGACAACTCACATTGGTGGGATATTGGGCTTAATACATCAGCACACCCTTAGGTTCGTATTATTTCACATGCTCTGGTAGCTATCCAACTTGTAATGATAGTGTATTTGATATATGTAACGTGTGTAGTAAGACTTTGATACATAAGCCAATTGGGTACTCATGCCCATGACTGACAAGCACTAACAAATTAATTGAGCACACCGAAAGAGAAGATCCGAAGTAATGTAGAGGAGACCCCAGGCGTGGTAACATCAGGAAAGATAGAAGAAACAGAGGATGCCCCAGGCGGGGCAGAATTGGAACACCGGAACAGTGAATTGAATTTGAGTAAGGGGTCAGAGGTTGCTCCTCCCCCTCAAAAGAATGGACTGTAAGGAAGGGAGAAATCTTCAAGACTCCCTACTAACTAACGCCCAAGTTGAGAGAGCAATAAGAGCTAGCTAGATTAGTCAAGAGCCGATTGTGAGAAGTCAATAAGGATATTTCTTTCTCAAAGAAGGGAATTGTAAGAAATAGCTGCTAGATTCAAAGATGGGTTTTAATTCTTAGACCAGGGACTGACAACAGGCAAGCGGAAAAAGATAGCATAAATGCCAGCAAGGTCGAATATCAAGAATCAAAAGACAAATAGAAAATGATAAGGAAATGGTAAAATGCAAGGAAACAGGGAGGATAGCACCTGCTAGTTAACAAGGAGCCACGAAGCCATAAAATGCCCTTGAAGAATCTTGACAAAACACTCCTCAGAAAGATAAGAGGGAGGCCTTGTACAATAGGATGGGGATCAAATTGTGTGTTTCTGTTGATTAAATGTGCTTGCCACCAGGCGGCTGCTGCCCCGCGGCCAAGACGCCTTGCAGGTCGCCGCAGACCGTTTTTACATCTTAAAGGGGCATGTTATATTTAGTTGCTAGATTGTTTTGTACCTTTTTACTTTTTAATTTTTACCTGAATGTATTTTTCAAAGCCATAAGCTATGGGGAGCTCCTCCCACTTTTTAAGATGCACTAATTAATTTAAGATCATGAAATCAATTAACTTATTAAAACCAGGCTTTTACTGTGGCCAAGTAAAATCCTGGTTGATGTAAATTTGTGCAGAGCCACTGATCCGGACAGTGGCAAAACACAGCAATGATTGATTATATTTTTAATCTGACTCTTTATTTTTATGATTCAATTTTTGAAAGAATCAAAGGGGGAGTGTTAGGGAATATATATATATTTTAATAACATAGATTTTAATATGATTAAAATCTAATGATTTAAAGAAATCAGATTATGCTTAAGCTGACCACATTCCAAAGGATGGTGTGATGTATCAGATCCAATCACAGCTGGTAACGTCACATCGGCTGACTTAGAAACTGAGAACAATGAAAATGCTGATTTAGCTTAAACTGTGAAAGTGCTGATCTTAGCTTAAAACTGAAAGTGATGATTCTGCTTAACTAGAGAACAAAGGAATGATTGATGTATCAGAGATCCAATCAGTGTGATGTAGTTGAACCAACCATAGCTCTGCATGCATGCTGCTGAGCCAATGGTAATAAAGGGGGTGGGTACATCTGCTGCTGTATAAAAACCAGCCATTTTGAATATGATGTTAGTCGGATGAAGGAAGTCAAACAGTGTAAATCAAGTGATGCAATAAATCGACTATTTAAAACTTACCACCGGACTCGCAAACTTTAATTTTAGTGTGTTGACCTCAGATCAGTGTGCTCCACTGAAATTAATTACCCGATCTAACAGCTACAGAGGTGGTCCCTTTTTCTAGGGGCACACCAATACAACATAGAATACAAAGGGTCAAAACAGCATGGGAATGCTGACGGTTTATCGCGCCGACCGTTGCCAACGGTAGAAGAGACACCTACAGTAGACCCAGTAGAGATGTTCCACTCTACCATAGTGGAATGTCTACCAGTGACAAATTCTGCCATTGAAAGGGAGACGAGAAATGACCCGACTCTCTCACGGGTCTACGATTTAACAGTGAAGGGATGGCCAGCACATGGCGAACCACTGTTGCCAGCATTCTCGCAAAGAAGAGAACAGCTGTCAGTGTGCCGAGGAACCTTGATGTGTGGATCCAGAGTGGTGATTCCACCCAAACTCCAGGATAAAGTGCTAAAGGAGCTTCACGAGGGGCATCTGGGTGGAGTGAAAATGAAGAACCTAGCTAGGGCGTTTGTATGGTGGCCAGATATCGATGGAGACATCGAAGAAATGACCAAGAGCTGCCTAGGATGCCAGAAGGTCCAAAACGCTCCACCACAAGCCCCTCTACATCCATGGGAGTGGCCCTCATCTCCCTGGAAAAGGGTGCACATCGACTTTGCTGGTCCATTTATGGACTCAATGTTCTTAATCGCGGTTGATGCACACTCCAAGTGGCCGGAGGTGATAAAGATGTCCTCCACCACCACGGAAAAAACCATCACAGTATTAAGGACCATATTTGCCAGGAATGGGCTGCCGGAACAGATATGTTCTGATAATGGACCGCAATTTGTGTCCGAAGAATTCAGAAAGTTCTTAAAAAACAATGGGGTTAAGCACTACACGTCCGCCCCATACCATCCCGCCACCAATGGATTGGCTGAAAGGTTTGTCCAGACCTTCAAGAAGGCCATAAAGGCCATGGGTAATGAAGACATAAAACTTCAGCACAAGGTGGATAACTTCTTATTCGCATACAGGAATGCAACACATATGGTTACCAACCAAACTCCCGCCATGATGTTCTTCAATAGAAACCTAAGATGCCGGCTGGATTTGGTCAAGCCCAACATCAGAAGGGACGTGGAGAACCGGCAGTTTCAAGGCATGAATGAAAGGCCAACTAGAACCTTCCAGATAGGTCAACAAGTTTTGGCCCGGGACTACCGTACCGAGAAATGGCAGCCTGGAACTATCTGCACACGACTAGGACCACTGATGTATACCGTGGACATCGGAGAAAGCATAATAAGGCGCCATGCTGACCAAATCATAAAGTCATCCGAAAAGGGACAACCTACACCACAACTCTATACATCTAACGATGAAGTAGGGATACCCATATCTACCTCCGATCCGGTGATACTGGAACCTGATGAACCTGACACTGGCATTCAAGCCGAATCAGCCTTGCCAGAAGAACCTACTACACCACCAGAAACTACTACACCCCCGAGGCGTTATCCGGACCGAGTCAGGAAGCCTCCTGAGAGACTAACTGATAATTAATTAACTACAGCAATGTATATTATTTTGCTTATAACATGTAATTAATAATTACTTAAAATATGATGTACTGGTTAGCTAAAAGGGGAGGAATTGTGGTGTATGTGCCTTTAAGAGCCCCAGATGTGCTGTAATGCCGGTAATTGCCACTCGGGCTATATAAGCCTGTATATCCGTTAGAACCCCCCCCAGACTTTGCTTAGTAAATACCTATGAACCAACTCCTGTCTTCAGTGTCTTTATCAACACACGGACACTACAGTACATCTGTTTGAGAGGGGGATGGTCACAGGGGACCCCTGCACTACCTGCCTGCGCCTACTACTCTGCCTGGTGGTCACCCATTCTCCTCCTGCCTGTGCAGCCTTTACCTGCGATGTGACCAACTCCCTAAACGTGTTATCCACGACGTCCTCAGCATCGAGAATGCTCCAATATGTATCCACTCGCAGCTCCCGTGCCGCAATGCTGTCTGCCAGTAGCTGCAGCTGGATACACTTCCCGCACATGAGAATACCAAGGTCAAGGAAATAGAAACCAGAAACTGCGAAGGCAGCAAGAAGTAAAATAAAAAGGCTAAACTGATCTTTGGCTGCTAATATGGCTGGCGCCCATAAATGTCACACCTTGCTGTTAGGAACAATATAAGTCAGTGTGCAGAAGTTATACAGACAATAGGCGATCAGAAAACGCATTACCATGATTGCAAACGCATTACCATAATGTTTAGGTGATCGTGAGCACATTACCAGGATATTTACTTAACTGTAACCCATTCAGTTAAATGTGACTTCTTTATTTCAAACTGCCAGGCCAGGAAATCAAATTAAATGTATACGTGCACAGCTCAGGATTGGCTCAGAATGTACGATGTGTTAATGTCTTCTCAAATGCAAGTATAATAATGTAGCACACGGTATGGCAAATTGCTTGCTCTGTTGGATTCGCAGACTCTTGCAGGAGTCGGTGTCGATATATCAGAGTAAGACTCCGCGGATAATAAATCGTTTGAATTCATCCAGTTGTATTCGACTCAGTGTTTGCTGAACCAGACTGAGGGTAAAAGAATCCGTTCTAACATTTGGTGTCAGAAGTGGGATCTCAACGGACAGTCACCGAGAGTTCGCGAACTAGGAGCTGAATCGTCTCGGACGTGGAGAGAGGAAATGGGCCCCCGATGTAAGTAGTTTCTTGTACTGCCTCGGTTTTCCTCTGATTCCGCCAGTCTGACGACGAGTCGGCCAATCGCTAACTCCCGTGTGGTGTCCCGCCGAGATCCAGGTCAGTCTGGCGAATACTGGAAGGGATAGGTGATTAGGTCAGTGATCGGATATCACTGAGGGTCAGTGATCGGATATCACTGAGGGTCAGTATACGTACTGAGGGAATAACTAGGAACTGTGTAAACTTAGAAATAAGCACTTGTGTCAGGTAACGCGTCGACCTCGTATCTCACTTGGCCCACCTAGGCTCTGAACAAGTTTAAAACGCGACTGTGTAAAGTTCACAAGGGGAGTAAGATGGGCAACTGTTTAGATACCACGACTGAATCGGGTAGCGCCTTACAGACCCTTTGTGAACAACATCCTGACAAAGCGAAGCAACTCAGACAGTTGTCGGGAGGATTGAATAAGAAATTAGGAAGTGATCAATGACCACTAGGAGGAACTAAGAATCTAGATGCCGCTAAAAAGGCTCAAGAACTAATTTGGAAAAGTAACAGGGGTACCACAGCCAAAGAACTAATTGCCCTATGGAGACAGTACTGTCAGGAACTGAAAGAAACTTCCTTGCTAGCAAGTTGGCAGGATAATGCCTTAAAATTAGGAATAGCACTTACAGGGGGAGGGGTAGTCAAATCAGTAGAGGTATTGAAAAAGGAATGCGCTCATGAGAAACGCTCAAAACAGGAGCCTGAAAAGACCATGAGCGAGCCTGGAAAGGCTGATAAGAGTGGATTACGTAATCCAATGGTTGGCCTTGCCTTGACAGAGGGAGATGGTGATGATGATTTGGACGAATGGAATCACAGGGCTCAGGTTGTTCCCCACGCTCCCCCCCGTACGTTAACATTTATCCCCTGGTGGCACCCGCACCAGCTGTACAAACCCCCGCGCCGACACCTCAAGTATCTGCCAGTGCCGTTTCCCCGCCGCCGTCAGTCACGGTTCAAGTAAATAATCCCCCGCCGGTCCAGATGGGAGACCAACAACCGGGTCCCCAGTATACCGACCCTGTTGCCTTTTACACCCGACTCAGGACTAAGAATAATCGGCCCCCGACGACACCCTCCCCACCCCAACCCAGTCCATCAAGGTCACGAAAACGGAAAAATCAAAGGCAGATGATTCAAAGTCAGAGACTAGAGAGTCAGAGCCAGAGTACCCTCAAGGCTTTAAGGTCCTTTTTAGAGTGCCGGGACCATAGTGACATTGACAGTGGAGATTCAGGAGACGACTTGTCATCCCTGGAATCAGAATATGATACCGAGAGACCCGCCAGACATAAACCGACAGCCCGGCAGTTGCCGGTGAAACAAATGCCTAACCCTGCCTTTAACGTGAATATTCCAGTGGCCGCCGATAACCCCCGAACCATAGGTATCTTCTACCCCTGGAAACCTAACGAGGTAATGGCTATCTTAGCCGGGATGCCAGATAGGAAGAAATCCCCCACCTTGTTTGTAGAATTCCTCCGGACTACTATACTCGTCTATAATGCTGAATCAAGAGACTTATGGGCGTTAGTACAGCAGATCTTGACTCCCGCCGAACACGCAAGGTTTTTGGTTAACCTAGGCTTTGAGGACCATGCCACATTAGAGGCTCAAAACGCACAGAGTGCTGCTCGTGAACGCGCCATACTCACTGCTTTAACCACCACCCTGCAGAAACCCATTGATATATCCAAGGTGTTGGATACTAAACCACGAAAGGGCGAGGGAGCAGAGGAATTCCTAGAGAGATTCTCAGAGGTATATCGGAGTCAGTCAGGAGATGCTAATTACCGGAACGGAGCAAACTCGCCGCAATACTGTGCTATCCTGATAAATTGTCTACCAACCTCGGTGTCTGAAGCAATTAAGACTAACAATATGAACTGGTCAGAGAATAGTCCCAGCCAGATGGCCAGGGCAGTGAAATATTATTGGAAAGAGAGTAAGAGTCAGGAGAGTCAGCCCCAGGTCAAGGTCAAGACTGAGTACGTGATAAAAAAGGAAGAGCCAAAGCCCACCCAAGATGTGATAGGATATCAGACGGAGCCCCCGTACTGCGTCCCAGGGTGGGTTGATAGACAAGGGTACAGAGATACCAGCCATCCCAACGGACCAACCGTCCCTAATTATGGCCCACCCTACGCTCCCCCAAGACAAAATTTCGGCGATAGAGGAAGAGGAGGGAGGCAAGCAGGGTCAGATACCTGTTTTAACTGTGGCCAGCAAGGCCATTGGAGCAGGGAATGTCCCTCCCGAAGACAAGGAAGAGGGGGCCACATGCAAGGACAACGGGGAGGTTGGCAGGGAAATCGGGGACGAGGAAGATATACAGACTTCTCCCAGAATAATCCGTTTCCCCAGTACTGACTAGCCAACCTCGTGGCGAACGGGTTCCAGTCGGACAAGGAGCCCGTTCTATCCCTGCTGATTGAAGGGAGCCGACATACGTTTCTGGTAGACACTGGAGCTGCTATGTCATCTGTCCGATCAGAGCTCAGTCTCCCTAAATCCGGGGAGACACAAAGCCTGTCCGGATTCCAAGGACAAGTGTGCCAGTACCCGATATCAGAACCAGTTGAAGTAGCATTTCAAAATGAGTCTGTGAAACACCAATTCGTGATCACAAATGGGCTGGATTGCAATCTCATGGCCAGAGACCTGTTATGTGCATTTCAACTAAGACTTGAGTGTGGGAACGAAGGAATAACTGTAAAACCATGGGCCCCTAAAAGACAATGTTACGTCTCTATCACCCCACAATGGTGGACTCTGGACTTAAAAGATGAACCCCCATCTCATGTAACCCTAGCTTATGATCGAAGTGGAAAGGATAAGGAATTGGAGAATTTTTACCAAGCTTATGAAGGGACTGAGTGGGATGTTGTTCTCCGAGCCATAGTTACGGGACCGGAGGGGAAAGCAGAATATGTTGAGGTTCCCTCGGAATTGTGGAAGCAACCCCTAACCATAGCCCCACACATCACCCGGGAAGTGAACTCCCCCTACCGTGCGAAAGATCTGGGACCCATGGTAAAACAGGCAGTTGAACAAGCTAACCCAGATGACCGGCAGGAGCAGGCCCTGTCAGGCGGTCGAGCTATCCTGTTCTACCAAGAGCCAAAGGTAGTCTTGACACAGTTGCACCACCACGTTGGGAATGAGGTACCGGAATACGTCAATCCGCAAGTGTGGGCAGAAGACCCCACACAGGTAGGATGCGTTAAAATAACTCCCATCCAAATCGCCCTACAGGAGAATGTTGTACTACCCTCCATACGACAGTATCCGCTGAAACAACAAGCGATACCCAGCATTGATAAACTGATCACGGGACTACTGGCACAAGGAATCCTGATTAAATGCCAGTCCCCGTGCAACACGCCCATACTTGCAGTTCCAAAATCAGGAAAGCCAAACCAGTACAGATTAGTACAGGACTTACGATCTATCAATGCTATTGTACAACCGCTTCATGCACTAGTACCTAATCCAGCTCACATTCTGGCCCAGGTCCCTGCACAAGCGAAAATCTTTGCAGTAGTCGATCTCCAGCACGCCTTCTTCGCCTTGCCACTGGAACCGGCAAGCCAGTACCTCTTTGCTTTTACTTATAATGGACAACAATATACGTGGACCCGACTGCCGCAAGGTTTTGTAAACTCTCCAACATTATTCTCTAGGTGCCTACAAGGACAGTTGCAGACTTTGACCTTGAAACATGGTTCTGCTCTGGTCCAGTACGTGGATGATTTGCTAATAGCTTGCCCTGACGAACAAAGTAACCGGGAAGACACCGCCCAGTTGCTTAATCACCTATTCTCACTCGGGTACGTAGTCTCTCAATCAAAGGTACTAGTGGCCCAACAGAAAGTTAAATTCCTCGGCTTCATGCTCTCAGCAACCGAGCGGAGTCTAGAGAGAAGCAGGATTGAGCCAATCTGTCAGTTCCCCGTACCCCGTAGTGCAAAACAAGTGAGGCAATGGATGGTAAACTACTGTAGACAATGGATATCCAACATCGCTCTAGAAACCAAACGACTAACACCATACACCAGTATGGAGGGCGAGTTTCAGCGAGACCCTGTCGCCATAAGAGTGTTTGAAAGCCTAAAAGAAGCATTGTCACAAGCCCCAGCACTGGGGAGACCCCTGTATGACAGGCCCTTCCAGCTATACTGCACTATCCTCACTGATTGTTCGACTGCTGTCCTAACGCAAAGACATGGGGACAAGCATAGGCCGGTGGCTTACTACTCCTCGAAGTTAGATCCGGTAGCGCTAGGGCATCCCGTATGCACCCAGATTCTGACCGCCATCTATAATAGCCTACAATCGGCTGCCAACCTAACTTTGCAACAAGATATTACTGTATACAGTTCGCACTCGGTGACTGCACTATTAGGCCAGTTACAAACTCAGCACCTCACCATGGCCCGACAGAACAAGTACGAGATATACCTGTTGAATAATCCTAAACTGCAATTTAAGCATTGTACTACTATCAACCCAGCATGTTTTCTCACAGAACCACCCCTCGAACAAACAGACCCAGGCCATGATTGTCTATTTTTAATCAAGGAAGATACCTCCGTCAGGGAGGATCTGTCTGATGCCCCAATGCAGAGTCCTGACACAACCATGTATGTAGATGGAAGTGCGTCCGTCAGTCCCCTTGGGAAAAGACTTTCTGGATATGCAATCGTAGATCAGGACAGTAATACTTTGGAGTCGGCCGCCTTTGAACTTCCGTATTCCGCCCAACAAGCAGAACTGTTCGCATTAATACGAGCTTGTATCTTAGGGAAGGACTTAAAGGTTAACGTTTATACAGACTTGAGATATGCCTTCGGAGTGGTTCATGATTTTGGACAATTATGGAAAAACAGAGGGTTCCTAACCTCTGCAGGAACACAGATATCTCATCAAAAATTAGTATCTGATTTGCTACAAGCCCTCATGCTACCAAAACAGATCTCCGTGATAAAGTGCTCCGCACACACAGCAGGACAGACCCCTGTAGATATAGGGAATAGATGCGCTGACCAGGAAGCTAGGGAAGCGTCCCAGGAACGAGTGGTTGTGCCTAGAATGATGAGCCAGACTAAAAGCTCAAATAAAAGCAAGTCTCCCTCGGAAAAGCCAATGCCAACCATCCAAGACGTCATTAAGTTACAGGAGGACGCTCCTGACCGTGATAAGGGACTGTGGAAACAGCTCGGTTGTACATATGATTGTGTGTCTAAACTATGGGTCACCCCTGCCGAGCAAACTTGTATGTCAGATGAGCTCACATTATGGGTTATTGAATGTATACACTTTGCAACTCATTGTGGTGCCAGAGCAACTAGTGAGACGTTATTAGCTACATGGTGGCATCCTAGGTTACAAGCTCTGGCTCAAGGTATTAGCAGTCGCTGCCTCATTTGTCAGCAGCATAACCCGGGAAAAGGTATACCTTGTGAAATGGGTAAGACGCCGTTACCCACGGGTCCCTTTGAGACCCTCCAGATGGACTACATTGAGTTAGAAAGGTGTCAGTGTTATAAATATGTACTGGTTATTGTTGATGTATTTAGTAAGTGGATTGAGGCCTACCCAACTACGGATAACAAAGCCTCCACTGTTGTAAAAATTTTAATGAGGGAAATTATTCCAAGGTATGGAATTCCAAACCGATTAAGTTCAGACAACGGCCCTCACTTCGTGGGTCTGGTAAACAAGGAGTTCTGCACTCAAATGGGCATCCAACAGCAGCTACATTGTGCTTACAGGCCACAGGCCACCGGACTGGTCGAGCAGGCTAATCAGACCTTGAAAAATAAACTTGCCAAATTACAGGCCGAGACGGGAACTACATGGCTCAAATTACTCCCCGTGGCCTTGTTCCAAATACGTACTACCCTGGCTGGTGCAGCAAGGTTAAGCCCTGCTGAAATTATATATGGCAGACCTCTCAAAACCCCGTGGAACCAGGAAGTCCCAAAGACTGTCCACTTTCACCACATGACGGCAGAAATGACTAACTATATTTTGTCGTTAACCAGGGCATTGAAAAGTTTGCACTCCCGGGTACGCGCTGCCTACATCGACCTCCCTCCTATAGTCAGTCCGTCCCAGGTCGAGCCCGGAGCGTATGTATTAATCAAGAATTGGACGCGAAAAGGATTGGAACCTCATTGGGAAGGACCCTATCAAGTCCTACTCACCACCCCAACTGCTGCCAAAGTAGAGGGAAAGAGTGCTTGGGTTCACCTCCACCACTGTAAAATTGTCAGTAATGCTATGCCTGAAACTTAAAGAATGCTAAACTTCTCTTGCTTCCAAGAAATCTCTCCCTAAACAGACGTGCCGCGCCGACCAGCCATGCAGACGTCGCTGTGGATCCTCTCTATGAGTGTCCTGATCACCCTTGGAATAACTCAACAGCCCAGAAGGAGGACATGCCGGCGGAACCAGCCCAAGCGGGTACACCACCTATGCCACAGAGACGTGCTTCGGTGCAATGATGATAACCCAGGCGGGTTCGGGAAATGGAACGTGATCAACTGGGACACCTACATTGGGCTTATTAGACAGCCCCACCGCTCGCTAATGCGGAGATACATACACAGAGGAACATTGCCATGCCATTGGACCAAGTGTAAATTTGATTACGTCTGTCGACGCCAGGTGACCAAGTCTGTTACTGCAGGACCATGCAACAGAACTACCGATACCAAAGGACAAAGCTGTTATCCGAAGTCCAACCAGGAAAGGAAAAGAAATGGACTGCCCCCTATGAGCAGCTTCGACTATTCGAGGGTAGAAGGTATCCTCACAAGGAGACATGAACGAGATAAAATAGACGTAACCGAATAACGGTTGGTTATCATAGAATGATAAAAGGAGGGAATGAGAATACCAAGGTCAAGGAAATAGAAACCAGAAACTGCGAAGGCAGCAAGAAGTAAAATAAAAAGGCTAAGCTGATCTTTGGCTGCTAATATGGCTGGCGCCCACAAATGTTACACCTTGCTGTTAGGAACAATATAAGTCAGTGTGCAGAAGTTATACAGACAATAGGCGATCAGAAAACGCATTACCATGATTGCAAACGCATTACCATAATGTTTAGGTGATCGTGAGCACATTACCAGGATATTTACTTAACTGTAACCCATTCAGTTAAATGTGACTTCTTTATTTCAAACTGCCAGGCCAGGAAATCAAATTAAATGTATACGTGCACAGCTCAGGATTGGCTCAGAATGTACGATGTGTTAATGTCTTCTCAAATGCAAGTATAATAATGTAGCACACGGTATGGCAAATTGCTTGCTCTGTTGGATTCGCAGACTCTTGCAGGAGTTGGTGTCGATATATCAGAGTAAGACTCCGCAGATAATAAATCGTTTGAATTCATCCAGTTGTATTCGACTCAGTGTTTGCTGAACCAGACTGAGGGTAAAAGAATCCGTTCTAACACACACATGGTCATCAAATTTTTAAAAAACATGTGGGGTGGGAATAGCGGGGGGGGAATGGCAGGTGTACCATGCAATTGAAATGCACTACCTTCAAATGGAGTTGGAAATGTTCCCAGTTGAGAAAAGACTGCATGGAAGGCCAAAGAGGCCTTGGATATGCACTTGAGGTGTCGTAAACTGCAAGGCTATTGACCAAGAGCTGGAAAGTGGGATTCGGCTGGAAAGCTCTTTCGACCAGCGCAGACACGAATGGCCCAAATTTCTCTTGCCATAAATTTCTATGAAGATGGGACTGTGAATGTCAAGATGGAAGAGTGAGAACAAGCCACAGGAGATGGCAAAGAACACGATGGAAGATCTTGTGGAAACTACAGCCACCATATATTAACTATCTTGCTGGGGTTTTATTTTAATTACGTTCAGGGGTCAGAGAGAAATGTCATCCTCACGAAATGTTTCACCTGTATTCAATCATTGAGCTCCTTCTGACGGTTAAATTAAGGAGCACAGCCTCCTCTCTCTCTGCACTATGATACATAGGCTGCAGTAGCCTCTCCAGAAATATCAACCCGCTTTGAAAGATACTCCCAGTATTCTTCAATCCAAAAGTGGACGAGGAAGATGAAGTCTCGTTTAAGAACAAAAATAGCATCTTCAAAACTAAACGCCACTCGCCAATTCGGCTTCCAGATCCCACGTTGGAAGTTTGCAGCGGGATTCTCCCCCTCGCCTCGCTGCGGTGGGCACTTCAACCGAAGATCGCAGATCCGTCTAAACAAAGTTTTTTTTTAAATAAAAAAACAAATACCCACCTGGTCCTTTTCCTCGAGGCCCGGGACCGGCCGCTTGGTTCGTCTGCCTTTGCTGCTCTTTTCCCCGGCTGCCGACATGCTCTCGGCCGCCATCTTACTACAGGAGCTGCTCACTCCTTGAGGGCCGGCGGGTGGAAAGAGGAAAGGTCAGAGGTTAACACCGATTACATTTTTATTTTTATATACATATTTTCAAAAAATGATCACCAATATTGTGCGCTGAAGAAATAGTAAAGCGACCGGAATAAATCTTTTTTAATTTTAAATTATTTAGTTTGGTCCGGAGGTCAAAGGTGGGTTTTTCTTTTTTTTTAAATAAAGCAGAAGTCATAAGATTACACAGTTAATTATCCGCATCGATTTATTTTCGATATTGTCGGAAGGGAAAAATGAGACTGTGCCTAATTTGAGGTGACTAAAGGATTGAGGTGGGTGTGTAGGGTAGGGGCGGGGGGGCGAGTTGCTGCGTGAGTAAGATGGCGGCGGTTGCCGGGGAGTGTACGGCAGCGGGCTCGGGTTGAAGTGCTGATCCATCCCTCGTCGTTGTGACTGCGCAGTTGAGAAGCCCCCGGGGGGGAACGAGCAAGCGGCGCTTTGTGAGTGCTGAGTCCCGCCAGCGGCACCACCACCACCATCAACAACCTCTCATCCTCCTCTCTCCCTCCCCAGGCTGACAGGGCGCCGTCGGTCCGCGGCCTGTGTCGGGCCTTCCCCTCCCTCCGGATGGACGCGCACGGCAGTAACGTGCCCGCCTTCCTCACCAAGCTGTGGACTTTAATCGAGGATCCCGACACCAACGAGCTCATCTGCTGGAGCGCGGTGAGTCACCAGAGGCCGGGGATCGCGGCCCATTGGCGAGTAAAATGGGGGGGTGGGGGGCAATTTGATTGAGAGGCGAGAGGGGAAAGCATAAAAATAAACACCGAACAAGGGAGAAAATGCAAACCTCCTGGATTATTTTTAAATTAGGAGAAGGATTTTATTACCTGATGAGAGAAACTTTGTCAAGTTGGTTTTTTCATTTGAAGATGGTTTAAAAGAAAAAGTCCATTTTTGTGCACAAGGTTGTCCATGTTCACCTTTTTTAAAAGAAATTATTAACAATTGACAGCTGTTGCCGTAAAAGAGCTTTGAAAGTTTCTCATTTTTCTTAACTGTATTTATCACAGTGATCCTCTAACTTTCATTTATGTCCCTGAATCCAGTGCCGGTTTTGCACTGGTACCATGATGTAATTGAATGGTGGAGCAGGCTTGAGGGGCTGAATGGCCGCCTCCTCCTGTTCTTGATCTGTACCAATACTAATCATTCTCTCCCCTCCCCACCCCCATGTGAGCAATAAAAAAATGCTGAACTGATCTAAGGCCAACATTCATCAAAAAGGCAGTGTACTGTGATGGTACACAACTCAATGGCACCAGGCTATTTTAAAGAGCTGTTTCTGCTTGGAACAGTCTGTGGTTTTTGCGCCCCATGCAGAGACTTCTTGCCCTTTTGGAATCGCACAATCCCAGAACGCTGGGGTCCACTTCAAAAAGAAGTCCCACTGCCACAACCTTCTTGAGGGCAACTAAGGATGGGCAATAAATGCCAGCCGTGGCAGCAACACCCACAACCTGAGGAATGATTCATTAAAAAAAAACTCCATCGTTTCGGAATTCCTGGAGGGCTCTTCATTGCCAAAAGTGAGGTGTGATCAGATTTTCACCCAGCATTCTGCCCCAGTGCTGACTTTACCTCAATTCCTGCAGATTAGTCGATTAGCATGAAGGCATGGGTGTTTATGCGATTTATGACACTCCCAGGGCGTCTGCAGTGTGCAGACAAGTGCAGGCATTGCTGCTGCATGCTAAAGGAGGCAGGCAGGCCATTCCAACCAAAGATCCTGATTATTATTTTTATAAATTGATTACTCTGCGCTGCGGACGCAACTTCTACAAGTATGTAATGCAGGCGAATAAAGTGCGCCTGCGTCATGTAAGGCAGAGGAGGCACAGTTGGCGGGATTTCTGGCAGCTGATGTCATCTCGCTGGTTCTGCCTCTTCTGATGAGAGCACGATTACAAGAAGCACCCGTCCCCTCGGCCTGAATTTTGCAAACAAAAAAAGGACTGGCTACCTGTCAAAACTGGAGTCTGCCTTAAAATTCTTCCCACCTGCTTAGGCTGTTTTATCATGCATGCCACACTTGAGCTACCCTCAAATTCTGAATTAACAACAGTCTACTATTCATTCTAGGCTGCTTAGTTCAAATTATCTGTTAGTTCATTTTTTAAATACTAAATTCTCCTGTTCCTGTGACATTTACATTGAATTATCCAATGATTTGAATTGACAAGTTTTATTAGGGTAAAAAACAACTTTGAATTATCAGTGGAATGTAACTACATTTAAATACAGAAATTAAATAAGTGAGAGACGTGTAGAACAGCTTGTGTACAATGACAGCAGTAACTGGTTTGATTTTTTAAAACTACAGTCTGTTCCAGCACCTGCTGTTGGTTCTGTTTCAGCCAGGGATTGCAATGTTTCACTTTTTTTGGTGTCTCTCTCTCTCTCTCTCTCTCTCTCTCTCTCTCTGCCTCTCTCTCTCTCGCAAGAGGTTTAAGCTTTGAATTGCCTGCAATCCACATTGAATTCTAGGTAGTTCTATGAAAAATGGATATTAATAGCCTGATGCTTCCAGTGACAGTCCTATCTCCACATTGAATGATCCACAGGAGGTTGTCATTCACATCTCCCAAATAAATATTCTCTTGGCCTAATCAGGACATGAATACTGTATTGGTCAAAAACAAAAGTCAGACATGCTGCAGCTGGCTGCTATCCTGGTTCTTGGCTTTAAATTTATTCATTCAGAAACTAATAAATTCTCACAGACGTTGCACAAGTTTGTCTTCCTCTACCGACTTGTATACTTTTTTTTATTTGTTCATGGGATCTCCGTGTCACTGGCAAGGCCAGCATTTATTGTCCATCCATAATTGCACTGGAGAAGGTGATAAGAACATAAGTAGGAACAGGAGTAGGCCATACGGTCCCTCAGGCCTGCTCCGCCATTCAATAGGATCATGGCTGATCCGAACTTAGACTCACGCCCACTTCCCTGCCCTCGCCCCGTAACCCCTTATTCCCTTATCAGCTAGGAAACTGTCCATCTCCGTTTTAAATTTATTTAATGTTGCAGCTTCCACAGCTCTCTGGGGTAGCAAATTCCATAGATTCACCACCCTCTGAGTGAAGAAGTTTCTCCTCATCTCAGTTTTGAAAGGGCAGCCCCTTATTCTAAGATTATGTCCCCTAGTTCTAGTCTCACTCATCAGTGGAAACATCCTCACCGCATCCACCCGATCAAGCCCCCTCACAATCTTATGTTTCGATAAGATCGCCTCTCATTCTTCTGAACTCCAATGAGTAGAGGCCCAACCTACTCAACCTTTCCTCATAAGTCAACCCCCTCATCTCCGGAATCAACCGAGTGATATACCTATCAATTCAGTTCATGAAAAGCGACGAGTTAAGTTAGTAACTATAGGTTTTTATTGGCTAAATAACAGAGCCCACCCTCGTGGGTGATCGGATCCAACAAGGAGGAATACCAGCCAGTCGACCACCTTTATACCTGGGCAAGCAGGTGGAGCCATGGGCGGAGTCAGCTGTGGTCAGCCCAGGTATAACAGCGTGACAAGAGGTGACCTTGTGTAGTGATACACTATGGTTATCACTGTTTACACTGTTGTAACGATAGTGAACGATAAAAGTGGTTTACCACACCGAGTGAACCTTCTCTGAACTGCTTCAAGAGCAAGTATATCTTTTCTTAAATATGGAAACCAAAACTGTACGCAGTATTCCAGGTGTGGCCTCACCAGTACCCTGTATAACTGCAGCATGACTTCCCTGCTTTTGTACTCCATCCCCCTTGCAATAAAAGCCAAGATTCCATTGGCCTTCCTGATCACCTGCATACTAACCTTCTGTGTTTCATGCACCAGGGCCCCCAGATCCCTTTATACTGTAGCACTTTGCAGTTTCTCTCCATTTAGATAATAATTTGCTCTTTGATTTTTTTCTGCCAAAGTGCATAACCTCACACTTTCCAACATTATATTCCATCTGCCAAATTTTTGCCCACTCACTTAGTGATGGTGAGCCGCCGCCTTGAACCGCTGCAGTCTGTGTGGTGAAGGTAATTGCACGGTGCTGTTAGGGAGTTAGTTCCTGGATTTTGATCCAGCGACGATAAGAAACGCCGATATACTTCCTAGTCAGCGTGGTGTGTGACTTGGAGGTGGTGGTGTTCCCATGCGCCTGCTGCCCTTGTCCTTCCAGGTGGTAGAGGTCGAGGGTTTGGGAGGTGCTGCCGAAGAAGCCTTGGCGAGTTGCTGCAGTGCATCTTGTAGATGGTCCACACTGCAGCCACGGTACGCTGGTGGTGGAGGGAGTGAAGGTTTA
Organism: Somniosus microcephalus; assembly: GCF_052327205.1. Lineage (NCBI taxonomy): Eukaryota > Metazoa > Chordata > Chondrichthyes > Squaliformes > Somniosidae > Somniosus > Somniosus microcephalus. Next base: position 10,162,074 of record NC_140991.1, on the reverse strand, counting down.
AGGCGGTGGATGCTGTGCCAATCAAGCGGGCAGCTTTGTCCTGGATGGTGTCGAGCTTCTTGTGTCTCCTTACTTGTGCCTTGTAGATGGTAGAAAGGCTTTGGGGAGTCAGGAGGTGAGACACTCGCTGCAGAATACCCAGCCTCTGACCTGCTCTTGTTGCCACAGTATTTATGTGGCTGGTCCAGTTAAGTTTCTGATCAATGGTGACCCCCAGGATGTTGATGGTGGGGGATTCAGCAATGGTAATGCTGTTGAATGTCATGGGGAGGTGGTTAGACACTTGCTTGTTAGAGATAGTCATTGCCTGGCACTTGTGTGGCGCAAATGTTACCTGCCACTTATCAGCTCAAGCCTGAATGTCGTCTGGGTTTTGTTGCATGCGGGCATGAACTGCTTCATTATCTGAGGAGTTGTGAATGGCACTGAACACTGTGCAGTCATCAGTGAATATCCCCATTTTTGGCCTTATTTTGGAGGGACGGTCATTGAAGCAGCTGAAGCTGGTTGGGCCTAGGACACTGCCCTGAGGATCTCCTGCAGCGATGTCCTGGGGCTGTGATGATTGAGCTCCAACCACCACAACCATTGTGGGAGAGCTGTGACAGTGCTGTGCAATTTGTCAGATTTGGGGCAACATTCTTAAGAAAAGAACAATGTCTGAAATTAAGGTCCGGTTCCTAGAGTAAGGAAGTACCGAGTTCTTTGGCTGGAAGTCGATTATACTTTTACTGTTTATGGTTCTGGCCAGCTAACTCTAGTTTAATACATGGTTGGCATGTTGATAAACATTATGATGTTCAAAATCACAAGTGCGGCTCAATGAGTGTGTGAGCACCAAATAAATCTCCTGTTTGAATTACTAGTTTCAAAGTTGTTGCTAACCTTTTTCAATACTGTTTGTTTTATTATACATAGAATGTTTGTTTGGTTGGGGGTAGATTGGTGTGAAGGCCTGATAAGAGGCATCGGACAGGGATGTCCCCTGATGTGATGTGTGATACTGAATTTTGAGTCTTTTCTCTGACCATGTTGCACCCTATAATGAAATGTAACCAATATCTCCAAGTGAGATTCGAGTTAACTGCTCTGAAAGTATAGTGTTTTTTTTACGCAGAATTATTTTTCTTTAAGCTTGTGGTGCCTTTTTCAAGCTTCAACTTGTTACACTGGTGCCTTATTGACATGCGTTTCTTGATATGTAACTGAGCCATATAGACCAGGAAGGATTGATCCCTCCTCTGTGCTGAGGTAGAGAGGTGGGTGCTTTGCTGGACAGGGGAGAGGAAAGCATCTAGGGTTCCCACACTTTTTAATTATTTGTTCTTGGGATTTGGGCGGCACTAGTATGGTCACATTTATTGCCTGTTCCTAGTTGTGCTGAGAAGGTGGTTGTGGGCCTTCTTGAAGCACTGCAGTCCTTGTGCTGATGGCTCTCCCACACTGGTGTTTGCAAGTGGATTCCAGTATATTGACCCAGTGACTGTGAAGGAGCTGTGATATATGTCCAAATCAGGTTGGTGACGGAGTTGCAGGTCATGGTGTTTCGGTCATGTTGCTGCTCTTTTCCTTCTCGTAGAGGTTATCGAAGAGGGAGATGCTGTCCGAGTAATCTTGCTGAGTTGCTGCATTGCATCCTTTAGATTGTGCATACTGCAGCTACAGTGTGCACAGTGGTGAATATTGAGTTCAGTGGCAGGATGCCACACAGACTAAGTGAGTGGGCAGTAAGTGGCAGATGGAGTATAATGCAGGGAAATGTGAGGTTATTCACTTTGGTAGGAAGAATATTTTTTTAAATGGTGAGAAACTTTCAGATGTTGGTGTTGGGAGATTTGTGTGTCCTTGTGCAAGAAACACAGGTACAGCAAGCAATAAGGAAGGCAAATGGCATGTTGACCTTTATTGCAAGGGGGTTGGAGTATAAGAGTAAGGAAGTCTTGCTACAGTTGTACAGGGCCTTGGTGAGACCACACCTGGAGTACTGGGCACAGTTTTAGTCTCCTTATCTAAGGAAGGATATACTTGCCTTGGAGGCGGTGCAACGAAGGTTCACTAGATTGATTCCTGGGATGAGAGGGCTGTCCTATGATGAGAGATTGTGTAGAATGGGCCGATACTCCCTGGAGTTTAGAAGAATGAGAAGTGATCTCATTGAAACATACAGGATTCTGAGGGGGATTGACAGGGTAAATGCTGAGAGGTTGTTTCCCCTGGCTGGAGTGTCTAGAACTAGGGGCCATAGTCTCAGGATAAAGGGTCGGCCATATAAGACTGAGATGAGGAGGAATTTCTTCACTCAGAGGGTTGTGAACCTTTGGAATTCTCTGCCCCAGAGGGCTGTGAATGCTGAGGCTTTGAGTATATTCAAGGCTGAGAGAGATTTTTGGAATCGAGGGATATGGAGATCGGGCGAGAAAGTGGCGTTGCGGTCGATGATCAGCCATGATCTTCTTGAATGGCGGAGCAGGCTCGAGGGGCCATATGGCCTACTCCTGCTCTTATTTCTTACGCCATTCAAGTGAACTGTTCTGTCCTCAATGATGTCAAGCTTCCTGAGTGTTGTGGATGTATCCATCTAGGTAGGTGGTGACTCCTGACTTGAGACTTGTAGATGGTTAAGAGGCTTTGAGGGGTCAGAAAGTGAGCGTCTCATCACTGCACGGTCAGCCTCTGCCCTGCCTTGTAGCCAGCGTGTTGATATGGCTGTTTCAGTTCAAACTTCCCGTCAATGGTGACACCACCCCCCCCCCCCCCCCCCCCAAAAGATGTGGTGATGGAGGACTTGGTGATCGTACCATTGACGGTCATGGGGAAATGGCTGGGCTTTCTCTTGTTCGAGATAGACATTACCCAGCTCTTATGTGGCACGAATGTTGCATGCCACTTGTCAGCCCAAGCCCAGATGTTAGTTGGGTCTCTTCATAGGCTGGCATGTGCTGCTTTATTATCAGGGTTTTCTGATTACTATGCAGCGCTAACTGGAAAGTGCACATGGATGAGGTCCCGATCGGCTGGGCCCTCACTATTTCATTGCCTGCTGATGCTCAAAGAAGAATGGCTACTTGGCCTACGTACCTGAAGCCCGGAAACACCCATAGCACCATCTTCAATAGAGGGGGGAACCTTTTGTTGAAGACTTAATATTGCACTTTCCCTGGAGAGCTTGCTGTTCCTGCCTGCATCCTCTGCTCACCGAAGGTTCCAATGTACACACAATACCTTTTATTCAGCGTATCAGCTGCTGATTCTATGAAGCTGGGTCAGGGAGAGTTAACGGATCATGAACCCATCATCCTTTCAAATAGAACACTGACTTGGAACAAGCCAGTGAGCTCGAAATATAAACTGGGGTTATGACAACTGACTTCAATTATTTATACAGCTATTTTTGGTACGATTATTGCTGGGGGTGAATCACAGTTGCCACTCTGAGTGCCAGCTTTTTGTGGGATGTGATACAAGCAGTAGTGCAAAGGGATTCAAATAATACAAAAGCAAAATACTGCGGATGCTGGAAATCTGAAATCAAAACAGAAAATGCTGGAAATTCTCAGCAGGGCAGGCAGCATCTGTAGAGGAACAGAGTTAACGTTTCAGGTCTAACGGTTCTGATGAAAGGTCATTGACCTGAAATGTTAGCTCTATTTCTCGCTCCACAGATGCTGAGTATTTCCTGCATTTTCTGTTTTGATTCAAATAATAGTTCTAGTTGCTGTAATATTCAGTGCTTTTTCACATCAAATGTTCTAAAATGTTTCAGTTCCTTTTTTATATTTTTGTATTTCCCCAAAAGCCCAAGTTATGTATTCTGTCCATACTCAAGTTTTTTAAATCCAATTTTTAATGAATCTGTGGCCCCTTAATAGCCGTGTTAGTCAAGGAAGGCCCAGGTTCAATCCCCAGTCTGTGCTGTTAGCTGATCTCTACTGGGGGGGCATTAGAGGTGCTACAATTGACTTCCTCAGTGTCCTTTTGGTTAGGAAGGGAACAATCACTCCGGGCCCCTGGTCTTGATCGGTGATCCTCACTGGGAAGTGCATAAATGTTTGGTTGAAGAGAGATGGGACTCGGTTGTGATGCTTTCTGTGATTGAATAGCCTGCTGACACTCCTGGCTGAGGCTTTCACATGAAGAATGGCCATTTGGCGAGGTACCACAGATACCTTCATGAGAAGGGGGAGAGAAATTTGTCCCAAAAATAGTTCTGTCCAGCTGTTCTGACTCTGCTGCAATGGATGTATGTTGGATGCACCAACAGGCTGATCTAGACTATTGAGGAATGAGTAGAGGTAGGGGATGAGGTGTGGGAGCTCGGTCACTGAGTTGATTCTTTTTTTTTCACTTTTTGTGTTGAGCATCCTTAATGTTAGCCTGCCAGTTGTCGCGGAAAGCTGAAAAACATCCTTGAGGCAATAAGGGAGAAAACAGCAGGAACTCTGGCACAACTCTTTCAGAAATCACCAGAAGACTGAAGAAAGGCAGATGTTAATCCTGTTTTTTAAAATGGGTAGCAGAAGTAACCCAGGAAACCACAGATCAGTGCGTTTGATGTCCATTGTAGGTAAAGTTATGGAACCCCTAATAAAAGATAAGATCATGGAGCATCTGGATAGAAACATAATAAAATATGGCCTCATGAAGGGGTGGTCTTGCCAATCTAGCATCTTGGTTTTCTTTGAGGGTGTGACAAAGAATCTTGATGCGGGTAAGACAGTGGTTGTGGTGTCTTCGATTTCAGCAAGGCCTTTGATAGAGTTCCTCTATAGGCTGATACTGAAAATAAAAATAGCTGGAATCCGTGGAAATAGTTTACAATGGATACATAATTGGTTGACTGAGCCCAGAGGGTACTGGTATAGGGATTGTCAGCATCCTGGGGAAATGTTACCAGTGGGGTCCCACAGGGGTCTGTTTAATATCTTCGTAAATGACCTGGAGCTAGGGGGTCACAAGCACAATAGCTAAACCTGCAGATGATACAAAGCTAATGAAAGTGGTAAACTCCAGAGCTGAGGAGGATTTGAATATACAGGTACTTGGGAATTGGGCAGACAGGTGGCAGAGAGTTAAAGCAAATGATGTTGGGATGTATTGAAAGGTCAATAGTGAGACGGAATAGTGAGGTAATCCTGCAACTTTATAAATAGTTAGTGCGACTGCACTTGGAAAACTGTGTACAGGTCTGATCGCCACTGTATTGAAAAGATAGTGCAGCTCTTGACAGGGCAGCCAGAATGGTGGTGGAGAGTTTGGATTATTCAGAGTGATCATGTAAGTTGGGCAGGTTCTCACTGGCAAAGAAAAGGTGGAGAGGTGATATGATTGGGTTTGTTTAGTATTTTGAAGGCACCAGATAATGTAGACCATGACAAGTTATTTCACCTTGTCCAGAACAGTGAAACCAGAGGACATGGCCTGTAGTGGGGTAAATTCAAAACAAATCTGCAGAACCAATATTTCAGTGAGTGATCAGTTTATGGAACAGGTTCCCTAGGGAGACGGAAGCAGATAGTTTTGATTCATTCAAATACAAACTAGATAGATTTTTTTTTCCAGAAAATATTGTGTAATTTGAGGCATGACGTAAGTGTGGCATGCTTGGGAGGAGCAGGTGACTTTGGACCTATGGTTCCCAAAGATTTCTACCACTGAGGTTTTCTTTGCCTCAGTGGGATAGATTAAGGATAGATCTAGATGCTCAAAACTGGACATCCATGGAGCGCTGTGGGCCATCAGCAGCAGTAGAATTGTATTCCACCACAATCTGTAACCTCCTGGCTCAGCATATCCCTCACTCCATCGCCATCGAGCAAGGTACTGAACCCTGGTTCAATGAGGAGTGTGGAAGTGCATGCCAAGAGCAGCACCAGGTGGACCTGAAAATAGGGTGCCAACCTGGTGAAGCTACAACACCAGACTACATGCATGCTATAGACAGCAAAACGATCCCACAACCAATGGATCAGATAAAAGCTGTGCAGTCCTGCCACATCCAGTCGCGAATGGTGGACAACTAACTGAGGAGGAGACTCCATGAACATCCCCATCCTCAACAATGGCAAAACCCAACAAAAGACGAAACTGAAGCATTTGCAACCATCTTCAGCCAGAAGTGCCGAGTGGATGATCTCTCTGCCTCCTCCTGAGGTCCCCACCATCACAGATGCCAGTCTACAGCTAATTTGATTTATTCCACGTGATGTCAAGAAATGGCTGAGTACACTGGACACAGCAAAAACTACAGGTCCTGCCAACACCCCAGCTGTGGTGCTGAAGACCTGTGCTCCAGAACTTGCCATGCCTCCAGTACAGCTCAACACTGGCATCTACCGGAGGATGTGGTAAATTGCCTGGGTATGTCCCTGTCCACAAAAAGCAGGACAAATCCAATCTGGCCAGTTGCCGCCCCATCAGTATTCTCTCAATCAGCAAAGTGATGGAAGGAGTTATTGACAGTGCTATCAAGAGGGACTTGCTCACCAATAATTTTTTCGCCGATGCTCAGTTTGGGATCTGCTTGTACCACTTGGCTCCTGACCTCATTACTGCCATGGTCCAAATATGGACAATATCATTGAATTCTAGAGATGAAGTGAGAGTGATTTGCCTTTGCCATCAATGCAGCATTCGACCAATGTATGGCACCAAGGAGTCTTGGTAAAACTGAAGTCCATGGGGATTGGGAGGAAACTCTCCAGTGGGCATGCGCCGCCGCATGAACACACTCGACCCTTCTCTTCAGCAGCACCGACGCACTCCATCTCAAAGCTGTCCGGGTCCACAGTTCCATTTCATCCTTCGACTCATCCGACACTTCAACAAAACTTTTTTCTTCCTTTCTGATGTCAAGGATCGCAAGCTGCTTCAACTCTTGGACACCAACGCCCTTCCGGAACCACCTTCCCCGTCACTTTCCTCTGACCCCATCCCTTCTTCCAATCTCCACCACCCCCCCCCCCCCCCCCGCCATGTTTTCACTATCCCCTCTGACCTTCCCCTCTGATCCCGAACGATCAGTCCTCGGCAAAGGCCTGAACTTCATCCCCTTACGCCCCCATCTCGATGAATTTCGAGCTCTGCACGATGCTGAGCTCCTTTTCCGTTGCCTTCGTTTCCGTGCCCACTTCTTTGGCCAGGAGTCCCGCCACAGCTGACCCTTTCACCCATTTTCAAAATTCTCATTTTATCTGGACCCCTCCCTCTGGCCTCTTACCCTCTCTAGATCTTTTCATTGCTAACTGGCGACGTGACATTGGCTGTCTCAATTTCTCTGCTCCCCCTCTCTCGCCAACCTACCTTCCTCTGAACTTGCAGCACTCTGTTTTCTCCGATCCAATCCTAAAATTATCATTAAACCTGCTGATAAGGGTGGTGCTGTTTGGCGACCCAACCTCTACCGTGCAGAAGCTGAACGCCAACTCTCCAACACCTCCACCTGGACCATGACCCCACTAGCAAACATCAAGCCACCGTTTCCAAGACACTCACTGACCTCGGCTCCTCTGGAGATCTTTCTTCCCCCCCCTCCCCCCCCGCCACGGCCACCAACCTCATAGTCCCCCAACCCTGCACAGCCCACTTCTACCGCCTTCCCAAGATCCACAAACGGGACTGCCCTGGTAGACCCATCGCTTCAGCCTGTTCTTGCCCCACGGAACTTACCTCTTCCTATCTCGACTCTTTTTTTCTCCTTGTCCAGTCTCTTTCCACCTACATTCGCGACTCTTCCGTCACTAACCGTCTCCTTTTCACTGGAGGTCCAATCCCTTTACACCTCCATCCCCCACCAGGATGGCCTGAGGGTGCTCCACGTCTTCCTTGAACAGAGGCCCAACCAGTCCCCATCCACCACCACCCTCCACCTGGCTGAACTTGTTCTCACATTGAGCAACTTCTCCTCTGACTCCACTCACTTCCTCCAAATTAAAGGTGTTGCTATGGGAACCCACATGGGCCCTAGCTATGCCTGCCTTTTCATGGGATATGTAGGACATTCTTTGTTCTAGTCCTACTTAGATCCCCTCCCTCACCTTTTTTTTCCGGTACATCGATGACTATCTGTGCCGTTTCCTGCTTTCGCCCTGAACTAGATAAGTTCATTCACTTTACTTCCAATTTCCACCCTTCCCTCACCTTCACATGATCCATCTCCGACTCTTCTCTTCCCTTCCTTGACTTCTCTGTCTCCATTTCTGGCGATCGGCTTTCGACAAACATCCACTGCAAGCCCACAGCTACCTGGACTACACTTCCTCCTACCCTGCTTCCTATAAGGACTCTATTCCATTCTCCCAGTTTCTCCGTCTCCGCCATGTCTGTTCTGACTATGCCACCTTCCATACCAGTGCTTCCGACGTCTTCCTTTTTCCTCAGCCGAGGATGCCCCTCTACTGTGGTTGACACAGCCCTTGACCATGTCCATTCCATTTCCCGCACTCCTGCTCTCGCCCCTTCCCCCTCCCTCCCAGAACCACGATAGGGTTCCCCTTGTCCTCACCTTTCACCACACCAGCCTCCACATTCAACGGATCATCCTCCGCCATTTCCGCCACCTCGAACATGATCCCAGCACCAAATGCATCTTCCCCTCGCCTCCCCTTTCAGCATTCCGAAGGGACCGCTCCCTCCGCAACACCCTGGTCCACTCCTCAATCACCCCTAACAGCCCTTTGCCTGACACCTTCCCATGCAAGCGCAGGAGACGCAACACCAGCCCTTTTACCTCCCCCCTTCCCACTGTCCAGGGCCCAAACACTCCTTCCAGGTGAAACAGCGATTTACTTGTACTTCTTGCAATTTAGTATACTGTATTCGCTGCTCACGATGTGGTCTCCTCTACATTGGGGAGACCAAATGCAGATTGGGTGACTGCTTTGCGGAACACCGCCGTTCAGTCCGTAAGGGTGACCCTGAGCTTCCGGTCGCCTGTCACTTTAATTCTCCGCTTCACTCCCACCCAGATCTCTCTGTCCTCGGCCTATTACACTGTTCCAATGAAGCTCAACGTAAGCTCGAGGAACAGCACCTCATCTTTCGATTAGGCACTTTACAGCCTTCTGGACTCAACATCGAGTTCAACAATTTCAAACTATAACCCCTGCCCCCATTCTTCATGCTGTATGATTTTTGTCATTCCCATTCGCAACATTTTATCTTTCCTGCCTCCTATGTAAGCACAGGATGTCCCTTCAATTCCTCCCCCCCCCCCCCCCCCCCCCCCACTGTCTGTGCATCTGCTTAATATCTGTTACATCTCCAGCTTTTTTCAGTTATGATGAAGGGTCTCAGACCTGAAATGTTAGCTCTGTTTCTCTCTCCATGCATGCTGCCTGGCCTGCTGAGTGTTTTCAGCGGTTTCTGTTGTTAGAAAGGAAGATTGTTGTGGTTGTTGGAGGCTAATCATCTCATCCCCAAGACATCACTGCAGCAGTTCCTCAGGGCAGTGTCCTCGGCCCAGCCATCTTCAGCTGCTTCATCAATGACCTTCCCTCCATGATAATGTTAGAAGTGGGGATGTTCACTGATTGCTCAGTGTTCAGTTCCATTCACACTTCCTCAACTAATGAAGCAGTCCATGCCCACTAGTCACTGCCTGCCACTTGGAAAAAGTCCCGTTTATTCCAACTCTTTGCTTCCTGTCTGCCAACCAGTACTCTATCCAAGACAGTACCTTACCCCCAATCCCATGTGCTTTAACTTTGCACGCTAATCTCTTATGCGGGACCTTATCGAAAACCTTCTGAAAGTCCAAATACACCACATCCACTGGTTCCCCCTTATCTATTCTACCAGTTACACCCTCAAAAAATTCCAGTAGATTAGTCAAGCACGATTTACTTTTTGTAAATCCATGTTGACTTTGTCCGATCCTGTCACTGTTTTCCAAGTGCTCTGCTATTGCATCTTTTATAATGGACTCTAGCATTTTCCCTACTACCAATGCCAGACTTACCGGTCTATAATTCCCCATTTTCTCTCTACCACCTTTTTTGAATAGTGGGGTTACATTAGTTATCCTCCAATCCATGGGAACTGTTCCAGAGTCTATAGAATTTTGGAAGATGACCAGCAATGCATCTACTATTTCTAGGGCCACTTCCTTAAGTACCCTAGGATGTAGATTATCAGGCCCTGGGGATTTATCGGCCTTCAATGCCATCAATTTCCCTAACACCATTTCCCTACCAATGCAGATTTCATTCAATTCCTCCCTCTCATTAGACCCTATGTTCCCAACATCTCTGGGAGGTTACTTGTGTCCTTTGTGAAGACAGAACCAAAGTATGTATTTTATTGGTCAGCCATTTCTTTGTTCCCCATTATAAATTCCCCTGATTCTGACTGCAAGGGACCTAAGCTTGACTTCACCAATCTTTTTCTCTTCACATATCTATAGAAGCTTTTACAGTCAGTTTTTATGTTCCCTGCAAGTTTACTCTCGTAATCTATTTTTTCCCTCTTAATTAATCCCTTTGCCCTCCTTTGCTGAATCCTAAACTGCTCCCAATCCTCAGGTTTACTGCTTTTTCTGGCCAAATTATATGTCCTCTCCTTGGATCGTATGCTATCCCTAATTTCCCTTGTTAGCCACGGTTGAGTCACCTTTTTTGTTTTATTTTTATGCCAAACAGGGATGAACAAATTCTGTAGTTCATCCATGCGATCTTTAAATGTTTGCCATTGCCTATCCACCGTCAACCCTTTAAGTAACGTTCCCCAATCCATCCATGCCACCGTAGTTTCCTTTATTTAAATTCAGGACCCTAGTCTCTGAGTCAACTATTTCACTCTCCATTTTAATGAAGAATTCGATCATATTATGATCGTTCCCCCCCAAGGGGCCTCGCACAACAAGATTGCTAATTAATCCTTTCTCATTACATAATGCCCAGTCTAAGATGGCCTGATCTCTAGTTGGTTCCTCGACATATTGGTCCAGGAAACCATCCCGTATACACTCTAGGAATTCCTCCTCCACAGTATTGTTACTAATTTGGTTAGCCCAATCTATATGTAGATTAAAGTCACCCATGATAACTGCTGTGCCCTTATTGCACGCGTCTCTAATTTCCCATTTAATGCCATCCCCAACCCCAGCATTACTGTTTGGGGGTCTGTATACAACTCCCACTAACGTTTTCTGCCCCTTGGTATTTCTCAGCTCTGCCCATACAGATTCCACATCATCAGAGCTAATATCCTTCCTTACTATTGTGTTAATCTCCTCTTTAACCAGCAACGCTACCCCACCTCCTTTTCCCTTTTTCCTGTCCTTCCTGAATATTGAATACCCCTGGATGTTGAATTCCCAGTCTTGGTCACCCTGGAGCCATGTCTCCGTAATCCCAATTACATCATATCCGTTTGCATCTATTTACACAGCTAATTCATCCACCTTATTACGAATGCTCCTCTCATTAAGACACAAAACCTTCAGGCTTGATTTTTTAACACTTAGTCCTTTTAGAATTATTTATTGTGGCCCTGTTTGATTTACACCCTTGATTTCTTTGCCTTCCGCTTTTGCTTTTCTCCTTCATTTCTTTTGTTTCTATCCTTGCTTCCCTTTCCTCTGTCTCCCTGCACAGGTTCCCAACCCCCTGCCATTTTAGTTTAAACCCTCCCCCACAGCACTAGCAAACACTCCCCCTAGGACATTGGTCCCGGTCCTGCCCAGGTGCAAACTGTCCAGTTTGTACTGGTCCCACCTCCCCCAGAACCGGTTCCAATGTCCCAGGAATTTGAATCCCTCCCCCTCGCACCATTCCTCTAGCCACGTATTCATCTGAAATATCCTTCTATTTCTATTCTGACTAGCACGTGGCACTGGTAGCAATCCTGAGATTACTACCTTTTTGAGGTCCTATTTTTTAATTTACCTCCTAACTCCCTATATTCAGCTTTTAGGACCTCATCCTGTTTTTTACCTATATCGTTGGTACCTATATGCACCACGACAACTGGCTGTTCACCCTCTCCCTCCAGAATGCCCTGCAGCCGCTCCGAGACATCCTTGACCCTTGCACCAGGGAGGCAACATACCATCCTGGAGTCTCGTTTGTGGCCGCAGAAACGCCTATCTATTCCCCTTACAATAGAACCCCCTATCACTATAGTTCTCCTCTTTTTCTTCCCGTCCTGTGCAGCAGGACCACCCATGGTGCCAGGAAGTTGGCTGCTGCTGCCTTCCCCCGATAAACCATTTCCCTCAACAATATCCGAAGTGGTATATCTGTTTGAAAGGGGGATGGCCACAGGGGACCCCTGCCTGCGCCTACTACTCTGCCTGGTGGTCACCCATTCCCTTCCTGCCTGTGCAGCCTTTACTTGCGATGTGACCAACTCCCTAAACGTGCTATCCACGATGTCCTCGGCATCATGAATGCTCCAGTATGTATCTATTCGCAGCTCCAGCGCCGCAATGCGGTCTGTCAATAGCTGCAGCTGGATACACTTGGTCGTCAAGGACACAGGAAGTGTCCCTGATTTCCCACATAGTGCAGGAGGAGCATGCCATGGGGCCGAGCTGTGCTGCCATGACTTACCCTTTAATTAATTCAAATTAAATTAAATCAAATCAATACCACTAATTACCCTACAATTAAATGATATACTCAAGGGCCCTTGTTTACTAGCACTCCCTGCTATACAACAGACCCTAGAAACTATAAACCACAAAAATTAAGTTTGGAAAAAAGCGAGGGAGAAATACTCACCAACCAATCACTTGCTTTCTGGTGATGTCACTCTTTGATTACTTTTTACTTCTCGCTGCTGCCGCCGGTGAGTCTGGGCCGCTCGCTCTCTCCCCGCTCCTTAACTCCTCGGTCTCCGCGCTCAGTCTCCTCCCAGGGCCGCTCTCGCTGCTGCCGCCGGTGACTCTGGGCCGCTCTCGCTCTCTCCCTGCTCCTTAACTCCTCGGTCTCCGCGCTCAGTCTCCACCCAGGGCCGCTCTCGCTGCTGCCGCCGGTGAGTCTGGGCTGCTCTCTCTCTCTAGCCGCTCCTTAACTCCTCGGTCTCCGCGCTCAGTCTCCACCCAGGGCCGCTCGCACTGCTGCTGCCGGTGAGTCTGGGCCGCTCGCTCTCTCCCCGCTCCTTAACTCCTCAGTCTCCACGTTCAGTCTCCACCCAGGGCCGCTCTCTCTGCTGCCGCCGGTGAGTCTGGGCCGCGCTCTCTCTCCCCGCTCCTTAACTCCTCGGTCTCCGCGCTCAGTCTCCACCCAGGGCCGCTCTCACTGCTGCCGCCGGTGAGTCTGGGCCGCTCTCTCTCTCCCCGCTCCTTAACTCCTCGGTCTCCGCGCTCAGTCTCCACCCAGGGCCGCTCTCACTGCTGCCGCCGGTGACTCTGGGCCGCTCTCGCTCTCTCCCTGCTCCTTAACTCCTCGGTCTCCGCGCTCAGTCTCCACCCAGGGCCGCTCTCGCTGCTGCCGCCGGTGAGTCTGGGCTGCTCTCTCTCTCTAGCCGCTCCTTAACTCCTCGGTCTCCGCGCTCAGTCTCCACCCAGGGCCGCTCTCGCTGCTGCCGCCGGTGAGTCTGGGCTGCTCTCTCTCTCTAGCCGCTCCTTAACTCCTCGGTCTCCGCGCTCAGTCTCCACCCAGGGCCGCTCGCACTGCTGCTGCCGGTGAGTCTGGGCCGCTCGCTCTCTCCCCGCTCCTTAACTCCTCAGTCTCCACGTTCAGTCTCCACCCAGGGCCGCTCTCTCTGCTGCCGCCGGTGAGTCTGGGCCGCGCTCTCTCTCCCCGCTCCTTAACTCCTCGGTCTCCGCGCTCAGTCTCCACCCAGGGCCGCTCTCACTGCTGCCGCCGGTGAGTCTGGGCCGCTCTCTCTCTCCCCGCTCCTTAACTCCTCGGTCTCCGCGCTCAGTCTCCACCCAGGGCCGCGCTTGCTGCTGCCGCCGGTGTATATGGGCCGCTCTCTCTCTCGACGCTCCTTACCTCCTCAGTCTCCGCGCTCAGTCTCCACCCAGGGCCGCTCTCACTGCTGCCGCCGGTGTATATGGGCCGCTCGCTCTCTCCCTGCTCCTTACCTCCTCAGTCTCCGCGCTCAGTCTCCACCCAGGGCCGCGCTTGCTGCTGCCGCCGGTGTATATGGGCCGCTCTCTCTCTCGACGCTCCTTACCTCCTCAGTCTCCTCGCTCAGTTTCCACCCAGGGCCGCTCTCGCTGCTGCCGCCGGTGAGTCCTTTTTAAGCAGATTAATTTCCAGTGTGGTATCTAGTTTGAATAACCTCCAAAGCTTTTGCCTTGTTTGGTAAATTATTCCAAACATACTTTTGCACTAAGTCTAATGGTCCTAGTTTATGTTTCTGCCTTTTTATGCTTCTGTATTGTGGTCACTCCTTAACCACATTCTATGGTGCTTGTCTGATCTTTCCTCACCCATCGTCTGTCTAAGTGCTTTTTGGTGTTAGAGACCAGAACTGAATGCAATAATCTGGTCTGCCCACTGTATTGTAAAGCCTTTGTGTAACATCAAGACTTGGACTCTGCAGTTCTAGCTATCCCAGTATTCTATCACTTATTTATTCATTTTACCACAAGTGAATTAATGCTAATAGAACCATAGTTTCACAGTTCAGAAGGAGGCCATGCGGCCCATTGCACCTACCCCGGCTCTCTGAACGAGCTCGCTACTTAGCCGCGTTTCCTGTATCCTTTTTTAAATTTCTTTTCAAATATTTATCCTCTTCCACATTCATTTCTAAATCTCCCCAGGGTAATTCAGTTCTAATCAATGATCCAAAATTGTTGTTCTACATGTGCAATAAGTTACAATTAGCAGTACTAAATGTCATTTGTTACATGTCTGTCCAAGTATATAAACAATCCAATCTTTTGCTGCATCCTCTCTTTACTGCGCTGTTTCCATTAGCATATTTCATCAGTTTACTGTTGGATTTTGGTATCAGGTTATTTATGTAGATTAGAAACCAGAATACTGACCGATTGTATAATTGAAGTTAACATTTCTTCTCTTTCCCCTCCATCTGACATTGTACCTCTGGAGTCTTTTTTTATCCTTGTCCCTTGTTCTCTTTCCTCACCAGTTTTCCCCTCTCCTGAATCTATTGACACCTTCATTTTCCAATCCTCTCTGGCTACAGGTGTGGTGCCGGAAGACTGCTAACGTTGTACCTTTGTTTGAAAAGGGAGAAAGGGATAGACCAAGTAATTACAGGCCAGTCAGCCTAACCTTGGTGGTGGGAAAATTATTGGGAAAAATTCTGAGGAAAGGATAAATCTTCATTTAGAAAGACACAGATTAATCAGGGACAGTCAGCATGGATTTGTTAAGGGAAGGTCGTGTCTGACTAACTTGTTTGAATTCTTTGAGGGGGTAACAAGGAGGGTCGATGAGGGTAGTGCGTTTGATGTAGTCTATATGGATTTCAGCAAGGCTTTTGATAAGGTCCCACATGGCAGACTGGTCACGAAAGTAAAAGCCCATGGGATCCAAGGCAAAGTGGCAAGTTGGATCCAAAATTGGCTCAGAGGCAGGAAGCAAAGGGTAATGGTCGAAGGGTGTTTTTGTGACTGGAAGGCTGTTTCCAGTGGGGTTCCGCAGGGCTCCGTACTGGGTCCTTTGCTTTTTGTGGTATACATCAATGATTTGGACTTGAATGTAGGAAGTATGATAAAGCAGATGATCGTAAAATCGGCTGTGTGGTTGATAATGAAGGAGGAAGCTGTAGACTGCAGGAAGCTATCAATAAATTGGTCAAGTGAGCAGAACAGTGGCAAATGGAATTCAATCTGGAGAAGTGTGAGGTAATGCATTTGGGGAGGGCTAACAAGGCAAGGGAACACACATTAAATGGTAGGACACTGAAGTGTAGACAAACAAAGGGACCTTGGAGTGCAGGTCCACACATCCCTGAAGGTAGCAGGCCAGGTAGATAAGGTGGTTAAGAAGGTATATGGAATACTTGTATTCTATGCCTTGGTTAATAAGGCAAGAGCAGGGAGATTATGCTTGAACTGTATCAGACACTAGTTAGGCCTCAGCTAGAGTACTACGTGCAGTTCTGGTCACCACATTACAGGAAATATGTGATTGCACTAGAGAGGGTACAGAGGAGATTTACGAGGATTTTAGGAGAATTTTGGCTATGAGGAAAGATTGGATAGGCTGGGTTTGTTTTCTCTGGAACAGAGGAGGCTGAGGAGAGACTTCTTATTGAGGTGTATAAAATTATGAGGGGCCTAGATAGAGTGGATAGGAAGGACCTATTTCTCTTAGCAGTGGGGTCAACAACCAGAGGGCATAGATTTAAAGTAATTGGTAGGAGGTTTAGAGGGAAAATTCCTTTACCCAGAGGGCGGTGGGGGTCTGGAACTCGCTGCCTGAAAGGGTGGTAGAGGCAGAAACCCTCATCGCATTTAAAAAGTGCTTGGATAGGCACTTGAAGTGCCGTAACCTACAAGGCTACAGACCAAGAGCTGGAAAGTGGGATTAGGCTGGATCGCTCTTTGTCAGCCGGCACGGACACGATGGGCCGAAATGGCCTCCTTCGGTGCTGTAAATTTCTATGTACAGCGGTTGGTGCTGTTCCCTGCATTTCTCTTGTAATTGACGTGCGGTGAAGATCATGTCCATTGTGCCCCTTAGTGGGTGGAATCCACATTGCGACTCTGGGAGGAGCTCTTCGGCCACTGGGAGAAGGCGATTGAGGAGGATTCTTGCGATGACTTTCTCTGTGGCAGACAGCAGGGAAACTCCTCTGTAATTACCACAATCGGACTTGTCACCTTTCTTGAAGATGGTCACAATTACGGCGTCTCTGAGATCCCCTGGCATGCTCTCCTCCTTCCAGATAAGAGAAATGAGTTCATGAATTCACGCCAGTAGTGCTTCTCCGCCATGCTTTAGTGCCTCGGCGGGGATTCCATCTGCTCCTGAGGCCGCCTTGTTGTTCAGTTGTCAGATGGCCTTTTCAACCTCATGCTGGGGTTGTGCTGCGATGGTGGCGGGTAGCATGCTGCGGGATGGAGTTGAGGACACTCGTGTCGAAGACAGTCGTGGTTAAGGAGATCTTTGAAGTGCTCCTTCCAGTGGGCACTGACTGCCTCTGCTTACCCAGTTCCATGTTCTACCCTGGATTCTGGTATGTATGTGGCGTTCCCCATAAAGCATCGAGTAAAGATACAGTTGTCAGCTTGGCTCATTTGTTAGCAGTCTTTTTTTTTTTAATTCGTTTTTATGGGATGTGGGTGTCGCTGGCAAAGCCAGCATTTATTGCCCATCCCTAATTGCCCTTGAACCGCTGCAGTCTGTGTGGCAATGGTACTCCCACAGTGCTGTTAGGTAGGGAGTTCCAGGATTTTGACCCAGCGACGATGAAGGAACGGCGATATACTTCTAAGTCAGGATGGTGTGTGACTTGGAGGGGAACTTGCAGGTGGTGGTGTTCCCATACGCCTGCTGCCCTTGTCCTTCTAGATGGAAGAGGTCGTGGGTTTGGGAGGTGCTGCCAAAGAAGCCTGGGCGAGTTGCTGTGCATCTTATAGATGGTACACACTGCAGCCATGGTACGCCGGTGGTGGACGGAGTGGATGTTTAAGTTGGTAGAGGGGTTGCCAATCAAGCGGGCTGCTTTGTCCTGGATGGTGTCGAGCTTCTTGTGTTGTTGGAGCTGCATTCACCCAGGCAAGTGGAGAGTATTCCATCACACTCCTTACTTGTGCCTTGTAGATGGTAGAAAGGCTTTGGGGAGTCAGGAGGTGAGACACTCGCCGCAGAATACATAGCCTCTGACTTGCTCTTGTTGCCACAGTATTTATGTGGCTGGTCCAGTTAAGTTTCTGGTCAATGGTGGGGGATTCAGTAATGGTAATGCCATTGAATGTCAAGAGGCAGTGTTTAGATTCTCACTTGTTGGAGATAGTCAATTCCTGGCACTTCTGTGACACGAATGTTACCTGCCACTTATCAGCCCAAGCCTGAACGTTGTCCAGGTCTTGTTGCATGCGGGCATGGACTGCTTCATTATCTGAGGAGTTGTGAATGGCACTGAACATTGTGCAGTCATCAGCGAACATCCCCATTTCTGACCTTATGTTGGAGGGACGGTCATTGATGAAGCAGCTGAAGATGGTTGGACCTCGGACACTGCCCTGAGGAACTCCTGCAGCGATGTCCTGGGGCTGTGATGATTGACCTTCAACCACCACAACCATCTTCCTTTGTGCTAGGTATGACTCCAGCCAGTGGTGTTTTCCCCGATTCCCATTGACTTCAGTTTTACTAGGGCTCCTTGATGCCACACTCGGTCAAATGCTGCCTTGATGTCAAGGGCAGTCACTCTCGCCTCACCTCTGGAATTCAGCTCCTTTGTCAATGTTTGGACCAAGGCTGTAATGAGGTAGGCAGCCGAGTGGTTTTGGAGGAACCCAAACTGAGCATCGGTGAGCAGGTTATTGGTAAGTGCTGCTTGATAGCACTGTTGATACCTTCCATCACTTTGCTGATGATTGAGAGTAGACTGATGGGGCGGTAATTGGCTGGGTTGGAGTTGTCCTGCTTTTTGTGGACAGGACCTACCTGGGCAGTTTTCCACATTGTCGGATAGATGCCAGTGTTGTAGCTGTACTGGAACAGCTTGGCTAGAGGCGCGGCTAGTTCTGGAGCACAAGTCTTCAGCACAATACCCAGGATGTTGTCAGGGCCCATAGCCTTTGCTGTATCCAGTGCGCTCAGCCGTTTCTTGTTATCACGTGGAATTAATCGAATTGGCTGAAGGCTGGCTTCTGTGATGGTGGGGACCGCGGGAGGAGGTCGATATGGATCATCCACTCGGCAGTTCTGGCTGAAGATGGTTGCAAACGCTTCAACCTTGTCTTTTGCACTCACTTGCTGGGCTCCACCATCATTGCGGATGGGGATATTCATGGAGCCTCCTCCTCCCGTTAGTTGTTTAATGGTCCACCACCATTCACGACTGGATGTGGCAGGACTGCAGAGCTTTGATCTGATCTGCTGATTATGGGATCGCTTAGCCCCGTCTAGTCTGAGTCAAAGTTGCAGGTTCAAGGCTGAGCAACGTTCCCTTTCATTTTTTGGGGGGTGCGCGGCCCATTCAAAATACCGCACATGCTCGATTTTTCCTATTAAAAAGCCAGTGAGCCGGCTGCGGAGGAGTTGCGGGGTGCTGCGCGGCCGCGTGGCCTAAAGGAAACATTGCTGAGCATGTAATCCATACTGACCGTGCAGTGCAGCACTGCGCTCGTGTTGTATTGTCAGAGGTGCAGTCTTTCGAATGAAACGTTAAATGGAGGCTCCATCTCCATTGAAATAAATAATCCCATGGCACTATTTGAAGAGGTTCCCCAGTGTCCTGGCCAACATCTCTCCCTCAACACTGCTTAAAAACTGATTTGTTTGCGGGAACTTTGCGTATAAACTGGCCCCTGTGTTTACCTACAGCAGTAACTACATCTCCAATGTAATTCATTGGCTGTGCAGTGATTTAGGAAGCCCTGTGGACATAATAGAAATTAACTTCTTCATGCAGTGCACTCAGGGCAATGAAATCCCCGGCACAAACTGTCTGCTCAACTTGACATCACTGGGCTCACTAAAGATATGGAGCCCAACGTAATATAGTTAACATCACCTGTGGCTCAATACATTTTAACATGATGCAACAGTACTGTACCCTGCAACTGCGACAGGTTGAGAGTCTTTAATACTAGTGTAACTTGCTTTTTAAAAAAAAATGAATCAATCTCTGCAACTTCGTGTTGTGTTTTGGAGATTTTCTTGCAGTTTCAAATCATGTATATATGGGAAATTGTTTTGTTGCTAATCATTCTATTCACATTTCACTTCTCTCGCATTTTGTGTTGTGGAATTGACTCTCTCTGTTAAAATGGCTTTCAACTAGTATTGATTTTTCTATTTATCCGTGGGAACCTTTTTCTGCCGAAGTGTACATCCCACTTCTGTCTAGACAGGTAGATATGTTTGGACATGTTGCTTTAGAGCGTGGCCTGCTTTCAGATCTCTATTTATTTAACATCTTGGTAGCAATAGCGTCGAGGATAAATCATCACTTAAAGCAGTGCACTTGAATTTTGTGCCAGTGTGCTTCTCGTGCAAAATCCAGCACCTCGGATCACAACCATCACTAACAGCCACATACATTTCACCCTCCTGTTAAACCACTCAAAATCCCATCTCCAAGGACAGTGAAGCGCCTTGCGATGTTTTACCATGCTAAAGGCACTATATAAATGCAAGTTGTTGTCTTGGGAAGTATGCAAAGTGTGAAGTATTACACTCGCCACAAACACCTGATTTCGGCAAGAGACCATATCCTGATTGGTAGAGCAAGTCAGCCGAATCGCCCCATGTCAAGCACTTCCTGGTTGCTGCTGTTTAGAGGATTGAACAAAGTTATTGTATAGTGTCTGAGAGAATGGAATTATCGGCCAGTTGATCACTTCACGGCAGCACCTGATTAGAGCCATTGGTCAGTCAGACAAGTGCTTTATTTAAATGTATCTACTGCATCTAAGACAAACACTTGAACATTTTTTTTAAACTGCCGCTTCCAGTGTGTGATGCACCCTGCAGTGAGACGATCTCCCAACACCAGTCGTGCTTCCATGGTCAGTGGTCTAGCATACAACATGTGAAAATATCAGACCAGCCTGTCCCACCGTTATGCTTTCTGCATCACAATACAAACAGTCCCTACCCAACCGGAGTGATGTGATCTAGGAGAGGTGCAAAACCAGATAAACCCATGCCAATTAGATGATCAGAACTAATCCAGGGGACCAGGTTAACCCTGACACATTACGGGGTTCCAACCTATTGTACAATGTGATCTCTGCCCCAGCCAGGACCGGGGTCAGCTCTCTCTTGAAGCTATACCTTCAGCCATCTAGATCAGTGGTTCTCAAACTTTTTTGGTTGAAGGACCCCTTTTTAAATCTATTAGTAATAACCTCCGCCAACCCCACCATCTAAATTATACTATATCATACTCCTAATATGAAAGTGCTGCACATAGTGTTTTAATAATGCTTTTAAGAAACCCGGTATTTACTTGGATAGCAGTGAGATGGGTGTGCCTGCTTCTCGCACCAATTCTGGGTACTCCGCAGCAACAGACGGCCACTATTAGCCACTTAGCGCTGGGCAATTTTTAAAGCTGTCAGCAGGCTGGCCAAGGTGAGTGAGGGCATGAGCGCCAGTGCACCTGCTGGGATGCTGCTGGAATCATGGCTCACCACCACACTGTCCCACTGGCTGTTCCGTAACAGCTGCACTGTGGGATTGTATGTGTTCATGTGTTTGAAGGGCCCCGCAGGCGCTCATCATTTGTCGGGAGGATGGTACAGGGTCGCGGGGCCAGGGAGAGGAAACCGCTCGACTAGCAGGGAGCGCTCATTGCAAAGTGAGAGCGTGCTGTGGGCCTCTGAGAAAGCGGGCCCAGCCATTGAGAATTTGCAAGAATCGAATCCGTGTCGGTTTTATGAAGAGGAGCAATCTTGAAATGACCTGATTTCTATGATCACTGAACGGTTTCATAAATCAGACTGACTTTTGGTGCCATCAACATATTGGATAAGACACCGACAAAGGTTTACTTCTTCTCCCAGCACTATTCCTGATTAAGAAGGCAGGCACGCAACCTGCTGACAAACCTCTGCCACTGGAGCTGGGCGAATTCAGATCTATAAAATGCAGTGTAGTTCATTCACCGCCTGCTGCAGCCTTCACATTCAGGAGAGAAAGGAACTAGCTCAAATCTAGAACTCAACATATGCAAAATGTACCCCCTCCCCCTTTCTGATCCATCACAACTCGGTGGGGGAGCCAGTGAAACCCCACCACAACCAGGGGCCCCAGGGGAAGCCCAGCCCACTGGCCGTTCACTGACCCCCACCCCAGTGGCTCGGCTCAGACTCCAGTCACCGTCTCCTGGCCCCAGCTCGCAGGCTCCAGCAGCAGCCGTGGCTCCCTTTCCACAGTCTCAGTAACAACAAGGTGCTTGGTCCCGGAGCTTGAGAAAGACCATGGCCCCAGCAGCGCAGGTTCATATGGGGCAAGACAGTAGAGAGCGGGCAGGCCGCGGACCCCCTGGAAAGTCTCTACGGATCCCAGTTTGAGAAACACTGATCTATGTCCGAAGCTCTGGACTCCCCTCCCTGAACCTCCACCTCTTGCTACTCCTTTAAACCATCTACTTTGACCAAGTTTTTAGTCATCCCTCTAATATCTGTTGGCTCAGTGCCTAATTACGCTCCTGTGACGTGCCTTGGCATGTTCTTTTGCATTAATTAAAGGTGCTACATAAATGTGAGTTGTTACAGCATCTGAAATAGTGACATGCTAATTAAATCTTAAAACACAGTAAAAGTTCAGATTTTTTTTTTATTGGTTTGCGATAACTTGCTTCAACATGGAACCTAGAAAGCTTTGTTTGGGCAATGTGTGAACTAATTCTAAGAAAAGACTTGTTGGTCAGGTTTTGTAAAAGGAAAGTGCTTTTGAAGCAGAAACCAGAGGGGCAAGGCTGAGCTTTGTGAGAAAGCAGACCTGCTGCGTCAAATCTACTGTCGAGGAGCAGATTGTCAGCTCATTGCAGAGCGCGGCACGAGACTCTTCCGCCACAGGATGGTGGAACACCGCCTCAGGCCCCAGATTTTCCTCCCACGCATCAAGCTTCTAATCTCGCGTAACTCCAAGCCTGTGAGCAAGCGCGCTCCTTTCGGGCTGTCATGGAAGGGTCTATTGGCCAAAAATAAGGGAACACTGGATAGGTGGACTAGATGGACTGAAGGGGTCTTCCTGCTTTTTTTAAAAATTCATTCATGGGCTGTGGGCATCGCTGGCATGGCCAGCATTTATGCCCTTCCCTAATTGCCCTCTAAGGCAGTGGTGAGCCGTTGCCTTGAACCGCTGCAGTCTGTGTGGTGAAGTTGCTCCCACTGTTACTGTTATGGTTACCTGTCCAGGGTCAGTCATGGAATGGTCTGTGGTACAGTGGAAACTTTTAGGATAAGACACCTAACACTTGCAGCAACTTCCTGACTCCAACACTTTATACTATACTGGAGGCATCCTCAAGTGGCTATTTCACCTGGTAGCTGTGCAATGGTGCTGGCAACAGCAAAGCCGAGCGGCTTTTCTGCAGTGGCATTTGGGTGAGGTCTGGCCATAGACCGATCTCTGAGCCCAACCATGGAGAACATCGATGCAATTTCCACATTGCAAGCTCGTGCATAAAAACATACAGGACGGTCCCGGCCAGACAGGCAAAAGCTGTACTGGTGTCTTTGGAGCAATTGTACACGTGAATTTCTCAATCTCTGTTCAGTAATAAAAAAGACTTGCATTTAGAGAATAGCATTTTGGAATCCTAAAATGGTTACAGCACAGAAGGAGGCCATTTGACCCGTCGAGCCCGTGCCAGCTCTCTGCAAGAGCACTTCAGCTAGTCCCACTCCCCCGCCCTTTCCCCGTAGCCCTGCAAATTCTTTTCCTTCAGGTACTTATCCAATTCAATTTTGAAAGCCGCGATTGAATCTGCCTCCACCACCCTTTTAGGCAGTGCATTCCGGATCCTAACGACTCGCTGCATAAAGTTTTTCCTCACGTCGCCTTTCGTTCTTTTGCCAATCATCTGTGTCCTCTGGTTCTCGACCATTCCACCAATGGGAACAGTTTCTCTCTATCTACTCTGTCTACTCCCCTCGTAATTTTGAACACCTCGATTAAATCTCCTCTCGACCTTCTCTGCTCTGAGGAGAACAACCCCAGCTTCTCCAATCTATCCACAGAACTGAAGTCCCTCATCCCTGGAATCATTCTCGTAAATCTTTTCTGCACCCCCTCTAAGGCCTTTACATCCTTCCTAAAGTGCGGTGCCCAGAATTGGATGCAATACTCCAGTTGAGGCCACACCAGTGTTTTATACAGGTTCATCATAACTTCCTTGCTTTTGTACTCTGTGCCTCTATTTATGAAGCCCAGGATCCTGTGTTTTTTTTAACCGCTTTCTCAACCTGCCCTGCCACCATCAACGATTTGTGCACATATACCCCCAGGTCTCTCTGTTCATGCACCCCCTTTAGAATTGTACCCTTCAGTTTATATTGCCTTTATATTGTTCTTCCTACCAAAATGTATCACTTCGCACTTTTCTGCGTTAAATTTCATCTGCCACATCTCCGCCCATTCCACCAGCCTGTTTGTCCTTTTGAAGTCTATCACTGTCCTGTTCACTATACTTCCAAGTTTTGTGTCATCTGCAGATTTTGAAATTGTGCCCTGTACACCCAAGTCCAAGTCATTAATATATATCCGGAAAAGCAGTGAGCCTAGTACCGAGCCCTGGAGAGCACCACTGTATACCTTCCTCCATTCCGAAAAACAACCGTTCACCACTACTCTCAGTTTCCTGTCACTTAGCCAATTTTGTATCCATGCTGCCACTGTCCCTTTCATTCCATGGGCTTCAGCTTTGCTGGCAAGCCTATTATGTGGCACTTTATCAAACGCCATTTGGAAGTCCATGTACACCACGTCAACCGCATTGTCCTCATCAACCCTTTCTGTTAGCTCATCAAAAAACTCAATCAAGTTAGTTAAACACGATTTGCTTTTAACAAATCCATGCTGGCTTTCCTTAATTAATCCACACTTGTCCAAGTGACTTAACTTTGTCCCTGATTATTGTTTCCAAAAGCTTCCCCACTCAGGATTATCTCAAACCGCTTCATGTACTAGTTACCTTAAAGCGTAGTGATTGTTATGTGATCGAAGTGTCGGCCTAGATCCTGTGCTCAAATCCTGGTGTGAAGCTTGAATCTACAGTCTTCTGACCCAGAGGCGATACTACCTGCTGAGCCAAGCTGACGCAGGCTGTGCTCATTTTTAAAAGGGGCATCAAAACAAGTGACCTTTTTAAACCAGAACGAACGCTTGTTGCAAAGACTGTCCAAGGGCTTGAATCTGGCAGCGTTAAACTGCCAACAGCTCCAAGGAACTTTCATCACTTTGGGCTGACTATTTTAAGATTTCAGATCACTCATCGTGACACCGTAATGGATAGTAATAATTAGCAGTAATGCTGCATATTTTTCATGTTTAAATGCTTGACGTAAATGGGTGTTGGGCTGAAAACTAGCTTCAGAGACTCCCTCATCAGTAAATGGAGTGGCAAACCTTTGAAATCTGACTCTGTCACTTAAGCAGCTGTGTGATGCAGCGTGATATCTTCAGTGCCATAGTCCGGATCAATAAGTGTGGAAATACCAGTCACACGAGAGAAATCTTTCAAAAAGGTATTTCAAATCTTTGGGCAATCGCAGAATATTGTCTTTTAAAAATAAAACAAAACTTTGTATCATGCCATGACTACATGCAGTTGAGCCACATTAATTAAAAAAAACATAAGTAATGAAATAAAGTGTAAGAGCATATCAATTTGAAATTATACAGGCAAATGTCTGGTCAGAAGTTTCACTCCATACCCCTAGAGCACAGCTTCTAAAAATAGGACAACGAGCCTTTCCCGTATATCTGACATTGTGAGACTTAATGTGCGCGAGGTATGAAAAGAATGCAATTTAATGATGCTGGAGCTGACAGGTTAACCAGCTCCATGCACCGAAAGATTAAATGTTTAATTCAATCCAGTTACCTCTTCTCTTTCCCCTCCCCCACCGATCAAATGAGTGGCAGTCTCGCGAGCTATCTGACTGGAGGTTTTCGTGTCTCATACTGTGCTTCAATACTTGGTCCAGAGCTTTCTCCTAATTCCTTGGCAAATTGAAGCCTCGAAGAACAGATTTTGGTCAATCTGAATTGACTTCTTTATCTTTGTTTAAAATAGCATGGTTTAGTGCTTGGTGTTGCAATGTATGTAGACGTGAAAGGAAACTTGTGTGTGAGAGAGATGTTGGAGCGTAGAATGCTTTGCCACATGGAGTGGTAGAGGCAGAAACCATTGCACCTTGGCAGGGACGGTAAATATTGAAAGCCGAGTAAGATGCATAGTTTAGTGGCGAGAGCAGGGCAGCGGCATTAGTTTTGGGTTGCTCTGGCCCGAGTGCACAGACGCACTGGGACAAATTGCCTCCTCCTGTGCCATAAGTTACTAGGATCTGCTCTCTGGATGCACTTCTTGCAGCTTGGTTCTCCTTGCAAGCATCCAAAGCTTCTGGGCCCAAAAAAGAACTTTAGTTTCAAGGTTACCAACTGGATTTGTCTACAGTTGCTGAACGGTTTAGTCGGTGAATTAAATCTGTGTTCTCTGCAATACAGTTGGAGCCTAGTGCAACTGAATTTGTCATCTTTATCCACTCGTCTGTCTGAGCAGAAACTATACTGAATACCGTTTGAAAAGGTATCTAGGAGACTGTGCGTCCCTCGATGCAGGATTATCCTCACAAATCCTGTTCTGGTTCACTGGCATTAACTATACTAAAAAAAACATGACCTGTTCTCCACTTGAGCATCCACATTGAAAAATCAAGTTGCAATTAATACTTCATCTTTAATGCATCGGCCATTCAGCACGTAATCTGAGTTTGCCTGCTTTACTAATCGTTTCCCTTGTCCTTCGCAGAGCGGGAACAGTTTCCATGTCTTTGACCAAGGACGTTTCGCAAAAGAAGTGCTTCCAAAATACTTCAAGCACAATAACATGGCCAGCTTCGTACGGCAGCTCAACATGTGTAAGTGGTGGCAGATGGCAATTCCTGTGCATGGTTCTTTTTAAGCATGGCGTGTGCGCCCAGCAGAGTGACGTCCATCTGGGAGGTGGCGATGATTCGTTAAAAACATAAATCAAATAAACCAAGAATGAACCTTATCCAACTGTTCACCAGAGATGATGGCTGCTAATCATGCTTTTTCACTCTCGCGTGCATGCCCATTCTCTTGCTGTGTTGAATACTTCCCTTCTGTGACTGATCAGCGACTGTAGAAAACCTGATGCTATTGACTGTAGAACAGACCTCTTCAGAATTCTTCCTGCTAATGTGTCATATTTGTCTTTTTTTTTGTTTGTTTCCTCCCTCTCTTCCCCCTGATCCCTATAATAAATGATTATAAATGCATTCAGCTGCAAATGGGAATTGCTGGGTGGGGGTGCAGACAAGTTTTAACCGGAGAGTGGTGAGAAGGTGGAACTCGCTACCACATGGAGTAGTTGAGGTGAATAGCATAGATGCATTTATAAGTAGCTAGATAAGTACATGAAAGGAATAGAAAGATAGGGTGGGAGGAGGCTCGTGTGGAACATAAAACACCGGCATGGACCAGTTGGGCCGAATGACTGACTTATTTCTGTGCTGTAATCGCCTCCCGTTTCCCCCGAATTACACACTGCCTGACCACCTGCAGCCACCTGACCAGCTGGGTGACACGCCATCCAGCTTCCCCAGCATATCATCTGAAGTCTACGCAGGAGCAGCCTGGAATTATTTTCTCCCTACGCTCGTCCGTGTGAGGAGGTTGCTGGTCTCCACTCTGCGGCCCTACATTGGGATCAGCTTGGCTGTGTTGAGGATTGAATTTGCATATCGCCATAGCAGTACTGCTCCTAACATAATATACCTCCTGTCCCCCACTATACTTTGAAATAATTTCACGTGTGCGCCCATAAGAATTGAAATGAAAGAAGTCGACCCTGAAAAGAATCTCTGGCATCCCGTTGTAACCACACCACACATTCCAATAGCTCGAGAGGTAAATTTGCTTTCTGGCGTGGTGCTAAGCCATACATACTTGCAGAGTCCCAGATGCAACCCCTGGTCTGTGCTGAATCATGTCACCGACCAGTGCTTAATCATTCAGTTCACACATGCTGGCGGGCTGCCGGTGTTTGTGGAACCATACGGCAGCGTGAGTTGGACTCTTTAAGGGGCAAGGTGACCGCACGTTGACGTGTGTGTGTGTGTGTGCTTTGAAAAAAATCTTTGCAGACAACCTACTTGTGCGGTGGGGGGGGGAGGAACATTCCTCCTAGAGCTTTGTACAGCGTGTCTGGAATTCATTCATGGGTCCAACAGAGTCTCACTCTACACTGGTTTCCATCTAAGCAATTAGTGATGAGTCTGCTTCACCCCTCTCTTACCACCCACCCAGAAAACAGAATTGGCTTTAACTTCCATTTATTTTGAGGTATTGGCTGGTGTTTTCCATTTGTGCTCTTGCCAGCAGCCCCCTTCCTTCCCCCACTAAACTGAATCATAGAATGGTTACAGCACAGAAGGAGGCCATTCGGCCCGTCGAGCCTGTGCCGACTCTGCAAGAGCACTTCAGCTAGTCCCACTCCCCCGCCCTTTCCCTGTAGTCCTGCAAATTCTTTTCCTTCAGGTACTTATCCAATTCCCTTTTGAAAGCCACGATTGAATCTGCCTCCGCCGCCCTCCCAGGCAGTGCATTCCAGATCATAACCACTCGCTGCGTAAAAAAATGTTTTTCCTCATGTTGCCTTTGGTTCTTCTGCCAATCACCTTAGATCTGTGTCCTCTGGTTCTCGACCCTTCCGCCAATGGGAACAGTTTCTCTCTTTTTCTACTTTGTCTAGACCCCTCATGATTTTGAACACCTCTATCAAATCTCCTCTCAACCTTCTCTGCTCCAAGGAGAACAACTCCAGCTTCTCCAGTCTATCCACGTAACTGAAGCCCCTCATCCCTGGAATCATTTTTGTAAATCTTTTCTGCACCCTCTCTAAGGCCCTCACATCCTTCCTAAAGTGCGGTGCCCAGAATTGGATGCAATACTCCAGTTGAGGCCGAACCAGTGTTTTATAAAGGTTCATCATAACCTCCTTGCTTTTGTACTCTGTGCCTCTATTTATGAAGCCCAGGATCCCGTATGCTTTTTTTAACCGCTTTCTCAACCTGCCCTGCCACCTTCAACGATTTGTGCACATATACCCCCAGGTCTCTCTGTTCATGCACCCCCTTTAGGATTGTACCCTTTAGTTTATATTGCCTCTCCTCGTTCTTCCTACCAAAATGTATCACTTCGCACTTTTCTGCGTTAAATTTCATCTGCTACATGTCCGCCCATTCCACCAGCCTGTCTGTCCTTTTGAAGGCTATCACAATTCTCCTCACTGTTCACTATACTTCCAAGTTTTGTGTCATCTGCAAATTTTGAAGTTGTGCCCTGTACACCCAAGTCTAAGTCATTAATACATATCAAGAAAAGCAGTGGTCCTAGTACCGACCCCTGGGGAACTCCACCGTGTACCTTCTTCCAGTCCGATAAACAACCGTTCACTACTCTGTTTCCTGCCACTTAGCCAATTTTGTATCCATGCTGCCACTGTGTCCCTTTTATTCTATGGGCTTCAACTTTGCTGGCCAGCCTATTATGTGGTACTTTATCAAATGCCATTTGGAAGTCCATGTACATCGCATTGCCCTCATCATCCCTCTGTTACCTCATCAAAAAATTAGTTAAACACAAGTTGCCTTTAACAAATCCATGCTGGCTTTCCTTAATTAACCCACACTTGTCCAAGTGACTGTTAACTTTGTCCCAGATTATCGTTTCTAAAAGCTTCCCCACTACCGACTGACTGGCCTGTAGTTGCTGGGTGTATCCTTGCACCCTTTTTTGAACATTGAAACATAGAAGATAGGAGCAGGAGTCGGCCATTCAGCCCCTCGAGCCTGCTCCACCATTCAATGAGATCATGGCTGATCATCCAAATTCAGTACCCTGTCCCTGCCTTCTCCCCATATCCCTTGATCCCTTTAGCCTTAAGAAATATATCCAACTCCTTCTTGAATATATTTAATGAATTGGCCTCTACGGCCTTCTGTGGTAGAGAATTCCACAGGTTCACCACTCTCTGGGTGAAGAAATTCCTCCTCATCTCAGTCCTAAATGGCTTACCCCTTATCTTTAGACTGTGACCCCTGGTTCTGGACTCCCCCGCCATCGGGAACATCCTTCCTGCATCTAGTCTGTCTAGTCCTTTTAGAATTCTATAAGTTTCGATGAGATCCCCTCTCATTCTTCTAAACTCCAGTGAGTATAAGCCCAATCGACGCAATCTCTCCTCATACGTCATTCCTGCCATCCCAGGTATCAGCCTGGTGAATCTTCGCTGCACTCCTTCCATGGCAAGAACATCCTTCCTCAGATAAGGTGACCAAAACTGCACACAATACTCAAGGTGTGGTCTCACCAAGGCCCTGTACAACTGCAGCAAGACATCCTTGTTCCTGTACTCGAACCCTCTTGCTATGAAGGCCAACATACCATTTGCCTTCTCCAGTCCTCTGGCACCACCCCCATATCTATGGCGGATTGGAAGACTGGCCAGTACCTCCGCAATTGCCACCTTTACTTCCCTCAGCAACCTAGGATGCATCCCATCCGGTCCTGGTGATTTATTTACTTTAAGTACAGCCAGCCTTTCTAGTACTACCTCGTTAATTTTTATCCCATCCAGTATCTCACCTACCTCCTCTTTCACTATGACTTCGGCAACATCTTCCTTTCTAAAGACAGATGCAAAGTACTCATTTAGTACCTCAGCCATGCCCTCTGCCTCCACGAGTAGTTCTCCATTTTGGTCCCTAATCGGCCCATCCCTCCCGTTTTACTATTTATATGCCTATAGAAGACTTTTGGATTCCCTTTTGGAATTGGATAGCTGCCAATCTATTCTCATACTCTCTGCCCCTCATTTCCTTTTTCATTTACCCTCTGAACTTTCTATATTCAGCCTGGTTCTCACTTGTATTCTCAACCTGACATCTGCCATGCGCCCCCCTTTTCTGCTTCATCTTACTCTCTATCTCTGTTGTCATCCAGGGAGCTCTGACTTCAGTTGCTCTACCTTTCCCCCTCATGGGAATGTACCTCAACTGTAAACTAATGGGGGGGGGGCGGTGGGAGGATTCAGGAAAGAGTAAATTTAAAAGCAGCAAGAGAAATGTCCAGGCTCTAGAGCAGAGTTTTGGGTAAAAATAAGCGGAGTGGGTCAGGAAGGGACAGGGAGTAACAAAGGTAATAAGGTGACTACGGTGACATCAGGGAAAAATAGAAATGTCAAAGCTGCTAAAGGCATTATATCTGAATGCATGAAGCATTCGCAACAAAATAGATAATTAATAGCACAGATAGAAATTAATAGGTTTGATCTAATAGCCATTACGGAGATGTGGTTGCAAAGGTTGGGAACTAAATATTCCAGGATGCTTCTCTTTTAGAAGAGATAGGCAAAATGGAAAAGGAGGAGGGGTAGCCCTGATAATAAAGGATGGGATAAAGACAGTAGAGAGAAAGGATCTTCGCTCCAAAATCAAGAAGTAGAATCAGTTTGGGTGGAGCTAAGAAACAGCAAGGGGCAGAAAACATTGGTGGGAGTTGTTTATAGGCCCCAAACAGTAGTTGTAATGTAGGGCAGAGTATAAATCAGGAAATTAGAGGCACCAGTAACAAGGGTAATACAGTGATCATGGGGGACTTTAATCTACATATAGACTGGGCAAACTAAATTTGCAGTAATAGTGTGGAGGATGAATTAATGGAATGTATGCAAGATAGTTTTCTAGATCAGTATGTTGAGGAACCAACTAGGGAACAGGCTATTTTAGATCTAGTATTGTACAATGAGAGAGGGTTAATTAATAACCTTGTAGTAAAGGGGCCTTTGGGAAGAGTGACCATAATATGATAGAATTTTATATTGAGTTTGAAAGTGATTTAGTTCAATCTAAACAAAGCAAACTACGTAGGTATGAGGGGCAAGTTGGCTAAGTTAGATTGGGAAACTACATTAAAAGGTATGACTAGACAACCAATGGCTAGCATTTAAAGAATTAGTACATAATTTACAACAAATATACATTCCTTTAAGGCACATAAACCCCACAGGAAAAATGGTCCAACCGTGGCTAACAAGAGAAGTTCAAGATAGTATTAGATCAAAGGAAGAGGCTTATAATGTTGCCAAAAAAAGTAACAAGCCTGAGGATTTTAGAATTCAGCAAAGGAGGACCAAGAAATTGATAAAGGGAAAATAGAATGAGAGTAAACTAGCGAGAGGCATAAAAACAGACTGTAAAAGCTTCTATAGGTATGTAAAAAGGAAAAGATTAGCGAACGTGGGTCCCTTACAGGCTGAGACAGGAGAAATTATAATGGGGAATAAGGAAATGGCAGAGAAATTAAACACATACTTTGTGTCTGTCTTCACGGAAGAAGATGCAAAAAAACTTCCCGGAAATAGTGGAGAACCAAGGCTCTAGCGAGAATAAGGAACTGAAAGAAATTAGTATTAGTAAAAAAAAAAAATAGTACTGGAGAAATTACAGTAATGGGACTGAAAGCCAATAAATCTCCTGGACCTGATGGTCTACACCCTAGGGATTTGAAAGAGGTGGCTATAGAGATAGTGGATGCACTGGTTGTCATCTTCCAAAATTCCATAGATTCTAGAACGGTTCCTGCAGATTGGAAGGTGGCAAATGTAGGCCCACTATTTAAAAAAGGAGGTAAAGGAAACCGGGAACGACAGACCAGTTAGCCTGACATCAGTACAGGAAACACTCGTTTAAACGGCACCTAAATATCCGGAATTCTCTCTTAACCGGCAAAATGCATACTCCGAAAACAACACCTCAATAACCGGAAATATTGCCGTGACCGAGTCTCCCATGGTGGCCGAGTTAGCCGGTGGGGGTAGTTCTCCAAACTGCCACTACTCGGCTTCTTGGCACTGTCAGAAGTCCAAACAC
The DNA here is from genome assembly GCF_052327205.1 of Somniosus microcephalus. Classification (NCBI taxonomy): domain Eukaryota; kingdom Metazoa; phylum Chordata; class Chondrichthyes; order Squaliformes; family Somniosidae; genus Somniosus; species Somniosus microcephalus. The sequence continues at coordinate 10,129,340 of NC_140991.1, read as the reverse complement.
CTCAATAACAGGAGGCTGACTTTGTTAAAAATAGCCTCGGTAGATAACCCTCTCTGTCATCCGGAATTTTTAATCAACCAGCAACATCCCGGTCCCGTCTGTACCGGATACCAGAGTTTCCTGTAATAGGGAAAATGCTGGAATCTATTATTAAGGACGCGATAACAGGCCACTTAGAAAATAATAGGATTGGGCAGAGTCAACGCGGATTTATGAAAGGGAAATCATGTTTGACGAATCTTAGTTTTTTGAGGTTGTAACTAGCAGAATAGATAAGGGGGAACCAGTGGATGTGGTGTATTTGGATTTTCAGAAGGCATTCGATAAGGTGCCACACAAGAGGTTATTAAACAAAATTAGGGTTCATGAGATTGGGGGTAATGTACTAGCATGGATTGAGGATTGGTTAACGGACAGAAAACAGAGAGTAGGAATAAATGGGTCATTGTCGGGTTGGCAGGCTGTAACTAGTGGGGTACCGCAAGGATCAGTGCTTGGGCCTCAGCTATTCACAATCTACATCAATGATTTGGATGAGGGGACCAAATGTAATATATCCAAGTTTGCTGATGATACAAAGCTGGGTGGGAATGTAAGTTGTGAGGAGGATGCAAGGAGGCTTCAAGGGGATATAGACCGGCTAAGTGAGTGGGCAAGAACATGGCAAATGGAATATAATGTGGAGAAATGTGAAATTATCCACTTTGGTAGGAAAAATAGAAAAGCAGAGTATTTTTTAAATGGTGAGAGATTGAGAAATGTTGGTGTTCAGAGGGACCTGGGTGTCCTTGTACACAAATCACTGAAAGTTAACATGCAGGTACAGCAAGCAATTAGGAAAGCAAATGGTATGTTGGCCTTTATTACAAGAGGATTTGAGTATAAGAGTAAAGACATAACATAAGAACATAAGAAATAGGAGCAGGAGTAGGCCAATCAGCCCCTCGAGCCTGCTCCACCATTCAATAAGATCATGGCTGATCTGATCCTAACCTCAAATCTTCTATCACTCTGCATCCACCCGAACCCATGTGATCTCCCGGGAGAGGCGAAAAACCAGATAAAAGACCCAATGGCCAATTTGTGAGAAAAAAATCTGGGAAATTCCTCTCCGACCCATCTAGGCGATCGAAATTCTTCCAGGAGATCACTCTGTCCCTATATTTTCTACAGTACTTACCTTCTGTAAAGGCGATCTCCACCCCAGCCAGGAACAGGAATAAAACCATCTCCTGAAACCTAACACAGAATTAGAACACAGTAGGAGCAGAACCAGGCTATACGGCCCCTGGGCCCACTCCACTACCCACAGGGCCATGACCATTCCGAACCTAGACTCGTGTCCAATTTCCTGCCCGCTCCCCGTAACCCTTAATTCCCTTTACTTCTAGGAAACTATCTATTTCTGTTTTAAATTTATTTAATGATGTAGCTTCCACAGCTTTCTGGGGCAGCAAATTCCACAAACCTACCACCCTCTGAGTGAAGAAGTTTCTCCTCATCTCAGTTTTGAAAGAGCAGCCCCTTATTCTAAGATTATGCCCCCTAGTTCTAGTTTCACCCATCATTAGGAGCATCCTCACCACATCCACCCGATCAAGCCCCTTCACAATCTTATATGTTTCAATAAGATCGCCTCTCATTCTTCTGAACTCCAATGAGTAGAGTCCCAATCTACTCAACCTCTCCTCATATGACCACCCCCTCATCCCCAGGATTAACCGAGTGAACCTTCTTTGTACTGACTCGAGAGCAAGTATGTCTTTTAAGTATGGACACCAAAACTGTATGCAGTATTCCAGGTGCAGTCTCACCAATACCTTGTACAACTGCAGCAATACCTCCCTGTTTTTATATTCCATCCCCCTAGCAATAAAAGCCAACATTCCATTGGCCTTCTTGATCACTTGCTGCACCTGCATACTAACTTTTTGAGTTTCGTGCACCAGGACCCCCAGATCCCTTTGTACTACAGTACTTTCCAGTTTCTTGCCATTAAGATAACTTGCTCTATGATTTTTCCTGCCAAAGTGCATAACCTCACACTTTCCAGTATTGTATTCCATCTGCCAAATCTCTGCCCACTTACTTAGCCTGTCTATGTCCCTTTGCAGGTTTTTTATGTCCTCCTCACTCACTACTTTCTGTCCCATCTATGTATCATCTGCAAACTTTGATATGTTACACTCGGTCCCCTCCAAATCGTTAATATAGATTGTAAAGAGTTGGGGACCCAGCACTGACCCCTGCGGAACACCACTAGTTACTGGTTGCCAATCTGAGAACGAACCATTTATCCCAACACCTTACTGCAATTATATAGGGCCCTGGTGAGACCACACCTGGAGTATTATGTACAGTTTTGGTCTCCTTACCTAAGGAAGGATATACAGGTAGACTATCCTTTATCCGAAAACCTTGGGACCAGCCGTGTTTCGGTTTTCGGAAAATTTCGGATTTCAGAAGGTATTTTATAAGACTGGGAAATTTGTCGGGTGGGGGTCGGGGGTGGGGGTCAGCGGGGAGAAAAGAATATCGGACGGGCTGCTGCAGCTATCGGACGGGCCGCTGTATTGTTGGGTTCACTCTCCCGGTACCTCCTTCACACTGCCCGGCTTGGCCTGCAATCTCCTACCCAGGAGGGAACTCTGTGACCCTCTGCCCTGCTCAGCGTAAGTCGTGCGCCACTCTGGTCATGTCGTGCGCACGACTTACGCTGAACGAAAAAACTTTCGGTTTTTGGAGGTTTTCGGAAGTTCGGATAAAGGATAGTCTACCTGTACTTGCCAGAGGGAGTGCAACGAAGGTTCACCAGACTGGTTCCTGGGATGGGGGATTGTCCTATGAGGGGAGATTGAGTAGACTAGGCCTATATTCTCTGGAGTTTAGAGGAATGAGAGGTGATCTCATTGAAACATGCAAAATTCTTACAGGACTTGATAGGGTAGATGCAGCGAGGATGTTTCCCCTGGCTGGGGAGTCTAGAACCAGGAGTCACAGTCTCCGAATAAGGGGTCGGCCATTTAGGACTGAGATGAGGAGACATTTCTTCACTCAGAGGGCGGTGAATCTTTGGAATTCTCTACCCCAGAGGGCTGTGGCGGCTCAGTCATTGAGTATATTCAAGACCGAGATCGATAGATTTTTGGATATTAAGGGAATCAAGGGATATGGGGATAGTGCAGGAATGTGGAGATGAGGTAGAAGATCAGCCATGATCTTATTGAATGGCGGAGCAGGCTCAAAGGGCCAAATGGCCGACTCCTGCTCCTATTTCTTATGTACCTGAACCATTTCCTCTTTAAAGGCAGCCCATTGTTTGATTACAGTTTTACCTGCCAATCCTTGAATCCAATTTACCCGGGCCAGATCCGTTCTCCGCCCACTGAAATTGGCCTTCCACCAATTAAGTATTTTTATTCTAGATTGCTCCCTGTCCTTTTCCATAGCTAATCTAAACCTTTTGATGCTGTGATCACTGTTCCCTAAATGTTCTGCTACTGACACTTGCGCCACTTGACCCACCTCATTCCCCAGAACCAGATCCAGCAATGCCTCCTTCCTCGTTGGGCTGGAAACACACTGATCAAGAAAGTTCTCCTGAACGCAACTCAGAAATTCTTCCCCATCTCTGCCCTTTACACTATTACTATCCCAGTCTGTATTAGGATAGTTGAAGTCTCCCATTATCACTGCTCTATAGTTCTTGCACCTCTCTGTAATTTCCCTGCATATTTGCTCCTCTAAATCCTTCCCACTACTGGGTGGCCTATAGAATACACCTAGTAGTGTAATGGCACCTCTTGTTTCTGAAAGGGCAGGAAATCGTGGCCAACAGGCACAGTAAATCCAGCCATATATAATCCACAGATGTGGGGCTTTCTCCTGCTCCTATCTTCTATGTTTCTATGCAGCTCATTGGTAGAGACTTGAGCAGAAAACTCCAGGCCGACACTCCAGTGCAGTACCGAGGGAGCGCTGCACTGTCGGAGGTGCAGTCTTTTGGATAAGACGGGTGGATGTAGAAGATCCCATGACACTATTTTGAAGAAGAGCAGGGGAGTTATCCCCGGTATCCCGGCCAATATTTATCCCTCAATCAACATACCAAAAAAAATTATCTGGTCATTATCACATTGCTGTTTGTGGGAGCTTGCTGTGTGCAAATTGGTTGCCACATTTCCTACATTACAACAGTGACCACACTTCAAATAGTACTTCATTGGCTGTAAAGCACTTTGGGGTGTCCGGTGGACGTGAAAAGCGCTGTATAAATGCAAGTCTTTCTTTATTAATCTTAAAAATAGTGAACATTACCCTGTTATCCTCCGGGTTGAGGGCGGGGGGGGGGGACTTGAGGACAAATGACGATCAACTCTACTCCACTGTAGTCTGACTTTTTCCGTCTGGGCTGCCTTTCCCTTTGCAGATGGTTTTCGTAAAGTTGTGAACATTGAGCAAGGTGGGCTTATGAAACCGGAGAAGGATGATACGGAGTTTCAGCACCTATACTTCATCCGGGGCCAGGAACACTTGCTGGAAAATATCAAGAGAAAGGTAACCAGTGTAAGTACAAAATGAGCTAAGTACCAATTTATCTCCCTTTTCCCTCTCCACAAAGCCTTGTGAATTGTTGGATTTAAACACCAGTAGCTGCCTTTCCGGGTTGGTGTTTGGGTGGCTGTAGGGGCCAAATAAGCATAATATTATCAGTTACTTTGTGTACACCAAAAATTCATCCTATTCAGTCTTTCATCTTTCAAGCATGCATTTAACAAAGCTATGCAACACTGTAGTGAAACGAAAATGGCAGGAAATCTGAAATAAAAACAGTACAGGAGGCACAGTCAGTATCTGTAACAGACCATACATTAATGTTTGGAGGGGTTCCCACTTTAACTGGCTCGGATGCCAGGTGACTTGCCGTGTGTTTCAGCATTTTATGTAAATAACTCTGCAATTCGCGATTTATCAGAACTATAAATATCACTGTCGTGCTCTCTTGTGACATCTGCAGTTGTCAGATTTGTTGCTTTTCTCATCTTTCTCTCCACCCACTGACTTCATTTAAGCTAAAAGCAGTTTAGTTGAAAATGTGATTGTTCGCTGTGCTTTTGTTACAGTATTTTAGCATGTAGCTGCATGCGGCATGTCTCAGAATGAAAGAACAACAACTTGCATTTATACAGCAACCTTTAGCTTAGAAAAACACCCCAAACATAGAAACATAGAAGATAGGAGCAGGAGTAGGCCATTCGGCCCCTCGAGCCTGCTCCGCCATTCAATGAGATCATGGCTGATCATCCAAATTCAGTACCCTGTCCCTGCCTTCTCCCCATATCCCTTTAGCCTTAAGAAATATATCCAACTCCTTTTTAAATATATTTAATGAACTGGCCTCCACCGCCCTCTGTGGCAGAGAATTCCACAGGTTCACCACTCTCTGGGTGAAGAAATTCCTCCTCATTTCAGTCCTAAAATGGCCTACCCCTTATCCTTAGACTATGACCCCTGGTTCTGGACTCCCCGGCCATCAGAAACATCCTTCCTGCATCTAGTCTGTCCAGGCCTGACAGAATTTTATAAGTTTTGATGAGACCCCCTCTCAATCTTCTAAACTCCAGTGAGTATAAGCCCAATCGACACAATCTCTCCGCATACGTCATTCCTGCCATCCCAGGTATCAGCCTGGTGAATCTTCGCTGCACTCCTTCCATGGCAAGAACGTCCTTCCTCCGGTAAGGCGACCAAAACTGCACACAATACTCAAGGTGCGGTCTCACCAAGGCCCTGTACAACTGTAGCAAGACATCCTTGCTCCTGTACTCGAACCCTCTCGCTACGAATGTCAACACACCATTTGCCTTCTTAACCGCCTGCTGCACCTGCATGCTTACCTTCAGCGACTGGTGCACAAGAACACCCAGGTCTCTCTGCACTTCCCCTTCTCCCAATCTATTGCCATTCAAATAATCTGCCTTCCTGTTTTTGCCACCAAAGTGGATAACCTCACATTTATCCACATTATAGTGCATTTGCCATGTTTCTGCCCAATCACCCAATCTGTCCAAATCGTACTGAAGTTTCTCGACGGTGGTGCATCAGTGGTGTAATGGACACTGAGCCAAAGGAGGAGGTATTAGAGGGCGATCAAAAGCTTGGTCAAAGAGTTGGGTTATAAGGAGAGTCTTGAATAAAGATAGGGAGGTGGAGATGCAGTGGGTCTGGGAGGGAATTTCAGATTGTGGTGCCTGGGTGTCAAGGCACAGCTGCTAATGGTGAGGTGAAGGCAATATCGGCCAGCTGTCCTTGGCTCTTGCCCTGGAAGCATGTCTCCCCTCTGTCATAATATCACCTGGGGGGCTACTTGTTCTGTCTTTCACCTGTATCCCTTGGCACATCTACTGCTGGTGCGTCTCTGACTCTCCGTTCGCACCCATGATTGTCAGAATTGGGGTTTGTTACTGTCCCCTTTACCCACCCCCCAGCATTTCTCTTGTTTAGTGAGAGAAAGCAAGGGAGTGATCAGAAGCAGAGCTCTGCCAGCATGAGTACAGGAGATGAGATGGCTCTTTTTTTTTAAACTACAGGATCAGCAGTTTTAATGGAACCGTTGGCCTGTGAGCAACTGCCCAGGATGGAGCACTAAACCTACAGGAGCACAGTCGAGGAGGAAAATTTGAAGGATATAAAGTTTGAGACTAAGGGCTGCAGTATGTTGGAGCACCGATGAGCTGTGTCAGAGTCGCAGGAAGACATTTCTAATCTGCGACCCTGCACGCCAGTATCGGTTGGTAGCTTTTTTGATGAGAGTTACAGTCCCAAGCAGTGTAGTGCTTGAGGACAACTCTCAGGAATGCAGTTGGTCTGCAGCATGAATTCATAGGTCTGTGCTACAGTCTCCCACACACTGAACGTCTGTTCTCGCACATGCCACACTGCCAGTAAAACAGGCACTTATCCATCATGGCCCTTGCCTCTAAGTACAAGACGTATAGTTTTAACAGAGCTCTTTCACACTTCCTGGGAATGTTGGGGCTTCCCAATAATAGTCCTTTGCTTTCTCGGCGTGCACAAGAGAAGGAGGATCAGTGTTGAATACCAGCTCTGACCACAAGTTCCACAATCATGAATGGAGGCCCAGAGATGTACAAAGCAGCAGCCTGCTAAGGAATGGCTGGAGATGTGGAGGCTGTCCACAAATGGCTCACTGCTCCACACGTCTCTGTTCCTGTTGTGCTAATGACCCTTGCTGTAACGGTGAATGCAGGTTGAGCACAGGCAAGAACTCATTCTGTGAGGGTACCCATCGTCACATAGTCACATTCATACATGAAGATTGACCACTTGGCCAAGTACCTGTGGTTTCCACACTCAGGGAACTGAACCCTAGCATGAATTTTTAGCTTCTTGGTTAAACCCCACGAAGCTCCAGTGAGGGAGGTGAGAATTGCATCAGTGGTCAGTGTATTTAGTGGCCAAGAACTGGTGTGAAAAAAGCAAGCCTGAAGGCTTTGTATCTTAATGCTAGAAGCATTAGGAACAAGGTGGATGAATTAGTTGTGGAAATAGAGGTAAACAAGTATGATTTGATTGGGATTACAGAAACGTGGCTGCAGGGTGGGCAAGGCTGGGAACTTAACATCCAGGGATATACAATATTTAGGAAGGATCGGCAAAAAGGTAGGGGAGGTGGGGTAGCATTGCTGGTAAAGGAGGGGATTAATGCAATGGAAAGGAAGGATATTAACTCGGATGAAACGGAATCTGTATGGGTAGAAATGAGAAATAGCAAGGGGAGGAAAACGTTAGTGGGTGTGATATATAGGCCTCCAAATAGTAATATGGAGGTGAGGGAAGGCATAAAAAGGGAAATTAGAGAAGCGTGCGATAAGAGCACAGCTGTCATCATGGGTGACTTTAATTTACATATTGATTGGACTACCCAAATTAGTAAAAATTCTGAGGAGGAGGAATTCCTGGAATGTTTTCGGGACGGTTATCTGGACCAATATGTCGAGGAGCCGACTCGAGATCAGGCCATTTTAGACTGGGTATTGTGCAATGAGAAGGGACTTATCAACAATCTTCTTGTACGAGGCCCCTTGGGTCAGAGCGATCATAATATGATCGAGCTCTCAGTCGAGATGGAGAGTGAGGAAATTGAATCAGAGACTAAGGTCCAGAACTTAAATAAAGGGAATTACGAGGGTATGAGACGGGAATTGGGTAAGATTGATTGGGTGGTGTTTCTGGGGGGATTGACAGTGGATAGACAATGGCAAGCATTCAAAGATAGAATGGAAGAATTCCAGAACATGTTTATACCGGTTTGGCATAAAAATAAACCTAAAAAGGTGGCTCAACCGTGGATAACGAGGGAAATTAGGGACAGCATAAAATCAAAAAAAAGGGCATATCAACTGGCAAAAAAAAGCACCAGACCGGAAGATTGGGGGCAGTACAGGATACAGCAAAAGAGGACAAAGGGATTAATCAGGAAGGGGAAAATAGAATACGAAAGTAAACTTGCAGCAAACATAAAGACAGACTGCAAAAGCTTTTATCGGTATATCAGGAGGAAAAGACTGGTAAAATCCCAAGTCGGTCCCTTGCAGTCCGATTCGGGAGAATATATAATGGAGAATAAGGAAATGGCAGACCAATTAAACTCATACTTTGGTTCTGTATTCACAAAGGAGGACACAAATAACCTCCCAGGAATATCGGCAAACATAGGGACTAATGAGAGGGAGGAGCTGACAGAAATTAGTATCTCTAGGGATATGGTGTTGGGTAAGTTGAGGGGACTGAAGGCCGACAAATCCCCGGGGCCTGATAAACTACATCCTAGGGTACTTAAGGAGGTGGCCCTGGAGATAGCAGATGCTCTAAGGATCATCTTCCGGAACTCCATTGACTCGGGAACAGTACCCGTGGATTGGAGGGTAGCTAATGTTACCCCAATATTTAAAAAGGGGGGTAGAGAGAAAGCAGGGAATTATAGACCAGTAAGCCTTACATCGGTTGTGGGCAAAATGCTAGAGTCCATTATTAAGGATAAAATAGCGGAGCACTTGACAAATGGGGAAAGGATCGGACAGAGTCAACATGGATTTACAAAGGGTAAATCGTGTTTGACTAATCTGCTGGAATTTTTTGAGGAAGTAACTGGTAAAATAGATGGGGGAGAGCCAGTGGATGTGGTGTACCTTGACTTCCAGAAAGCCTTCGATAAGGTTCCACACAAAAGATTATCATGCAAAATTAAGGCTCATGGGATTGGGGGCAAAGTATTAACGTGGATAGAGAACTGGCTGGCGGATAGAAAACAGAGAGTTGGAATAAACGGCTCGTTTTCGGAGTGGCAGGCAGTGACCAGCGGGGTGCCGCAAGGATCTGTCCTGGGACCCCAGCTGTTCACAATATATATAAATGATCTGGATCAGGGAATTGGATGCAATATTTCCAAATTCGCTGACGACACTAAACTAGGAGGAGGGGTGGGCTCTGATGAGGATGTCAGGAGGCTACAGTGCGATTTGGACAGGTTGGGGGAATGGGCGGATACGTGGCAGATGCACTATAATGTGGATAAATGCGAGGTTATCCACTTTGGGGGTAAAAACAGGAGGGTGGATTATTATCTAAATGGCAATAGATTGGGAGATGGGGAAGTGCAGAGGGACCTGGGTGTTCTTGTGCACCAGTCACTGAAGGAGAGCATGCAGGTGCAACAGGCGATTAAGAAGGCAAATGGTATGTTGGCCTTCATATCAAGGGGGTTCGAGTATAGGAATAGGGATACCTTACTACAGCTGTACAAGGTGCTGGTGAGACCGCATCTGGAGTATTGTGTACAGTTTTGGTCGCCCCATCTGCGGAAGGATGTTCTTGCCATGGAAAGAGTGCAGCGGCGATTCACCAGGCTGATACCTGGAATGGCGGGAATGACCTACGAGGAGAGATTGAATAGTTTGGGCTTGTACTCACTGGAGTTTAGAAGATTGAGAGGGGATCTCATCGAAACATATAAAATTATGGCAGGCCTGGACAGGCTGAATTCAGAGAGAATGTTTCCAATGGTAGGGGAGCACAGAACCAGGGGCCACAGTCTAAAAATAGCGGGCAAATCATTTAAAACAGAGATGAGGAAGAATTTCTTCACTCAAGGAGTGGTGAGCCTGTGGAATTCCCTGCCACAGAGGGCTGTGAAGGCTAATTCAATAAATATTTTCAAGAGAGAATTGGATATATTTCTGAAGGCTAAGGGGATTAAGGGTTACGGAGAAAAGGCGGGGACGGGGTACTGAACTGGTAAGATCAGCTAAGATCTCAGACGAAGATCAGCCATGATCTCATTGAATGGCGGAGTAGGCTCGAAGGGCCGAATGGCCTACTCCTGTTCCTATCTCTATGTTTCTATGTTTCTATGTTTAACCCCACTTCAGACTTGACTGCAGCTTGAATTCATATGTCTGTGCGAGAGCCCCCTGCACACTGAACTTCCGACCTCGCATGTGTCACCCTGACAGTAAAAGAGGCATTTACCGAGAGGCAAGCTCCAATATTGGGCAAGTTCCAGACCGATAGTATAACCAACGTTTGCTGGTTCTGACAGCAAGTTCCACAGTCATGAAGGGCTGCTCCTTAAATTGTAACATGGCTTGAGGCCACATCTTTAGCTAAGGATATTGGTTTCTCTGCAGCCACAGCTTATTGCCAAAGGTGAAGTCAATTTTTTTAAATTAATAACTAAATGGGGGGTGTCGGTGCTGGGGATTAAAACACCTGACCATTTTCATCACCTCTTGTCAGCATCAAACGCTCCCAGGTATGGGGCTTTTCAATATGTGCCAGGTTTTTGCTCAACTCCGCTTATTTTATTTTGCCTCTCGCATTTTGAATGTTGTGGGAACTGGCAAATAAAACGGCGTGGTTTTTTTTTGGCAACTGTGCTCTTGCTCACTCATTAGTCGCTGTGCAAGTGGTAACTCAGACTGGCTTCTGGAATTGGCAGTGCTGTGGATCATTGTCCCCTTTTATACATTGCCAAATCTGCTGTTAATGTTTGTTTTAAAACTTGCAGATGTCGACTGTGAAACCTGAAGAGATAAAAGTCCGCTCGGATGACGTTGGTAAAATTCTAACTGATGTTCAAATCATGAAAGGGAAGCAGGAGAACCTGGACTCCAAACTAATGACCATGAAGCAGTAAGTACCTGAACTTGGAATGCCGATAGTGTACAGGGGCAATTGGCAGTTACCAGAAGTTCACCAAATGCTGTGCTCATCAATACTGTGGGCACTTCCCAATGTTAGTGTTACAGAGGAGGAAATCCATACTTTCTACCCTGATTTTAGATCCAGCCTCCATCTGCAGTCTTAACTGTAAGACTTGAGCAAGTCCAGTGGCAGTCATTTTCTATAGTTTTCAAGAACTTGTTCATTAATTAGAGCAGTATGTCTGGAGCCTGCTGCCCTCCCAGCAACCTGCATCCTGTGGCTGTAACAACAGCTTGCATTTATTTAGCGCCTTTAACTAAGATGAAGATCCCACGGCACTTCAGAGGATACTGAGCCAATGTGAGAGATATTAGGAAGGTGGGACCAAAAGATTGGGGTTTAAGGAGCCTCATAAAGGAGGAAAGGGCGACAGAGTGAAAGGCAAGGGCTTGGGGAGGGAATTTCAGTGTGTGCACATCAGTGCTCATGAACCAAGATTTTGTAATGTTAGATGCAAGCTAACTGATGCCTGGAGTGATTAGAAGATGCTTATGTTGACCATGTCCAGATATGTGCTTGGAAGTTATGTGTCCCTTTTTTTTTTGTTGCACGAAGATGGTAGATGACCAAGACTCATCACCGAGGCCTATTCAACTTTTATTTAGTTCACTAGGGAAGCTGATGTTGGCCTGGTACTGATTGTGGTGGATTGGTAAACAGAACAGATATGTAAGCTGGAATCTTCTCTTCCATTGGAATTATCCATTACATGGTGACCAACCCTGGTAATAGAGCAGTGATTCCCAAATTACATGTGTGTGTGAGCAAAAACGTCTCCCGCGTATAGGAGAGCAGGTTTGCTGGGGGTGCATGAGTTCAGAAAGTCATATGAGCTTGAGATACATGTCTTTGATTTCTAGATATTTCCTCTACTGTTTCTTCCATGGTCTCCCACTGCCACTTGCGTCTGCGACTGGGAATGCAGTTGTGCTTTTTGCTACTCGGTCTCCAATTTAAAACAATTGCCAGTGGACTGTGTACAACTGAGCCTGTGTGTTACAATCTGCACTGCCCCTCCTCTCAATCATACTGTTCTTGCATCCTCGAACTTCCCAATCTTGTCTAATGATGCCCCATCCTCTAACCATGTTTGCCATGCACAATGTACTTTGTCTTGACTTCCCCATGTGCAGCTCCACAGGATGGGAGGTGAGAGGAGAAATGTTGTTCCCTAGGTTCTGGCCCTTGCTATTGATCCCAGCTGTTGTGAAGTCCAGTGCATGTGTCATTCCCTCCACTGTCTACATGCTGTGGTATCTGCACCTGTTCCTGTAAAACTCTTGCCCCAGCTGCCAATGGGAACGCAGAAACATACAGCATTGCTGGAAAAGGGATTGCACGTCGTCTTAGGCAGTCTGCAGATCAGCGATTGACGGGAGTGGGGGAGGGGAACCGGAAAGAAAGACAGACTTGCATTTATATAGCTACTTTCACGGCCACCGGACGTCTCAAAGCGCTTTACAGCTAATGAAGTACTTTTGAAGTGGAATCACTGTTGTAATGTGGGAAACGTGGCAGCCAATTTGCACACAGCAAGGTCCCACAAACAACAATGTGATAATGACCAGATAATGTCTTTGTTATGTTGGTTGAGGGATAAATATTGGCCCAGGACACCGGGGATAACTCCCCTGCTCCTCTTCATAATAGTGCCGTGGGACCTTTTACGCCCACCTGAGAAAGCAGAGGGGGCTTCAGTTTAACATCTCATCCAAAAGACGGCACCTCTGACAGTGCAGCGCTCCCTCAGCACTGCACTGGAGTGTCAGCCTAGCTTTATGTGCTCAAGTCCCTGGAGTGGGACTTGGAACCCACAACCTTCTGAGTCAGAGGAGTGTGCCACCAACTGAGCCCCAGCTGACACTGCAGTAACCAGCCCACAGACTGGTGCCAAGTTCACACCGTCCACCCTGTTGACTTTATCAATGAGCTGTAACAATACACCCCATGTAAAATCAGATGGGAAGGCAACATCCAACTTTGCTTTTATGAGGAAGAGGGGAGTAATGCTGTTCCTGCTTGTGAAACCCGATTTGCGAAGTTGTTTTGGAAATTGCAGGCTGCATTTGGAAATGGGGATGAGGGATGAAACGCCATCAAATTACAAAGGGATTCACCATCCACTGAGTTCCGATCTTACTTTGCATCATCGCACTGCCCTGATGGAGGAAAGGCGAATGTGCTAGTTTAAAAGTAAATTCACGGAATATAAATGCACGTGTTATATTTGTACATGTAAAGTGCTGGATGTGAGGTTTAAGAGTATCAGCAGTAATGTGGAGAGGTTCAGCTGCTGTAAGGGACTAACATGAAACTCGTGCAGTTTAGGACTTTACTCGTGCTCTAAAGCCAGCAGGCAGTGTTGTTCGGGTTCATGCAGTGTCCATGCCTATGACATCTCCCTTGTACATCCACTTTCTTGAAGCTTTCCCACCAGTGTTGTATTTACAGGTAGACTATCCTTTATCCGCACTTCCGAAAACCTCTAAAAACCAAAAGTTTTTTCGTGGAGCGTAAGTCGTACGCACGACATGACCCGAGTGGCGCCAAACATGACAGGAGTGGTCCGGGAGCTCTGTCTTTCCCTGTGAGCAGGGCAGAGGGTCACAGAGTTCCCTCCTGGGTAGGAGATTGCAGGCCGAGCCGGGCAGTGTGAAGGAGGTACCGGGAGAGTGAACCCAACAATACAGCGGCCCGTCCGATAGTCTTTTCTTTCTCCCCCCCCCCCCCCCCCCCCCCCCCCCGGGACCTGATTTGCGGGCCAGCTTAGTGTAGGAGTCCGCCGATATCTGGCTTTCCCACAACTGGCGGCGGCAGTCGAGCCCCAGACCCCCACTAAGTCAAGGAATTCAGATATGGAGCAGGGGGAGTCGGAAACCTCGCTCTAACGGCAGAAATCAGCAGCCGTTTTGTTAGGTTTTTTTTTCTTCCCCTAGCATTTTTTTTTTAAAGAGTCAGGCTGTGGAAAGACTCTCTGTAGCTTAGCAACAGCTTCAGAGACGCTTCCAAGGCAGGGCCCGAGTGTTTACAAGCTGTTGCTGAGCAACAGTGTTTGTTGTCAGAAAACCTTCTGAAATCTGAAAAATTCCGAAAACCGAAATACAGCTGGTCCCAAGGTTTTCGGATAAAGGATAGTCTACCTGCACCTACATTTTAGTCGCCCCTACATTTTAGTCGCCCATGTCCGGTTCCCCATCTCATGTCCACATACCCAGTGTTTTTTCAGGGAATAAATCATGATATTATGAAACAAGTTCTTCTTTTCAGATTATGGGGTGGGGGGAGGGGTTGTGGACAAGCTGACCAGGGTATGGGAGGGGGAGGGGGAAAAATAAGCTGACCAGGATATTTGGGAGGGGTGGATCGCCTTTGCATCTGGTGTTCTGAGAGTTTAAACTTGGTGACCAGCTGCAGCAGATATTTTAGTGCTGCTGGTATCTGTCCTCCCCCACACTCCCCATGTACATGCCAGTAATTACCACATCGCAAGTTTGAGCTGGCCATTCAGAGACTCTAAGAGCTTTGTACAGAGTTACAGGTGTCCACAGCACAAACTGGAGCCACCCAGTTCAGTGTGTCTGTGCTAGAACAATCCTGAACTCCTCCCACTGCCCTTCTCTTTCCTCCCCCCCCCCCCCCCCCAATAGCCCTATAGTTTCATCCGCTTTAAATACTTATCCAATTTTCCCTTAAGATTCCTTGTGACAAAACATTCCATGCTGCAACACCCTTTGTGTAAGCATTTCTCCCAACCCCTCTGCTCTGGAACTAATGACTTGTGTGAAAAAATACAGAACGTGGGCATGTACAGGACTGGTGAACACGGCTCGTGTCCCAGCTACCTTTCCCATGCGATATTTCATATACCCCTCATCAGCCACCACTATTTGCCGACTGTCTACTCCATGAGCAGCCAGTTCCAGTGTTGCTGAATAGCACTTGGGCTGGTAACCCTGGGAGACATTCCGTGCACACTGGGGATCGGGCAGAGTTTTCTTTGAATCGAAAGTGATTTAAAGCAAGTTCTGGGGAGCAGTGAGATGCAGTTCGTACAACTCAATGGTGTGCCCAAAAAAAACTCCACTCCTGAGTTCCGCTTGGGTTGTTGGATTGGTCAGCGAGTCAAAGTAATGTTACACTTAAACTGCTTCCGGTTTTTCTCCTCATTTGAATTAAATGTATTTTTTTTCTCCCCTCCTTTCATGACTCCTGCTGGGGTACAGTCCTTTCTCATCTGAGTGGCAACACTTTGTGAGTGTTGGAGTCATCCTCCTTGGCAGGCAACACAGATGACCATGATGCCGTTTTTGCCCAATGTCCAACAGAGAGCATTAAAATGCAATCGGGAGAGACAACCCTGGCAGATTGTCTCCCCACCCCTAGCATGGAGCTATAGAGGCCAGCCCCAACTCCAGCACTGGTTGAGACCAGTTGGCTTTAGATTAGATCCAAAGCTGCAATGTAGCGATAATGGAGGTTTGATTGAGTCTAACCCAGTGTTGAGTGTAGACATTGGCATCCTTCCAGTGCTGCAGACGTTACTGTGTCAGCGTCCTGAGCTCATTGTTAATCAAAATAGTTACAGCCCTCCAATTGCTCAGCAAGTTTTGTCAGTGAATGGTTGTGCCACACTGCTGAGGAAGGTACAAGGTGCTGAGTTAAACTGATTTCATCCAGGGCAGCAATAGGCTAAGTACCTGGATTCGGTGACACTTGCCACCATTTTATATGCAAACAGTGGGTCTCCGTGGCTGCCTGAGCACTGGCACCATCACAGGGGCCCCATGTGTTAACATAGAAACATAGAAGATAGGAGCAGGAGTCGGCCATTCGGCCCTTCGCGCCTGTTCCGCCATTCAATGAGATCATGGCTGATCATCCAAATTCAGTACCCTGTCCCTGCCTTCTCCCCATATCCCTTGATCCCTTTAGCCTCAAGAAATATATCCAACTCCTTTTTGAATATATTTAATGAACTGGCCTCCACCGCCCTCTGTGGCAGAGAATTCCACAGGTTCACCACTCTCTGGGTGAAGAAATTCCTCCTCATTTCTGTCCTAAATCTCCTACCCCTTATCCTTAGACTATGACCCCTGGTTCTGGACTCCCCGACCATCGGGAACATCCTTCCTGCATCTAGTCTGTCCAGGCCTGACAGAATTTTATAGGTTTCGATGAGATCCCCTCTCAATCTTCTAAACTCCAGTGAGTATAAGCCCAATCGACACAATCTCTCCTCATACGTCATTCCTGCCATCCCAGGTATCAGCCTGGTGAATCTTCACTTCACTCCTTCCATGGCAAGAACGTCCTTCCTCAGATAAGCGACCAAAACTGCACACAATACTCAAGGTGCGGTCTCACCAAGGCCCTGTACAACTGTAGCAAGACATCCTTGTTCCTGTACTCGAATCCTCTCACTACGAAGGCCAACATACCATTTGCCTTAACCGCCTGCTGCACCTGCATGCTTACCTTCAGCGACTGGTGCACAAGAACACCCAGGTCTCTCTGCACTTCCCCCTTTTCCCAATCTATTGCCATTCAAATAATAATCTGCCTTCCTGTTTTTGCCACCAAAGTGGATAACCTTACATTTATCCACATTATAGTGCATTTGCCATGTTTCTGCCCAATCACCTAACCTGTCCAAATCGTACTGG
Source organism: Somniosus microcephalus (assembly GCF_052327205.1). Classification (NCBI taxonomy): domain Eukaryota; kingdom Metazoa; phylum Chordata; class Chondrichthyes; order Squaliformes; family Somniosidae; genus Somniosus; species Somniosus microcephalus. Next base: position 10,112,391 of record NC_140991.1, on the reverse strand, counting down.
AGTTTCATGACATCCTCCTCACAGCATACCCTCCCACCCAGCTTTGTGTCGTCTGCAAATTTGGAGATATTACATCCAATTCCCTCGTCCAGATCATTAATATATATTGTGAACAGCTGGGGTCCTAGGACCGATCCTTGCGGTACCCCACTAGTCACTGCCTGCCACTCGGAAAACGACCCGTTTATTCCAACTCTTTTTGCTTTTTATCTGCCAACCAGTTCTCTATCCAAGTCAATACCTTGCCCCCAATCCTATGTGCCTTAATTTTACAAGCTAATCTCTTATGCGGGACCTTATCGAAAGCCTTCTGAAAGTCCAAATACACCACATCCACTGGTTCTCCCTTACCTATTTTACCAGTTACATCCTCAAAAAATTCCAGTAGATTAGTCAAGCATGATTTACCTTTTGTAAATCCATGTTGACTTTGTCCGATCCTGTCACTGCTTTCCAAGTGCTCTGCTATTACATCTTTTATAATGGACTCTAGCAGTGTGATGAGCAGGCAGCACTGTCTGTTTACTGTGGATTTTCCAACAGTATTAATATTAATCTTTGGTTTTTACAGTGAAAACGAAGCATTATGGCGAGAGGTGGCCAGCCTGCGACAGAAGCACACACAGCAGCAGAAAGTCGTGAATAAGGTAAGGGATCGAGAAGGTGATCGAGAAGGTCATCGAGGCACAACAGCAGATATTTAATTGGGAGGAGCCCCATGAATGCTTGAGGGTTGTGCACCCTTCTCACTCGTCCATGCGCAAGGTTTTACTTTGTTATGCAGCATTTCCGACACCGCTTTTTCCTTTTGTGGCCGGAACATATTGAACGGAACTTTATTTCTTCCATATAACGTTACACTGCTGTCAAATCCACCCTGTGGGTGAGCTGAGTCCAAGGTTGTTTTGAGTGGGTAGCCTGTGATTTTTGTCCTGTCAGTGTAATTGACTGCACTGATTTGTACATGTGACTTCCCCCCCACACCCACGCACGTAGCTTCCTCCTAGGCAGAAGGAGGGAACTATTTAAAGGAAGCTACAGTAATCTAAACTTGGTTCTCTTGCCACACCACCAACAGTGATTTTGTTGTTGAAAATTGTGTACCTGACGAGTCTACAACGTTCCTGGTTTGTGCTGAACTGGTTGATCTCAGTCAAGGTGCCAATATGGGGGGCGTTAAAAATGGGGTCACTGGATTTTAAAGGGCCAAATAATGCAGTATTCCAACTCCTGATCTGTAACTCATGGCACTCCCCACCCATCTCTGCTGACAAGTGCGCATGCCTGTAGTCGGCCAAGGACAGGGTTGAGATCGGCTGTGGTGCCCTCTATGAATGAATAGCCCTGCTGCCACCCATAACCTCGGCTTGCCTGTGAAGCACGGCTGAGGTACTGCAGGGTTAGTAATGCCCGTGGAACCCAGCAAGGAGTGGACATACGGCAGCAGCGAGGTGGGGGAGGCGGTGGGATAATTTGCTCTGCAAGGCTGGGCAAGGAACTCCGTCAAACATGCTCAGCCCAGGTAAGCAGGGGGATCCGATCAAATCATCTCATCATCCGCACTCTGGCTGGATGGCAAGGCAGGTCGTTGCATTCGTGTGAAATGACTAAGTTGTGTGTCACTGTAACTGGGGATCTGGCAGGACTGCCAGCCACAGATAATGAAGGAGCCCAGTGCTTGTTCAGTGTCTAATCATTCTGGCAGTGTCCTATGTATGTTCAGGTGGGGAGGGAATCTTAATGGTACTTCAAATCTTGTGTTTTTATTGGAAAAGGAGAGTAAAGAGGCATTGTGTTGCTAAATGGTGGGTTAGTAGTTTATATCGGCCATTCCCCTCGGCCCTGCCCACAGACTGTCCCCGATCTCTCAAGCTGGGGATAACAGTCATAGATTTATACAGCACAGAAAGAGGCCCTTCGGCCCATCGTGTCCGCGCCAGATTCTAATCCCATTTTCCAGCACTTGGTCCGTAGCCTTATATGCTGTGGCATTTCAAGTGCTTATCTAAATGCTTCTTGAATGTTGAGGGTTCCTACCTCTACCACCCTTTCAGGCAGTGAGTTCCAGATTCCAACCACCCTCTGGGTGGAAAAGGTTTTCCTCAAATCCCCTCTAAACCTCTTGCCCCTTAGCTTGAAACTATGCCCCCTGGTTATTGCCCCCTGGTTATTGACCCCTCTACTAAGGGGAAAAGTTCCTTTCTATCTACCTATCTATGCCCCTCATAATTTTGTACACCCCAATCAGGTCCCCCCTCAGCCTTCTCTTTAAGGAAAACAACCCCAGCCTGTCCAGTCTCTCTTCATAGCTGAAGCGCTCCAGCCCAGGTAACATCCTGGTGAATCTCCTCTGCACCCTCTCCAATGCAATCACATCCTTCCTATAGTGTGGCGACCAGAACTGCACACAGTATTCCAGCTGTGGCCTAACTAACGTTTTGTACAGCTTCATCATAACCTCCCTGCTCTTGCCTTCATTAGCCGAGGCATAGAATATAAGTATCCCATGTGCCTTTTTAACCACCTTATCTACCTGTCCTGCTGCCTTCAGGGATCTATGTACATGCACACCAAGGTCCCCCTGATCCTCTGTCCTTCCTAGGGTCCTACCATTCATTGTTTATTCCCTTGCCTTGTTAGTCCTCCCAAAATGCATCGCCTCACACTTTTCAGGGTTGAATTCCATTTGCCACTGTTCTGCCCATCTGACCAACCCGTCTATATCGTCCTGTAGCCTGAGGCTTCCCTCCTCGCTATTTACCACTCCACCAATTTTCGTGTCATCTGTGAACTTACTGATCATACCTCCTACATTATATCTACAGGAAACTTTTTTTATCCGGCACAGACGGGACCAGCGTGGTGCCGGTTTATCAAAAAGTCCGGATTACAGAGAGGTATAGTAAAAGGTACGAGAGCTCCGTACACAGCAACAAATCCAGGCCTCCCTGTTGCTTAGCAACAGGTGCAGGAACCCTGGCCACAAGATCCAGGCGTCCCTGTTGTTTAGCAACAGGTGCAGGAACCCCGGCCACAAGATCCAGGCATCCCTGTTGCTTAGCAACAGGTGCAGGAACCCCGGTTACACAGCCACAGATCCAGGAACGGCCACTAATATGAAGTAAAACTTACCTGAACCTACTCCTGAATTTTGCCGGTTAACCGAGATTTAGAGTTATTTAGGTGCCAGTAAATCGAGAGTTTCCTGTAAATCATTAATGTACACTACAAACAGCAAAGGACCCAGCACCGATCGCTGTGGTACCCCACTGGACACAGGCTTCCAGTCACAAAAACAACCTTCGACCATCACCCTCTGCCTTCTGCCACTAAGCCAGTTTTGGATCCAATGTGCCAAGGCACCCTGGATCCCATGGGCTCTTACATTCTTGACCAATCTCCTGTGCGGGACTTTATCGAAAGCCTTACTGAAATCCATGTATACCACTATGCACTACCCTCATCCACACACCTAGTCACCCCCTCTCAAAATTCAATCAAATTGGTTAGACATGATCTTCCCTTGACAAAGCCATGCTGACTATCCCTGATTAATCCTTGCCTCTCCAAGTGGAGACTAATTCTGTCCCTCAGAATTTTTTCCAATAATTTCCCTACCACTGATGTTAGGCTCACTGGCCTGTAATTCCCTGGTTTATCCCTACTACCCTTCTTGAATAATGGTACTACGTTAGCTGTCCTCCAGTCCTCTGGCACCTCCCATGTGGCCAGAAAGGTTCTGAAAATTTGTGTCAGAGCCCCTGCAATCTCCTCCCTTGCCTCACACAGTAGCCGGGATACATCTCGTCTGAGCCTGGGGATTTATCCACTTTTAAGCCCGCTAAAACCACTAGTACCTCCTCCCTCTTAATACTAATTTGTTCAAGTATAATGCAGTGTGGATGTCAGGCATTTTCCCCAGGGAGCTACTGGAAGACTGGCAGGGGAGCCACTTCCGGACCCCTTTGATGCATCTCCAGTGATGTTGGTAGAGTTTTGGGAGCAGGTTTCCTGCCCAACTATTTGACTGTGAATGGTGCACCGTGCGAGATGTTCAGGAAAGGAAGATTGGGGTGGGGTACATCAGCGTATCAGTGGAATGCGTTGCTTTTAGTGAGTGGGTTGTGAACGGGCAACTGTTGCTTGTGAGAGCCTGGTTACGAAGGCCCAGCGGCTTGTAATCCGTGGTGGATGGGTTGCGGAGAAGTAGGTGGAGACTGCTGCTAAAGTGGGCTAAAGTGGGAGGGTTGGTTCCATCAAGGAATTGGGAGGTTGGGGGGGGCATGATTATTTCCCGTTGGGGGAAGAGAAGCGTTGCTGTTATGTGTGCCAGATAGATATCCAGGAGAAGGTTGATTGCTTGCGTGGATGTTGTGTAAGGGATGCTACTGCTTAGGACGTGGGAGATTATTTCTGTCGGACCATGGGGTGGCTGTTTCATGTTGAGGAAATTCCTCTTGCTCATGATGGGGTGGTTCCTCCTTTTTGAGGTGATCGAAGAACGAGAGGGCGAATGGGTCACCTGATGTCGTGGGACAGACACCTTGTTACAGAAGATCTGCTGGGTAATTCCATTAGAGGCACGGACCTTGGGATCAAGCTTTGGAAACGGGATATTGGAGAAGGTGATGGGTTAAGTGCTCTTCAATTTGTTTGAATTACTTGGTGTTCAATAAATCGAGACCAATTCTGCACCCTTCCCTCCATCAGCTGATTAGCTCTCACCTTTTTCATTAATGTGTGAAATTTCTCATTTTTAGACTCTGTTGCTTATGACACTTCCCAGCAGACTCTCCATTATCAAGGCGACTTCCCCGTGACTTCAGCTGAGCGGAGGGTGTGTAGCGCAGGTTCACCTTCGACTCCTATGTGTAATCTTTTGGATTGGGGGCGGGGGGGGGGGGTGGCGCAGGGTTTGATTTGGGCAGGAGGGTTGGTTACACAGCAAGAGATTGAGTAGGTTTTATCAAGATGGGAATTTTGTGTGGCATGATGTATGGGAGGTGCTGTTTGTTTGTGGGATTTGTGCCTTGAGAGAGGTTAATGTCGGGGAGGGGGTCCCAGTTAGATGGTGGGTCTGCTGCAAGGTGAGGTTACAGAGGAAGTTGTCACTGAGGAGGCTTTGGCGAATGGTTTGCACTTGAGGTGTTGCATTGTTACAAGAGTCTTCGGCAATATGCTGAACGGTTTATTATGAGGTGGGTCAGTTGCAGGGGTGGGGTGTGAATGAGTGTGGAGTCGCACTGGCCTAGTGTAATTGGGAGTGGGCTGGTTCTAGATGGGTCTGACTATGGGGTCACACTGGGCCCATCTAGCTGGCCGTGTGGGTGGATGTGTGACTGGAGGGGAACGTGGGAGTCTGTTTGGGTCTGGAGCTGAGGGAGGAGATGGGTCTGTGACTAAGGAATGGGATTCTCTTTGGGTGTGAGACTAAGAAGGGGTGTGTCTGATAGCGCAGAGTGGCTGTGTTGTTGGATTGATGTGTTTTGCACGGAGTAAGTAATAAGAAATTTAAAAAAAATTGTTTTTCTTCTTTTCAGCTGATTCAGTTCCTGATTTCACTTGTGCAGTCCAACAGAGTCATTGGAGTGAAGAGGAAAATGTGAGTCTGAGCTAATTATTAGCAGCGCTCAGTGACATGAATGAAATTAATGCCGCATGTTCAGCTGTTTAGTTGGGGTCATGGGAGAGCGGTATTCGTGCGTTTACTCGCTACAGTTACACAGTTAAACTCGCATCTCTTGGATGACAGGATTGTGGGTGTTGAAACACGTGGGGCTCGGGTTTTCACACCAGATAGCAACATAACTGCAGGGAGTTGTTACATGGCCAGTCTCAGTCTCCCGCGATCCGAATTGACCACGTGCTAATGTAAAAGCCCGTTTAATCTAGTGAAGAAGCCCATGATAATCACACGTGCTGGTTGTCCAACCTATTTGTGCATCACAAGAACAACAAGCAGTGACTTTATTGGGGGGGATTCCACACAGTCTCTAGCAGTTGACTTCTTGTGCAACCTTCAGGGTTACTTGACTAGAATTCTTTTTGGTGGAGTGGTGCTTGGTGTTATGCTGAGACGTTCCTATGGCTTGTTAGGTTTCAAGTAATCTGAGGCCGAGAATCAAACGCCACCGAAGAAGCCATTCGGTCCATCGTGCCTTTGCTGGCTTTTTAAAGCCCTGCGAATCTTTCCGTTTCAAAGTATTTATCCAATTTGCTTTTGAATGTTAGTACTGAATCTGCTTCCACCGCCCTTTCAGGCAGTGCATTGCAGATCATCATAACTCACTCCATTATAAAAAAAATCTCATCTACCCCCCCCCCCCCCCCCTTTCCCGGTTACCGACCCTCCTGCCAGTGGAAACCGTTTTTCCCTTCTATCAAAACCCTTCATAATTTTGAACAACTGTTAAATCTCCTTTTAACCTTCTCTGCTTTGAGGGCAATCCCAGCTTCTCTGGTACTGGGATCAGTATCCTGGTTATAATGGCATTTCTCCACTTTGAACTCTGATCCCCATTGCTGAATGTCGGTCTGTTGTGCCTTCTGCTCATTCGAAGTCTCTGGTGTTTTACACAGTTGGATCCACCTTTTGCAGCTTGATTTCTGTGAACTCCCATGAAGCCATTGCGTACAGCTCCGAGGATTGTATTGCTCTGCTGTCGGATCATGTGATTGCAGGTCCACTAGCACGCTTCCCTTCGCACTGAGATCCCTGCTGTCATGAGAGGGACAGAACAGCACAGTTGCTTTCAAAGGGGAGGGCAAGTTGAAGAAGCTGACCCTCTCTCGCACACCTCATTGTAGCTGGTTAGGGTCAGGTACAGCAAGTAATTGGGAAAGCTAATAGAATGTTACCGTTTTATTGCAAGGGGAATTGAATACAAAAGTAGGGAGGTTATACAGGGCATTGGTGAGACCACATCTGGAGTACTGTGTACAGTATTGGTCTCCTTATTTAAGGAAGGATGTAAATGCGTTGGAAGCAGTTCAGAGAAGGTTTACTAGACCAATAGCTGGAATGGGCGGGTTGTTTTATGAGGAAAATTTGGACAGGCTAGGCTTGTATCCGCTGGAGTTTAGAAGAGTAAGGTAACTTGATTGAAACATATAAGATCCTGAGGGATCTGGACAGGGTGGATGTGGAGAGGATGTTTCCTCTTGTGGGACAATCTAGAACTAGGGGTCACTGTTTAAAAATAAGGGGTCGCCCATTTAAGACAGAGATGAGGAGAATTTTTTTTCTCCAGAGGGTCGTGAGTCTTTGGAACTCTACCTCAGGGCGGTGGAAGCAGAGTCTTTGAATATTTTTAAGGCAGAGGTAGAAAGGTTCTTGATGAGCAAGGGGGTGAAAGGTTATCGGGAGTAGGCAGGGATGTGGAGTAATCAGATCAGCCATGATCTTATTGAATGATGGAGGAGGCTCGAGGGGCCGAGTGGCCTACTCCTGCTCTGTTTGTATGTAGTTGGAGCTTTCTAAGCGGAGATCGATAGATTTTTGTTCAGTAAGGGTAGCAAGGGATATGGAGCAAAATTGGGTAAATGGGGTTGAGGTACCGATCAGCCATGATCTAATTGAATGGTGGAACAGGCTTGAGGGGCTGAATGGGCTACTCCTGTTTCTAGGACACCAGAAAAGTTCTAGACCCCCCACAACCCAATGTAATCCAATGTTGCTACAATTTTTATACCACGTTATCACATCTCAAAACAATTCATAAAATGAATTATTTTTGAAGTTCAGTGACTATGTAGGTAAACACAACAGCTATTCTGTACCACTGACATCCCATAAACAGCTATCAGATGAATGACCAGTTAATTTTTTTCTTTTTTGTGGTTGGATGAGGCAGGAATGGCCAAGACATGTCCTTAAATAGAACCGAGAGATCTTTAGTATCCATCTGAACACTGAAACAAGTAGAGTCTCATCTGAGGGCGAGTGAAGTTCATGCCTATATACATGCACACGCAGTGTCCTTGAGTCTCAAACATTCACTTCTGTTTTTTTTTGCTCTCTTTCAGCCCCCTCATGTTAAATGACAGTAGTTCAGCGCATTCCATGCCAAAGTACAATCGCCCGTACTCCTTGGAACCCCTGCAAGAATCATCAGCACTGACGGTAGGTGCCATAATGCACGTTAGGCATCTGCATGTATGTTTAAATAATATGAGCAACTTGCATGTGGTGTTGCCCACGGTCAGTTGGTGAAATTCTACGCAAGCTGGCGGCAGTGTTGGATAGGAGACTTCAGAAACTTGCTCCGCAGTGCCACCAAGAGGCTGTGACCTGTAACCATTGTCACTGGGGGCTGTTTACATTGGGAGATCCCCCTATAAGTGAATATGTAGGCAGTTTCATTGTTGAATGCTAAACGTGACCAAAAAACAGGGCTACAGTGAGAGGAGAGTGCAGTGATGGTGACAAGTTTACAGGGCAGTTTCTGTTGTAAACCAGACATAGGAGTTTATAAATGGGACATTATAAGTAAGTGTTCTGGAAGGGGTGGGGGGGGAGAAAGTACACGTCAGAGAAGGACGACTGAAGGAAAGACTTTGGATTAAAAATGCCAGCTTTTGTTCTCCAGTGCAGCGCCTGTACAATTATTTGTTCTATCAGAATTTAGCAATCTCAAGGGGCATACTGTTAGCATATCTGCTGGAAAATGCTTGGTCCTTGAAAGTTTGCTCAGTTCTGTGTGAAAGGGTAGTTTTCCATCACTCTAGTGAGAATTTCTCCATTGTAGTTTCATTTCTCTTTCTATTGCTTCATGTGAGCACATGCTTCTCTCAGTAATGCCCATACCCATACTACCAATCAAAAGTTCTTCACCTTCCTCTCTGAACACTTTCAATTCTTGCTACAGTGCAGTTTCTCTGGTACTGATAGCACTCTGGTACCCCACACTGGGTTTAGAGGACGTCACAGACCGTGGTATTAAATTTTAAGTAAGGCAAACTTGGACGGTATGAGAAATAAATTGACCCCAGTAAACTAGGCTGATCTGTAAATGGGTGAAGCTGCAGACAAACGGTGGGAAATGTTTGGTACAATACTAAACCAGTACGTACTCTGAAACAGCAAAAGATCCATGTGCAGTTAAGCAACCATGGTCAACAGATGATGTCAGACAGCATCAAGCTGAAAGGAAAGACTTGCACAAATGCAAGAAAAAATCCAGTGGACTGGGAGAGCTGTAAAAAGCAACAAAAGGACACCAAGTAATGTGCAAATATGAAGAAAAAGAAACTTGCATTGCAATATCAAAGCTAGCAGCAGACGTTTTAATAAATATACTAAATGGTAAGCAGTACCGTAGGCCCATAAGATGGATGCAGGTGAGACTAATGGACAGGAAGACGATGGCAGACTTGTTAAATCAGTACTTTGTATCCATTTTAACAGTAGAGGAAGAGGTCCCAATACCTGTAGTACAAGGGAAACTAAAGATAAGTCATGGGGAGGAACATGGTGGATTTAATGGCCCAGAAATTTGGGTCGGAGGCTTCCCGCGGATGCAAGCCCTCCGACCTGCACTTACCTAGCGCGCCGGCCGTTGAGCTGTGGGATTCCGATCCTGGGCCTGCTCCAACCGCCAGCGCGCAGTGCTTGCGTATCCCAGGGGCGCAGTTAGTTCGATGCGTCCCCTGGGATCACGTGGGCCATGGAGAGCCAATGGTAGCAGGGAATGCCTCAGTCATAAAATTGACAGGAAGAGCTGTGAAAACCATAAATACTGTAAGCCCCAAAACATCACAAACTTCAAATAATTTTTTTTTAAACATCGCATTTTTAAAATAACTATAAATTATATGAAATAACTATTTTAAACAATTTTTGAGAATTAATTACATTTTCTAACAGAGCTTTCTTTAACGTATTTAAAAATAATAAATCTGTGGGGGGAAAAAAGTTTTAATTTGAATTAATTCACCACTTACCTTGTTAAAAGCAGGCCTTGCGCCTGCTTTTTACATGTGTAACTCCTGGAGACTTGCCCTCCCAGAAAAACCTGGGGGAAAAACGTAAGTTCAATGTGCACGCACTGCCTCTCCGGCGCACGCGTTCCACCTCTGAACCCCTTCTTTCAAGGGAACGGAAGTTCCGGTTTCCCGCGCATGCACGAAACCGGCACTTCCATTAGGCCTACGGGTGAGTACCCCGTGCGTACTCACCCGTGAAGACCCGACTTTCTGGGCCATTGTTTTTTAAATGATGGGACTTCGGTCCTGAACATTTGTTTGTCTTGATGGTTTCCACCACAAGGTATTAAAGGAATAGGTGAAGCAATTGCATGTGTGTTGCTCATAATTTTCTTGATGTATGTTAATGACTTGGACATGGGTGTAACAGGGCACAATTTCAAAATTTGCAGATGATACAAAACTTGGCAGTATAGTGGACAGTGAGGAGGAGAGTGATAGACTTCAGGAAGACATCGACAGGCTGGTGAAATGAGCAGACACGTGGCAGATCAAATTTAATGCAGGAAAGTGTGAAGTGATACATTTTAGTAGAAAGAATCGGGAGAGGACATATACATTAAATGGTGCAATCCTAAAGGGGGTGCATGAACAGGGAGACCTTGAGGGTATATGTGCACAAATCATTGAAGGTGGCAGGGCAGGTTGAGAACGCAGTTAAAAAGACTTACGGGATCCTGGGCTTCATAAATAGTGGTATAGAGTACAAAAGTGTGGAAATTATGATGAACCTGTATAAAACACTGGTTCGGCCCCAACTGGAGTACTGTGTCCAATTCTGGGCACCGCACTTTAGGAAGGATGTGAAGGCCTTCGAGAGGGTGCAGAAAAGATTTACGAGAATGATTCCAGGAATGATTGGATAGACTGGAGAAGCTGGGGTTGTTCTCCTTGAAGCAGAGAAGGTTGAGAGGAGTTTGAAAATCATGAGGGGTCTGGTCAGAGTAGATAGAGAGAAACTGTTCCCTTTGGCGGAAGGGTCGAGAACCAGAGGACACAGATTTCAGGTGATTGGCAAAAGAACTGAAGGCGAAGGAAAACTTTTTTACGCAGCGAGTGGTTAGGATCTGGAATGCACTGCCTGAAAGGGTGGTGGAGGCAGATTCAATCTTATTTTTCAAAAGGGAGTTGGATAAGTATCTGAAGGAAAAAAAATTTGCAGGGCTACAGGAAAAGGGCGGGGGAGTGGGACTAGCTGAGAGTTGGGGCGGGCCGAATGGCCACCTTTCGTGCTGTAACCATTCTATGAATTTTCCAAAACGCTCTAGATTCAGGAATTCTGCTTTTGGATTGGCAAATTTGCAAATGTTGCTCCATTATTTAAGAAGGGAGGGAGAAAAACCAAGTAATTACAGACATGACAGTCTATTGCATCAGTCGTGAGGGAGTTACTGCAATCTATCGTCAGACAGTGTGATTGAGCACTTGGACAGTTATCAGCTGATCAAAGAGTCCGCATGGATTTGTAACTGGGAGGTCATGTCTAACTAATCTAGTAGAATTTTTTCAGGAGGTCACTAGCATGATATCGGTAGTGGGGAAAATGCTGGAGTCCATTATGAAAGATGTAATAGCAGAGCACTTGGAAAACAGTGACAGGATCGGACAAAGTCAACATGGATTTACAAAAGGTAAATCATGCTTGACTAATCTACTGGAATTTTTTGAGGATGTAACTGGTAGAATAGATAAGGGAGAACCAGTGGATGTAGTGTATTTGGACTTTCAAAAGGCTTTCGATAAGGTCCCGCATAAGAGATTAGCATGCAAAGTTAAAGCACATGGGATTGGGGGTAAGGTACTCTCTTGGATAGAGAACTGGTTGGCACACAGAAAGCAAAGAGTTGGAATAAACAGGTCTTTTTCCGAGTGGCAGGCAGTGACTAGTGGGGTACCGCAGGGATTGGTGCTAGGACCCCAGCTATTCACAATATATATAAATGATCTAGACGAGGGAACTAGATATCTCCAAGTTTGCAGACGACACAAAGCTGGGTGGGCGTGTGTGCTGTGAGGAGGATGCAGAGAAACTCCAGTACAATTTGGACAGGTTGGGTGATTGGGCAGATGCATGGCAGATGCAGTAAATGCGAGGTTATCCACTTCGGTGGCAAAAAAAGGAAGACAGATTATTATCTGAACAGCAATAGATTGGGAAAAGGAGAAGTGCAACGAGACCTGGGTGTCCTTGTGCACCAGTCGCTGAAGGTAAGCATGCAGGTGCAGCAGGCGGTTAAGAAGGCAAATGGTATGTTGGCCTTCGTAGTGAGAGGATTCGTGCACCGGAACAAGGATGTCTTGCTGCAGTTGTACAGGGCCTTGGTGAGACCACACCTTGAGTATTGTGTGCAGTTTTGGTCGCCTTATCTGAGGAAGGATGTTCTTGCCATGGAGGGAGTTCAGCGAAGATTCACCAAACTGATACCTGGGATGGCAGGAATGACTTATGAGGAGAGATTGGGTCGATTAGGCTTATATTCGCTAGAGTTTAGAAGAATGAGAGGGGATCTCATTGAAACTTATAAAATTCTAACAGGACTAGACAGACTAGATGCAGGGAGGATGTTCCCGATGGTCGGGGAGTCCAGAACCAGGGGTCACAGTCTAAGGATAAGGGGTAAGCCATTTAGGACTGATGAGGAATTTCTTCACCCAGAGAGTGGTGAACCTGTGGAATTCTTTGCCACACAAGGCAGTTGAGGCCAATTCATTAAATATATTCAAGAAGGAGTTAAATATATTTCTTCAGGCTAAAGGGATATGGGGGGAAGGCAGGGACAGGGTACTGAGTTTGGATGATCAGCCATGATCTCATTAAATGGTGGAGCGGGCTCGAGGGGCTGAATGGCCTACTCTTCTATGTTGCTATAGATATGGTAGTGTCTGTGGATGTTCTCTCTATGAACTACCAGAAGGCTTTTAATAAGCTTCCACACGAGATTATAACAAAAATGAAAGAGTGCGGAATTGGAGATAATCTTGTGACATGGGTTGTTAATTGGTTTAGAGATAGGGGACCGAGTGCAAGTGGTGGTCCCCCAGGACCTGTACTGGAACCTCAGCTTTTCACCATATATACTCATGACTTGGATGAAGGAATGGAGTTGTATATCTAAGTTTGCAGATGATACTGTTCGGAGGCACAATAAATTGTGTGAATGTGAGGAGGAAGTTACAAAGGGCCATAAATAGACAGAGTGGGTAAAATTATGGCAGATAGAGTTCAGTGTGGGGAAGTGTGAAGTCATCCACTTCGGATCTGAGAAAGACAAAATTGGAATATTTTCTTAAAGGAGCGAGACTTGGAGCAAAAGGATTTGGGTGTTCATGCGTGCACATGAATAAAAAGTCGTGCACAGGAACAAAAAGTTATCCGAACGGCAAATGGAATGTTGGCCTTTATCTCGAGGGGATTAGAATTCAAAAGTGAGCAAGTGATGCTTCAGTTGTGCAGAGCCTTGCTCAGACCCCATCTGGAATCTTGTGCTGAGTTTTGGGCACCGCACCTCAGGAAAATCATATTAGCCTTGGCTGGAATGATACTGGGGCTATAAGGGTTAAATTATGAGGACAGGTTTGTATTCCCTTGAATCTTTGTAACTCCAACTGTCTAAACTCAACAGGTCAATACAGAGAAGCTGTTTCCTCTGCTGGGGGAATCCAGAACAAGGGGACATAATTTTAAAACTAGAGCTAGGCCATTTAGGAGTGAAAGCAGGAAGAACTTTTCCACACAAAGGGTAGCGGAAATCTGGAACTTGCTCTCAAAAGAATGTTGGTGTTGTCAATTGAAATTTTCACAACTGAGATCAATAGATTTTTTTTTTTGGTAAGGGTATTGATGGATATGGAACAACGGTGAATAAATGGAGTTGAGGTACATGATGTACTAGAATGGTGCAACAGTGTTGAAGGGCTGAATGGCCTACTCCTATACCTATTTGCCCACTCGTGCAAGTCTAATCAACTGTAGAGGGCGTGCCCAATTGTGTACACTCTTTCTTTCGAGCAGGGCCGCTGAAGAGTGCTCAGCTCTAGCTGATTTCTCTCTCTTTATATTTCTATGCTTTCCCTTCATAGCCTAGGAGCATCGATGCCAACCGTTAACACTTGCCCAGTGCCAATACCCTGAACACCACACCGGGCGGTGCATTTACCAACTGAGCCCCCGAAGAGCAGCAGCTTTGAGTACATGGAGAATACGAAACCGCAGTCATCTTGCGGGGGAAGGGGAGATAGCTGAGGGACAAATGATTATCTAGTTTATAATCTGCCTGGGATACTCGCCGGCTGCCACACTTTTTCTCTTTGTCCATGCTTCTCTTTTCAGCAGACATCTACAAATTTCCCAGGCAACAACTGCTATTCGCCTGACAACTCTCTGTCCTCCGGCCCAATTATTTCGGACATCACAGACCTGGCGCAGTGCAGCCCTTCGCTCTCCCCATCTCTTAATGTGGAAAGGTGAGTTGTGCCATCAGCGCCAAGTGTTTGTGTATTTTTGTCTGCCACCTTTGTTCATCGAGCATTAATCCAATCAACACGCAGTACAAGGCCAGCAAGATGGTTCGTTTTCATTGTGTGAAGTCAATGGAAAGAATGAACTTCAGCCAGGTAGCACCTTATCACATCCTCCATTAGGGAAGAGTGACCATAACATGATAGAATTCTTCATTTAAGGTGGAAAGTAAAGTAGTCCAATCCGAAACGAAGGTCCTAAATCTAAACAAAGGAAACTACGAAGGTATGAGGAGTGAGTTGGCTATGATAGATTGGGGAGCTTCATTAAAAGGCACGACGGTGGATAGGCAATGGCTAACATTTAAGAAACAAATGTATGAATTGCAAGTTAGACATTCCTTTCTGGCGCAAAAACACAAAAGGAAAAGCGACCCAACCATGGCTAACAAAAGAAATTAAGGATAATATTAGATCCAAAGAGGAGTCCTATAAAGTTGCTAGAAAAAGTAGCAAGCCTGAGGATTGGGAGCAGTTTAGAATTCAGCAAAAAAGGACCAAGAGATTGATTAAGAGGGGAAAAATAGAGTGAGAGTAAACTTGCAAGGAACATAAAAGCGGACTGTAAAAGCTTCTACAAGTATGTAAAAAGAAAAAGATTAGTGAAAACAAATGTAGGTCCCTTAGTCAGAAATGGGCGAATTTATAATGGGGAACAAGGAAATGACAGAGCAATTAAATAATACTTTGGTTCTGTCTGCACGGAAGAGGACACAAATAACTTCCCAGAAATGTTAAGGAACCATGGCCTAGAAATTCAGTTAGGGGCGCCCAGCTCGCCTGGGCGCCGGAATTACCGCTGCGCGCGGAGCCACTTGCGCCAGCGGGATATTCAGTTTCAGCGCCCCAAGTGGAAGCCGGCCGCTAAACAAGGGTTTCGGCGCCCCGCTTGGGGCGCTGAAACTGAATATCGGCGTGTAAAGTGCCGCAGTGCCACCCGCTGCGGCACGGCACGCTGCGGTACTGCAGGCCTTCCTCTCACTCTTAAGGGGAAGGTGCCTGCAACAGCGTGATCCCCGCTCGCGAGTGCCGGCAAATGAGCCCGGCACCAAGGAGAAGTGCCGGGCTCTCGGGGAAACAGCCGGCAATGCCGCGGGGGGAGGGGGGGGGTGGGTGTAGGAGGCCGGGGACGGAGGTGCGGGCAGGCGGCTGCCGAAAAAGCGGCCGGCCGCACCTCCACCTTAACTCGCCCCACTACCGGCACAGGTAGGCCCCGTGTACCGGTCGCTGTTTGCGGCCGGCGCGGGGGAGGCGGCAGCGACCAAATATGGCCAGCGGGGCGCTGCGCACACCGATGACGTCATCGGTGGCGGCGCAGCGCTACTGGCTAACGCCGCCATTAGCGCCCCGCTAAATATCGCGGTAGGTTTGCACAGTGGCGCAAAAGCCCTCTTTGGGCGCAAACTGGTGGCGCAGGCCACTGAATTTCTAGGCCCAAGGGTCTAGTGAGGAGGAGGAATTAAAGGAAATTAGTAATAGTAAAAAAAAATAGTGCTGGAGAAATTAATGGGACTGAAAGCCGCTAAATCCCCAGGGCCTGATAATCTGCATCCCAGAGTACTAAACATGAAAATAGTGGATGCATTGGTTGTCATCTTCCAAAATTCTATAGATTATAGAACAGTTCCGGCAGATTGGAGGGTGACGAATGTAACCCCACTATTTAAAAAAGGAGGGAGAGAGAAAACCGGGAACTGCAGCCTAACATCAGTAGTAGGGAAAATGCTAGAGTCTATTATAAAGGATGTGATAACAGGACACTTAGAAAATATCAATGGGATTAGACAAAGTCAACGTGGATTTATGAAAGGAAAATCGTGTTTGACAAATCTACTGGAGTTTTCTGAGGATGTAACTGGTAGAATAGATAAGGGAGAACCAGTGAATGTGGTGTATTTGGATTTTCAGAAGGCCTTTGATAAAGTTCCACATAGAGGTTAGTGTGCAAAATCAAAGCACATGGGATTGGGGGTAATATACTGGCATGGATTGAAAATTGGTTAACAGACAGGAAACGGAGAGTAGGAATAAATGGGTCTTTTTTGGGGTTGCAGGCGGTGACTAGTGGGGTACCGCAGGGATCAGTGCTTGGGCCCCAGCTATTCACAATATATATCAATGATTTGGATGAGGGAACCAAATGTAATATTTCCAAGTTTGCTAATGACATGAAACTAGGTGGGGATGTGAGTTGAGGATGCAAAGAGGCTTCAAGGCGATTTAGACAAGTTGAGTGAGTGGGCAAATACATGGCAGATGCAGTATAACGTGGATAAATGTGAAGTTATCCACTTCGCTAGGAGAAACAGAAAGGCAGAGTATTATTTAAATGGTGATAGATTGGGAAATGTTGATGTACAAAGGGACCTGGGTGTCCTTGTACACCAGTCACTGAAAGCAAACATGCAGGTGCAGCAAGCAGTTAGGAAGGCAAATGGTATGTTGGCCTTCATTGCAAGAGGATTTGAGTTCAGGGGCAAGGATGTCTCACTACAGTTATACAGGGCCTTGGTGAGACCACACCTGGAGTACTGTGTGCAGTTTTGGTCTCCTTACTTAAGAAAGGATATACTTGCCATAGAGGGAGTGCAGCGAAGGTTCACCAGACTGATTCCTGGGATGGCAGGACTGTCGGATGAGGAGAGATTGGGCCGACTAGGCCTGAATTCACTAGAGTTTAGAAGAATGAGAGGGGATCTCATTGAAACGTATACAATTCTGACGGCTAGACAGACTGGATGCAGGGAAGATGTTTCCCTTGGCTGGGGGGTCTAGAACAAGGGGTCACAGTCTCAGGATATGGGGTAGGACATTTAGGACAGATGAGGAGAAATTTCTTCACTGAGGGTGGTGAACCTGTGGAATTCTCTACCACAGAAGGCTGTGGAGGCCAAGTCATTGAATATATTTAAAAAGGAGATAGATTTCTAGACACAAAAGGCATCAAGGGGTATGGGGAGAGAGCGGGAATGTGGTATTGAGATCGAGGATCAGCCATGCTGCTCCTATTTTTCGATGTTTCACAACCAGTGGATTACTGTTGAATGAGTCACTTTTAGTGTAGTTCAGCATGGCAGATAATTTGTGCTGACAGCAGGGTCCCACAAATTACAACTGAACTGATTGACCAGTGAATTTAATATTTTTGGTGTTGGTTGAGAATGATACAACACACAAGGAGGCCATTCAGCCCATTGTGCATGTGCTGGCTTTTTGAAATCTCACACCCCTGCTCTTTCCCCATACCAATTTTTTCCTCCAAGTACTTATCCAATTCCCTTTTGAAAGTTACTATTGAATCTGCTTCCTTTCAGGCAGCGCATTCCAGATCATCATAACTCGCTGCCTAAAAAGAAAATTCACCTCGTCTCACTTCTGGTTCTTTTGCCAATTACCTTAAATCTGTGTCCTCTGGTTTCTGACCCTTCTGCCACTGGAAACCGTTTCTCCTTCTGTTCTTTCAAAACCCTTCATGATTTTTAACACCTATCAAACCTCCCCTTAACCTTCTCTGCTCTAAGAACAACAAACCCAGCTTCTCCAGTCTCTCCATGTAACTGAAGTCTTTCGTCCCTGGTACCATTCTAGTAAATCTCCTCTGCACCCTCTCCAAGGCCTTGACATCCTGCCTAAAGTGTGGGGCCCAGCTGGACCTAACCAATGATTATAACAGATTAGCACAACTTCCTCGCTGCCTTGCTCTGTGCCTCTGTTTATAAAACCAAGGATCTCGTATGCTTTTTGAACAGCCTTCTCAAATTGTCCTGCCACCTTCAAAAGGCAAATGCGGGTATGGGATGGCAAGGCAGCCAAACCAGCAATTGGACCTTGTGGCATATTGTATTAAAAAATTATCTCTGTCTCTCTCTCTCTCTCTCTCTCTCTCTCTCTGTCTCTCTCTGTCTCTCTCCCCACCCCTTTCTTGTTTCCTCCAGGACTAGTCCTATGGTCCATATTAAAGAAGAGCCTCCAAGTCCTACAGCTAACCCAGAGATTGAGGAGGTCAGTCCTGTTATCACCGGCACTGAGGAGCCCCTCTCTCCATCGACCTTCATCGATTCCATTCTGGAGGACAATGACACTAGCGCTGCACAACCACAGCCCGAGGACCGGTGCCTCAGCGTGGCCTGCCTTGACAAGTAAGCACAGAACATGGGGAGCAAATTCTCTCAGCCAGAGCTCAACACTTTATCAACTGTGCAATAGTGGATTCCCCTCGCTGATTGAGTGCATCCAGTGAGTCGCTGAACTGTACAGGGTTAGGTGAGGGGCGATGGTATGGACTCTACCATTGGCTTCAGTGTCCCATGTGTTCAGGAGTGGGAGAAAATTAACCAGGATTACTTTTCCTGAGGGCTATCCAATGATTCCTGCTGGAAATGGGCATTGAGGCTAGGTTGAACTTGGATGCACCCAACCAGCAAGTAGCTGACACTTTAGGCTCGTACATGATGAATGAGCATAGGATGGGTCGCCGGGGGAGTAGAACTGTACCCCTGCCGGTATTGGTGCCTTCAGGAGAAAGTCCGAGGGAGAGGAAGCTGTCACTGAACCCTTTCTCATTTTTAATCCAACTTGCATTTATATAGTGTAGTTTACACGGGAGCTGCCCTAAACAGTTCTCGCAATGAATTCCTTATTTTCTTTTGAAGTGCAATTACTGTTACGTTGGCGCATTGGCCACCTTCTGCAGTTTAAACTGAATAAATGTGATGGGGCTGTGGGATATGTCTGGTAGTGCACAGATGGGATCTGAGTCGTACCTGACCGAGGATCCTCGCGGACTCTCCATTTCTCCCAGATACGTAACTGAGATGCACCAGCGGACCTTGCAGCACTTGCAAATGCACTGATGTCACCCTCTCTATAGTACGACAACCCAAAGAAAAGCTACTGATCGGTCAGTCGAACAAAATGCCCCCCATTTAATTCAAACTGGTGCACTATGCAGCTCAATAAAGATCATTTTTGACACAAATACAGTGGATGGTCGTTTAAGATTCTGGTAGTTGATTAGATCTTTGTGATTCAGTACAGGTTATTAATCCCTTATCCGAAACCCTTGGGGCCAGATGTGTTTCGGAATTCGGAATTTTTTGGATTTCCGAACGGTAGGGGTATCCTGCAGCTCTTTTTGACATTTTCACAGTGGAAATTAAACTAAAAATCACAAAATAACAAAAAATATCAGAGAGCAGCAGACGCACGTGTGACTGGTAGCAGCGCTGAGACACAACTGACGCCTCTCACCTGCGTGGGTCAAGCATCGGCCGCGTCGGGTCATGTGTGGCGCCACTCGGGTCATGTCGTGCACACGAGTGACACTCCACAAAAAAACTTTGTTTTCAGAGCTTTTCGGAATTGCGGATAAGGGGTTGTGGACCTGTACTGTGTATTTGAAGAATTTCTCTCTCTGGCCCTCTTCCCACACCCAAAGATGTTTAGCCAACCCAGCCAAGTGACTGCACAGCTTCCAAGCTTGTTTCAATGCCTCTAGAAACAGCCAACTCAAGGCATGTGACAGTGGCCAAGTTTTCCCTCCCTGGGTCCAGCACCCCTATTGCTCTGCCAAGATTGGGCACTTACCTGTGGGGATTAACTGGAATGATCCCACTTCCTGTGTTTGTTGTGCATTTTTAACACGACTGGTCCCTCACCCTGTAAACATCTTTCAGATGAGACATTAAACCGAGGCCCTGTCTGCCCTCTCGGGTGGATATAAAAGATCCCATGGCGCTATGTCAAAAGAGCAGGGAGTTCTCCACCGTGCCCTGGCCAATATTTATCCCTCAACCAACATCACTAAAACAGATTATCTGGTCATTATCTCAATGCTGTTTGTGGGACCTTGTGTGTGAATTGGCTGCCGCATTTCCTACATTAAAACAGTGACTACACTTCAAAAGAACTTCATTGGTTGTAAAATTCTCTGGGACATCCTGAGGTCGTGAAAGGTGCTATAGAAATGCAATGCAATCTATCTTTGTTTCTTTTTTAATGTGCTTCAGTTGCTGGTAGAAGTCAGCACTGATGTGAATTTTCTGCAATCCATGTCTTTCCTCTGTACTCTGCCCTCAGGCACTCGCCACTGACGGCATTTCAGCTTTGGTCATGGACTAGATCAGTGGGGCCCAAGGCCAGCCCAGAAGTAGATTTTAGTTAGTCTGTAACACCTTCTGTCTCGGAGTGGAACCTGGGCCCAACTGCCTTGCCTCTTCAGCCAGTTGCAGGAGGCGATCAGTTGTACAATAATGGGTGAGAATATGGGAAGAAATGGGTGGAATAACCAAATGAGACCTTCATGTAGAGAATTATGTATCCATTACATGTCTGTATATCGATGTATACATATTGAGTATACAAAAGTTCACAAAGCAGGCTGAGTGGAACAAGTTAGTATGTCAGTATGCTACAGGGTGAAGAGGCACTCTGCTGCCTCCCTCTTTGCTAGCCTGTTTCGAGGAGCTGTCCAGTGTCTTTTAAATGTATTCATGGGATGTGGGCGTCGCCAGCAAGGCCAGCATTTATTGCCAATCCCTAATTGCCCTCGAAGGTGGTGGTGAACCGCCTTATACAACTGAGTGGCTCGCTAGGCCATTTCAGAGGGCAGTTAAGAGTCAGCCACATTGCTGTGGGTCTGGAGCCACACATAGGCCAGACCGGGTAAGGACGGCAGATTTCCTTCCCTAAAGGACATTAGCGAACCAGATGGGTTTTTATGACAATCCGGTAGTTTCATGGTTACCATGACTGATACTAGCGTTTTATTCCAGATTTATTTAACTGAATTTAAATTCCCCGGCTGCCGTGCTGGGATTTGAACTTGTGTCTTCGGATGATTAGTCCAAGGCCTCGGGATTACTAGCCCAGTAACATAACCATTATGCTACCGTTCCTGTGCTTGTCTCCTCCACGAGGGGGGGAGCCTCGGTCACCAAACATCGTTTGTGCACATCTCTTGGCATCGGCATGAGTGTTGAGAGTCTTCCCCCCCCCCCCCCCCCCCCCCCCCGCCACAGGGTCTCGGCTGTTGCTACACAGACAAAGTCTTTCATCAAATGTTGAAGCATTTGTTTTAGTCAAAGGGTATGCTCTCCGAAGCAACTTAGAGGGCCAGTAAAATTGTCAGACCTTTCTTATGACGACCATGGATCAGAGGTAATAGAAACCCATACCACGGAACCTCAGATCAAAGTGTCGCTATTGTGCATTTACAGATTTTAAAATGGGGTGAGGGTGACTAAATGCTGGAACCTTAAAATTGCTGGAGATGCAAAACAAATCAGTCAGTATCCATAAAGGGTTAATATTTCTAGTCAATATCCTTTTTAATTCATTTTTGGGATGTGGGCATCGCTGGCAAGGCCAGCATTTATTGCCCTCGAAGGTGGTGGTGAGCTGCCTTCTTGAACTGCTGCAGTCCGTGTGGTGAAGGTCTTCAGAGCGACTATCCATTATGACAAAGGGTCTACGCCCAAAACATTGACCTGTCCTTTTTTATTTTATCGATGCGGACAAACCCGTTTTGATCCTTGTATTTTCTGTTTCCCTTTCATTAACTGTCTGTTTCTTGGTGTCTTCTTGCACGCGTGTGTATGCAGGGAATCTCGGTGAGGCACCCACAAGGGAATGCAGAAGGAAGCAAAATGCATAGCACACGGGAAAGTGAGTGAGCAACCCAGGAACATTGGGGCTGGGGGTTATCTAGCTGCTAGTAATGGGTGCAGCTGCATTTGACTTCATCCTGTTTGTAGGTGGACACAGAGGGCAGGAAACTATTTGCGCTCTGACCTGTGGTCTGTCCAGAGCATCCTGGTTTTCCCCTGTACCATGGTTGTAATACTTGTTGGGGGGGGAAATGAATAGCAGCAATGAAATTGTGATGGGTCTAATTTTTTCTTTTAATTGATTAAGTGTACCCCAAACACTGAGTATCCCATCCCATGTGTTTCTATAGGACGCACAGATTATGGGGCTGTTTCTAGACTGGACAAAGGCCAGTTTCCACCATTGGCTCAGGTGGCGTATGACCTGCCAGGCGTGGACCTCGGCTTTGCAGACCAGCAGGGTGCCCAGTTCAATCCACGGCCTGCGTTGAGTTAGCTGACCGGGACTGAGGCAGCAGTAGGGTGCTGCAGTTGGACTTGTTCCTTTTAAGCTGGAGAGGGAAAGGTTGCTGTGGGTTCCCAGTCCTGTTCACCTTGCAAGCCATGCTGGAAAGTGCATGTATGTGTATGGGTGCTGGGGGAATACTCCCACCTTCTGATTCTCCATGCATAGGCTCCCGCTTGAACAGCAGCCGGATGAGGTATCGAGCAGCCAGCATTATGAAACCATGCCCCAGCACGAGTCTGGGGACAGGAGCTTGCTTTAAGGGATTGGATACAAAACAGCAGCGACCCTAAATTGTTGGCTCCTCCGTATTTCTTTTACTAATCGAGACAAGTAACGCTGCACAGGAATCCTGATGGGTCAAGGATACCATGGCTAATTTCTGAGCATTCTAGTATTGCATTGATTGTGGGGCAAGCGGGAATCGGGCTTTGTCATGACTGAGCAGCAAAACTAATGGCTGCAGCGTTCTAATTATAGAATCTTGCAGCACAGGAGGCCGCCATTTGGCCCATCGTGCCTTTGTCAGCTCTTTGAAAGAGCTATCCAATTAGGCCCACTCCCCTGCTCTTTCCCCAAAGCCCTGTAAATGTTTCCCCTTCAAGTATTTATCCATTTCCCTGTTGAAAGTTACTATTGAATCTGCTTCCACTGCCCTTTCAGGCAGCGCATTCGAGATCATCTTCACTCACTGCGCTAAAAATCCGCTCTTCCCCTGCAATTCTTTTGCCAATTACAGGAAACTTTGTGCTATCCGGCACCCATGGGACCGAGCTGCTGCCGTTGCCTCAAAACTTCCGTACTCTCCAGAGTTAATGTTGAGAGATAACGGAGATTCTTATCTCCATATTTGACAACAAACACTGTTGCTTAGCAACAGCTTCTAAACACTCGGGTGTGGCCCTAAAGCTCTGTAGCTGAAGCTGTTGCTATAGCTACAGACCTTGCACAGCTTGACTGTTCAAACAAAGCAAAAAAAACAAACAAAGAATAAAAAACGGCGGCTGATTTTTGCCGGTGGCTCCAGATTGCCGGATAGCTCACCTCTGGATAGCGCAAAGTTTCCTGTACCTTAAACCTGTTTCCTCTGGTTACTGATCCACCCACCAGTGGAAACAGTTTCTCCTTATCTCTTCATTTTGAATACCTCTATATTAAATCTCCTTTTAATCTTCTCTGCTCTTCAGTCTCTCCATATAACTGAAGTCCCTCATCCCTGGAACCATTCTAGTAAATCTCCTCTGCACCCTCTCCAAGGCCTTGACATCCTTCCTAAAGTGTGGTGCCCAGAATTGAACACAATACTCCAGCTGGGCCCGAACCAGTGATTTATAAAGGTTTAGCATAAATTCCTTGCTTTTGTACTTTATGCCTCTATTTATAAAGCCCAGGATCCTATATTGTCTGGTTCGATTGTGCAGTGGTACAGTTGTACAGGGCCTTGGTGAGACCGCACCTTGAGTATTGTGTGCAGTTTTGGTCGCCTTACCTGAGGAAGGATGTTCTTGCCATGGAGGGAGTGCAGCGAAGATTCACCAGGCTGATACCTGGGATGGCAGTAATGACGTATGAGGAGAGATTGGGTCGATTGGGCTCACACTCACTGAAGTTTAGAAGATTGAGAGGGGATCTCATCGAAACCTATAAAATTCTGTCAGGCCTGGACAGACTAGATGCTGGAAGGATGTTTCTGATGGCCGGGGAGTCCAGAACCAGGGGTCATAGTCTAAGGATAAGGGGTAGGACATTTAGGACTGAAATGAGGAGGAATTTCTTCACCCAGAGAGTGGTGAACCTGTGGAATTCTCTGCCACAGAGGGCGGTGGAGGCTAGTTCATTAAATATATTCAAGAAAGAGTTGGATATATTTCTTGAGGCTAAAGGGATCAAGGGATATGGGGAGAAGGCGGGGACAGGGTACTGAATTTGGATGATCAGCCATGATCACATTGGATGGCGGAGCAGGCTCGAAGGGCCGAATGGCCTACTCCTGCTCCTATCTCCTATGTTTCTATGGTTATGTTACTGGTCTAATAATCCAGAGAACGCGAGTTCAAATCCCACCATGGCAGTTTTAAAAAAAATAATAAAATAAAAATAAAAATTGATATCAGTAAAAGTGACGATAAAGCTGTCAGACTGTCATAAAAATCCAACTGGTTCACTAATGTCCTTTTTTAGAAAAGGAAACCTGCCTAAATATGACTCCAGTCCCACACCAATGTAGTTGACGCATTTATCAACTTGTCCTGCCACCTTCAAAGTTGTTTTATATTGCCTCTCCTCACACTTCCTTCCCAAATGCATCACTTCACACTTTTTTTTTACTGTGTGGATACTAGGGATGGCACAGGATTCAGTCAATTCACAAAATCAGACCGTCAGAGCCTGACAAAGGAAGACATTTATGCCCATCTACAGCTGGATGACACCAAATTCGGGGGGTATACTTAATACTGAGACTGCGACACATACAAGAAGGCATTAATAAACTTGCAGAATGGGCTTGTAAATAGCAAATGAATTTCAACGTGGCTAAGTGTGAGGTGCAATTTGGTAAAAGGAATAAGGCGGCCACATACTCCTTGGAAAATATGTCCAAATGGGGTAGAGGAGCAAAGGGATTCACATGCACAAATCACTAAAAGTTGCAATGCAGGTTGACCAGGCCATAAAAACAAACAAAGGTTCATTTCTAGAGGGATAGAATTGAAAAGCGGAGAAGTAATGTTAAACTTGCATCGAACCTTGGTTAGACCACACTTGCAGTACTGTGAACAGTTCTGGACTCCATTATTATAAAAAGGATATAGAGGCACTGGAGAAGGTGCAAAAAAGATTTACAAGCATGATGCCAGAAATTAAGTGTTATGCCTGTCAGGAAAGATTAAACAGCCTGGGGCTCTTTTCTCTCAGAGAAGGCTAAGAGGTGACCTGATGTAGGTCTTTCAAATGATGAAGGGGTTTGATGAGGTAGCTGTGAAGAACAAAAAAGCCAGAAGTGGAAAAGGTAGAAGCAATGGAAGGGGTGAAAATTGATAGACCGGCTGTACTAGAAAGGCTGGGTATGTTTGGAGTGGATAAGTCGCCTGATCTAGATGGCTTGCATCCCAGGTTGCTAAGGGAATTGGGGGAGGAGATAGCGGAAGGGCTTGCCATAATTTTCCAATCTTCCCTAGACGCGGAGGAGGTGTCTGAGGATTGGAAAGTGGCAAATGTGACACCATTGTTCAAGAATGGGTGTAAGGACAATCCTAGTAACTACAGGCCGGTCAGTTTAACATCAGTGGTGGGTAAAGTTTTAGACACAATAATCAAGGAAAAAATTAACTAGGAAGATTGTATTTGACTAATCTAATTGAATTTTTTGATGAAGTAACAGGATTGATGAAGGGAATGCAATGGATGTTGTCTACATGGATTTTCAGAAGGCGTTTGACAAAGTACCACATAGAAGGCTGGTTAACAAAATTGCAACTTATGGAATAAGTGGGTCAGTGGCAGCTTGGATAAGGAATTGGCTTAAGGACAGAAAACAGCGAGTTGTGGTAAATGGCTGTTTTTCAGACTGGAGGATGGTAGACAGTGGTGTTCCCCAAGGGTCAGTGCTGGGGCCACTGCTTTTTTTGATATATATAAATGACCTGGATATTGGAATGCAGAGTAGAATTTCTAAATTTGCTGATGACACCAAACTTAGGGATGTGGCAAACAGTGATGATGATACCAATCGACTGCAACAGGACATAGAAAGGCTAGCAGAATGGGCAGACAAGTGGCAGATGGAAATTAATACAGAGAAGTGTGAGGTGATGCATTTTGGCAGAAGGAACAGGGGGAGGCAATATACACTTAATGGCACAGTTTTAAAGAGTGTGTAGGGACAGAGGGACCTGGGAGTTAATGTGCATAGGTCCCTGAAGGTGGTAGGACATATTGAGAGAGTGGTTAACAAAGCATATGTGATCTTAGGCTTCATAAATAAAGGTATTGAGTACAAAAGTAGAGAAGTTATGCTGAATCTTTATAAAGCGCTGGTTAGGCCACAACTGGAGTATTGCGTCCAGTTCTGGTCACCACACTTTAGGAAGGATGTGAAGGTCCTTGAGAGAGTGCAGAGGAGATTTACCAGACTGGTTCTGGGGCATCTTAGCTACAAGGACAGGTTGGAGAAACTGGATTTGTTTTCATTAGAGCAAAGGAGGTTGCGGGGTGATTTGATAGAGGTGTACAAGATTATGACGGGTTTGGATAGGCTAGACGGGGAATGGCTGTTCCCACTAGTTGATGGTACAAGGACTAGGGGACACATTTAAGGTTTTGGGCAAGAGATACAGGGGGGATGTGAGGAAAAACTTTTTTACACAGCGAGTGGTGATGACCTGGAATTTGCTACCGACAGAAGTGGTGGAAGCGGAGACACTCGGTGTTTTCAAGGGGACACTGGATTGACACTTGCAGGGCTACGGGGACAGAGCGGGGGAATGGGACTAACTGGGTTGCTCTACAGAGAGCCGGCACGGACACGATGAGCCGAGGGGCCTCCTTCTGTGCTGTTCTGACTGAGATATTTCCACTTGTGGGAGACCAGAACTAGGGGCCATAGGTAGAAGACCGTCACTACTAAAGCCAATAGTGAATTCAGGAGAAACTTCACACAGTGGTTAGAATGTGGAACTTGGTACCACAGGGAACAGTTGAGGTGAATAGCGCAGATGCATTTAAAGAGAAGCTAGATAAGTACATGAGGGGGAAAGAAATAGGATATGCTGATGGGGTGGAAAGAGGCTTGTATGGCGCATAAACACCAGCATAGACCAGTTGAGCCGAATGACCTGTTTCTGTGCTGTGAATATTATGTAAAAGACAGAAATGGATTGAATGTGTTCGCTTCTCTTTCAATGTAATTTTGACCCCTCAATAGTTTTGTGCAACAGACACCTGAAATCAATGAAATCCGAGCACTGAGCTGACCATAACTGCACATGCTCACTATACACGGTGAATAATAGGTTCACGTCCATGATTTCCAATCTTGGCTATGTCATAGAAAAAAGAGAGACTTGCATTTATATAGTGCCTTTCACGACCTCAAAACAGAAAATGCTAGAAATACTCAGCAGGTCAGGCAGCATCTGTGGAGAGGGAAACAGTTAACATTTCAGGCCGATGACCCTTTGTCAGAACTGGAAAACTATAAACTGTACACAGTACTCTCGGCGTGGTCTCGCCAAGGCCCTATATAATTGCAGTAAGACTTATTTACTCTTCGCCAACCTTTTGTAATAAAGGCTAACATACCATTTGCTTTCCTAATTGCTCGCTATACATGCATGTTAACTTTGTGATTCGTGTACCTTTTCCAGTTCTGAAACGTTAGCTCTGTTTCTCTCTCCACAGATGCTGCCTGACCTGCTGAGTATTTCCAGCATTTTCTGTTTTTATTTCAGATTTCCAGCATCTGCAGTATTTTGCTTTTCTAATGTTAAGGTGATGCCCCCTTTGTTCTGGATTCCCCACCAGAGGAAATAGTTTTTCAGTATCTCCCCTATCTAATCCCTTAATCATTTTAAATACCTCCATCAGATCACCCCTCGACCTTCTGAACTTGGAATACATACCAACTGTTGTGCGGTAATCTGGTTAAATAAGCTCTCGAGATTTGGAGAGGAGGATTAGCATCTTGGTTGATTTGGGAGATAGGTACTGATTAGGAAGGGTCTTACCTTGGCTCGCCGGTCCAGAGAAAATCTATTTTTTCTTTCCCTCCACCCTCTCCTCCTAGCACAGGACCCAACTGTTTCTTATTCCTTGGAAAATAAGAAACTCAATGGGGTAGGGGAGCAGAGATCTGGGAATACAGTTACATAAATCGTAACAACACAAGTTGATATGGCCATAGAGTGCAAACAAAGTACCCGGTTCATTTCTAGAGGAATAGAATGCAAAAGCAGGGAGATTATGTTTGATTTACATAGGACCACACTTGGAATACTGTGTGCTGTTCTAGTCTCCATTCTACAGAAAAGGATATTGAAGCTCTAGAGAAAGTACCGGAAAGATTTACAAAGTTGTTGCCAGAACACTGAGGGTACAACTATCAGGAAAGTTTGAGACAGCTGGGGCTCTTTTCTCTGGAAAAGGGGAGACCTGATAGAGGTCTTAAATGATGAAGCGGTTCGATAAGGTGGATGTGAAGAAGCCGTTTCCACTTGTGCGTCAATCCAGAACGAGGGGGCACAAATATAAGATCGTCACCAACAGATCAAATAAGGAAGTTAGGAGGAATTTCTTTAGAGTGGTGAGAATGTGTAACTTTGAAACAGGCAGCATTGACTCATTTAAGGGGAGGCTTGATGCCAACATGAAGGGGAAGGAAATAGAAGGATTCAAGGCAGGGTGGGATTGTGCTGTCGATTTGTGTATAATTCTAGTGTTGTACCTCCACTGCCCTGCCCAGAAATCCATTCCATTAGTTGATCTATTCCCTTGAATGTAGAAGATTATGGGGTGATCTAATAGAAGTGTTGATGGAGATAAACTATTCCTCTGGTGGGGAGTCCAGAACAAGGGGTGATAACCTTAAAGTTAGAGCCAGGCCGTTCAGGGGTGATGTCAGGAAGCACATCTTCACACAAAGGGTAGTGGAAATCTGGAACTCCCCCCAAAAAGCTGTGGATACTGGGGGGTCAATCGAAAATGTCAAAACCGATTGATAGACTTTTGTTAGGCAAGTGTATTAAGGGATACAGAACGAAGATGGTAGATAGTTAATCCATGATCTAATTGAATGGCAGAGCAGGCTCGACTGGCTGAATGGCCTATTCCTATGATCTCTGTCCCGCTGAAGAACTTCTCAACATCAGTCCTAAATTTACCTGGAGTACGAGGAGCCAGTCAAGCTTGGCGAGGGTACTGGAGGCCTCCGACCTTCCACTAATTGGCAGTGGGGAGGGAATTTTAAAGGGGGTGCAGGAACAGAGATTGAGGGTGTAAGTACACAAATCTTTGAAGGTGGCAGGACAAGTTGAGAAGGCTGTTAAAAATGCATCTCGGATCCTTGGCTTTATTAATAGAGGAATCGAGTACAAAAGCAAGGAAGTTATGCTGAACCTTTGTAAAACATTGGTTCGGCCTCAGTTGGAGTATTGTGTTCAATTCTAGGCACCGCACTTTAGGAAGGATGTCGAGGCCTTGGAGAGGGTGCAGAGGAGATTTACTAGAATGGTACCAGAGATGAAGGACTTCAGTTATGCCAAGAAGCAGAGGAGGTTCGAGAGAGGTGTTCAAAATCACGAATGGTTTTGATAAGAGTAAATAAGGAGCAAGTGGCAGAAGGGTCGATAACCAGAGGGTACAGGTGATTGGCAAAAGAGCCAGAGGCAACACAAGGAATCATTTTTTTTTTTTTTTTTACACCGAGTTGTTGAGATTCTGAAAGGGTGTTCGGAAGTTGATTCAACAGTGACTTTCAAAAGAGAATTGCATAAATACTTGAAGGGAAAACATTTGCAGGACTGTGGGCCAACAGCAGAGATGGTGAAGTGTGACTAGTTGGCTAGCTCTGTCAGAGAGGCCGGCACAGGCACAATGGGCTGAATGACCACCTGTGATGTATGATTCTACCAGTTTGACTCTGCCTGTCTGGATTTAAGTAGGAGCTTGTGGGGAACTACAAAAAAGTGAACCTCAAATCTGCAGCGTTTCCCCACTTCAAGTTAGAACCTCATCCACAAGGCGTGTGTTTATGTCCTGCTCTCCTCAGAGGAAATGGCCCAGAGAGTCATCTGTTCTGGGAACCTGAAGCATAACTGCAAGGGGCAGCACGGTGGCATAGTGGTTAGCACTGTTGCCTCACAGCGCCAAGGACCCGGGTTCAAATCCGGCCTCGGGTGACTGTCTGTGTGGAGTTTGCACATTCTCCCCGTGTTTGCGTGGGTTTCCTCCGGGTGCTCCGGTTTCCTCCCACAGTCCAAAGATGTGCGGGTTAGGTTGATTGGCTATGATAAATTGACCCTTAGTGTTAGGGGGATTAAATACGTGGGGTTACGGGGATCGGGTGGGATATGTGTCGGTGCAGGCTCGATGGGCCGAAATGGCCTCTATCTGCACTGTGGGGTTTCTGTGATTCTGTGATAGATGTTTCCCACCTTGCCAGCTGAGTATAGAGAGAACTTTATATTAAAAATCTAAAATGTGCAAAAGAAAAATGAAATCCTAACTTTTTACTGAGTCTTGCTTTTTTTTTTAAAAAGTGCACCTTGTCCTGTGTGCAGTTGTACCCTGTGCCCTTGCTTTGTTTCCACCTCCTTCTACGTGACTTTGGTATGCTCTTCTACATGACTACAGTCCTACATACCCCAATAAAGGCGCGTCACAACTTGTTTATAAATCCATGCTCGTTCATTTTAAACTCGCCAGTCTGTTGACTGATCTTTGTGCGGTTTGACACTCCACTCCCAAGAACACACCTGTCAACAGATACTGGACCTGATCACTTATTTAAATTGAAGATGCTTCTAACTCGCCCACAGATACAACTGGACTACGTTAAATCTGGGGCATTCAAACTACTCCCTCTCTTTTACCAACTAAGAGGTCTGTCTGAGACTTCCAACAGTCCTCCCCAGCGGCCGACTCTCGAGCCCTAGTCATCCAACGCGTGAAGCCCAGGCAACTCAGTCGTGTTTGCGCTTGTATTTCTTACTCACTGCTTTGTCCTGTTTGCATTTTGTGTGTCGTGGCCGTTTGGAAAGGGCTTAGTGCTGTTGCCTTATTGGGTGGGTAATTCCTCACTCAGAGATCAAGATCTGTTAGCAGCAGCAGCCCGAGAGACACGGAAATTAATGGGAAGAGGGATTTAAACTTGATGTGTCCCGCAAGCTCCCGCAGTACACACCAGAGCAGCCCACAGTCAAAAAAGCTTAGACATCCTGCATTACGCCCTCAAGCAGTCTTTAAATAAATAAATAAATATATACTGTGTATCTGTTTAGTTTTTTGCCTCAAACATGGATTACTTAGTAAAGTAGTGTGTGTGTGGATGTGGTGCAAAATAATGTTGGTGGGATTTGGAAAATGGTTGTTGCTGTCTCCGCAGTGTAGTGTCTAGCATGATCTTCTGTTTCTATCTTTCAGTTTGATTCAAGCCCAGCAGATGTCAGAGGTCAATTGTGTTATCTCCAGTCTTTCCTCTTCTACTCACCCCAGAGCACTGATAGGGTTAGCATTTCTATTATACTGCTGTCTCCCTGATATG
Source organism: Somniosus microcephalus (assembly GCF_052327205.1). NCBI lineage: Eukaryota > Metazoa > Chordata > Chondrichthyes > Squaliformes > Somniosidae > Somniosus > Somniosus microcephalus. The sequence continues at coordinate 10,080,518 of NC_140991.1, read as the reverse complement.
CACAACGTGTCTCGGTAGAAAATCTCCAGCTTAGCCGCCATAGGTTTGGGGGGGGGGGTGTCATCACTGCGCTTGTTTGAGAATTTTAATTACCAATACACTGCAGGGCGAGGGGGTGGTTTGAAATGGCACTAAGGCCAATAACCTCGCTCCATTCATCATCCTATTGCTGCACCAGTGCCTCACCTGTAACCACTAGAAGCTTCACTTTGGTGAGCTCTCCACAGGCAGCCCAGGAGAACAAAATTTGTAATCATACCGCTGAGTGACGTGGTGTGAAAATTTCTCACTCGCAATTATGCTTCACTGATGTTTTAGTGACGCCACTGAGAGCAATGCACAATATTCTCCAACTTCTAATGGACACGGTGATGTATTATCAAGAGAAAAAGCAGATTTCCTGTGTTGTGGATTTTTTTTTTTCAAATGTGATAATCTACAAAACCCTGTGCTAGTTGCTTGTGTTTAGTGTGTTCTGACCGCTCTTCTCATGATGCGCTCTCTGTACAGTGACTCTGTGTCGTGCTGTATCCATAAACCTGTGTGTGTGTGATGCGCCACTCGACCTGGTGAGTGAGCAGCCTCTGGCAGCATTGTCCTTTGTTGCACCCTAACCATTAGGTGTTGGACGTTCGTTTGTTGGTAGCGTCTTGGGGCAGAGATTTTCGTTTAAACACCTCCCTCACCATCAAACACTTCACTCAATGAGTTACTTTTCGAGTACATTCACTGTCGTGTAGCCATGTGCAGCAGCGTCCTACAGGCAGCCATGAGATGAATACCCCTGTTGGCGGTGTCGATCGACAGGATGGCTGTTGGCCAGGGCACCAGGAAAACCAAATTCTAGCACGCACGCCGATCACCGACTCCACACATTTCTTTGGGGTCTGGGATATCCTCCACCAAAATCATTTTAATTTTTACTTAAAAACGGTGCACTCTGGCCAATTTTGAACGATTTAATACTTAACCATGGGTAGAATTTTTAAAATGGAAACTAGTTAAAGTGAGGAACATTTGCTTTGCTCCATATTCAGCAGACCAACCAAGCCATCACTTCCCCAAAAGCCATGTCACTCTTCTCTCTCCATCATCTCACACTAGCATTTTCCTCCCCTTCCTAATTCATACTGGCACTCTTTTCCCTCCTGCACCCTCGGCATCATTTCCAATCCGACCTCTGGCTGTGAGCAGTGGAATGCTGCAGTGGCTGGGGATTCTCGCCATAGATTTGCGAAATCAAGATTTCCAACCCGCACACTATTGCAGGAATTCCCATGCACAGCAGCCCTTCGTCCTAGGGAAGGAGCGGGAAATAACCTGGGAGAAAATACACCCAAGTGCGTGCACTCTATGCACCTGGTTACATCCGTGGGCGGAACACCCAGCTCTTTCAATAGTGCAGTGGCATCCTTAATCATCAGACTAGGGATACGAGATCTCATCTGTTAACGCAGCACTTCTCACTGAAGTGTCAACCAGATCATGTACCCAACTCCTGGTACGGGAGTCGCAACCTTCTGAGCCAGAGGCACAAGTGCTACCAACTGAGATGTACACCAGTCCTGTTCTGAACAAATTGGACCGTTTATGTGTGTGCGCAACAATTTGGACCCCTACTCTGAAGATGCTGGGGATCAGCAGGTCCAGCCTCTGCCCTCTGGGGCTGATGTTGGTATTGATACCCAGTGCCAGCCTCTGTCCTCTGGGTGTGATGTTGGAATTAATGCCCAGTGCCAGCCTCTGTCCTCTGGGTGTGATGTTGGTATTAATACCCAATGCCAGCCTCTGCTCTCTAGGTGTGATGTTGGTATTAATGCCCAGTGCCAGCCTGTGCCCTCTGGGGCTGATGTTGGTATTAATGGCCGGTGCCAGCCTCTGCCCTCTGGGTGTGATGTTGGTATTGATACCCAGTGCCAGCCTCTTCCCTCTGGGTGTGATGTTGGTATTGATACCCAGTGCCAGCCTCTTCCCTCTGGGTGTGATGTTGGTATTAATGCCCAGTGCCAGCCTCTGCCCTCGGGGTGTGATGCTGGTATTGATAGCCAGTGCCAGCCTCTGCCCTCTGGGTGTGATGGTATTGATACCTAGTGCCAGCCTCTGTCCTCTGGGTTATGATGGTATTGATAGCCAGTGCCAGCCTCTGCCCTCTGGGTGTGATGTTGATATTAATGCCCAGTGCCAGCCTCTTCCCTCTGGGTGTGATGTTGATATTAATGCCCAGTGCCAGCCTCTTCCCTCTGGGTGTGATGTTGATATTAATGCCCAGTACCAGCCTCTTCCCTCTGGGTGTGATGTTGATATTAATACCCAGTGCCAGCCTCTTCCCTCTGGGTGTGATGTTGATATTAATGCCCAGTGCCAGCCTCTTCCCTTGGGGTATGATGTTGGTATTAATGCCCAGTGCCAGCCTCTGCCCTTGGGGTGTGATGTTGGTATTAATGCCCAGTGCCAGCCTCTGCCCTCTGGGTGTGACGTTGGTATTGATACCCAGTGCCAGCCTCTGTTCCCCTGGCTGTGGCTATTTTATACCAGGCAGTGACTGGTTCTACTCTCTCTGGGTAAAGTCCGGGTATTTTATACCAAGTGCTGTCTGTCGGCTGTCTTGTTTTGGATTCATTTAAATTTTCCCGCAAGTTTGGTCAGACCTGCTTCAGAATTTGATTCATTCCCTGCAGCAACTTTAATCTCAGCAGACTTGAGTAAAAACCTGGTTGTGTAAATTGGCAAAATAAATCTGAATTATCCAAAATAAAAGTGGCAAAGGCTGAGAGAGAAAGGGCTGGTTGGCGTACGGAGTGGAGACGGTCATCGCAGCGTACTGAAGAGTACCCGAAATGTCAGCCAGGCTGCTTGGGTTGCTGATGGACCTGCTGTGAATTTCCAGCTTTTTCTGTTGGTATTTCGGATAATCCAAATGCATTTATGCAATGATCTCTCGTATTTAAATATCCGATCAAAGGGGCAGAGTCAGGAAGCCCAGTGCTCTGATGGGATGTTTTCAGATGAGGGGCAGGCGGGGGGGTGGGGGGCACAGCGATGTCCCTCAGCTGAGACCGTCTGCACTCCCAGTCAGTGACTCTTTACGTCTGCACGTCTGTTTAATGCTAGCCAGCTCTTTGGTGAGGGTGGGAGATGAGGAAAGAAGCACCCAAACACAGCACTTACACACCAAGCCAACCAGAGAGCTGGGTTTTAGACATTTTTAGCACCTTTACCAACCAGTCCATTAGAAGTTGAAATAATTAATTGCCCTTTTTTGATTAAAACAAGTCCAGAGTAAGAAGAGGCCATTCAGCCCACTCCACCCAGAGTCCGTGTCTGATTATTATACTGTCACCCACTGCACTGCCCTACCTCCTGTGAACAAGTTAACAAGTGCTGCTATTAAAGTGTAAAATATAAGGGTGTGAAGTTCTTCTATTCACTTGGTGTGCCCAAGCCAGGCCCCATCTGCAGCAGAGGGATAATAGCCTGTTCCTTCTGATTTCTACCTGGGTCAGTCTTCATCAGGGCCCGGGAGGGGGAGTGAACCTGAGTCCCTCTACCTCTACGGTGCTCTACTAACACTGCAGCCTTCTATATCACATCACATTCCTTTTATTCTTTGATTTGTGTGTGTGTCTCTTTTTATGTTTCTGTTTCCGCGTATGTCTGTCGCTGTCTCCCCCTCTGCCCCTGCTTGTGTCTCTGCCTGTGTGTCTGTCTCTGCATGTTCTCTTTCTCTCTAATGGTTGTATTGAGATTGAGAGGATTATTTCTGTATAGTGGCTGGTACTGGCATGGGCTAGCTCCAAACACTTTGTATGTAACTGAACAGGGGAAGAGAAGGAAAACATTTTTTCGAAAAAGTTGGTGCACATGTGCATAGTGGCTCCAGGTACACCAGGCTGGAACGGCCTCACTCGTACATTCACACAGACCCCTTCTGGGTTTTTTTAAATACAAAAGTCGAAGACCAAACATTTATTGTCCCATTTTCATTCCTCAATTACCAGGCAACCACGTGCAAACCTGAACTATCTAGTACAAAACCAGGTGGATGGTGCCCTGTTTGTGGAAATTAAAGGGGTTTAAACTTTTAACCTGACGCTGACTAGATAAATATAACTCGTGCATAAATTCAGTAAGTTTTTATATACAAAATTCACATTCATTAAATCAGTTTGGACTGGCCACTTTTGGGTGGTGCTGCATGCTGAGACATCTGCGTGTGGAACAGTGGGCGCAGTTGATCCCCACCACCCGTTGCGTTCCCAATCTTGGCTGTGCAGACACACAGGAAGCGGCCATTTACCCAGCAGGAACCAGGCTGCTCCCTGAAAGAGGGAGGAAGCTTCGCTAGAGCCCGGTGAGCAGCTCAAAACTCCCAGGCCCTCAGCCACAGGAATATTGCGCAATAAAGTAGAAGAGGTGATGAGAAATTAGGGGGACAGCTCTTTTGTTTATTAATTTCACATTTGGCTATTTTTCTCCTGGAATTCTTTTGAAAAGGTGAGGAGAGTGATGCAGTAAACGTATCAAGGACCAGGGAACAGAAAATGTCTTGTATTTTTAAAAAAAATTAAAATTAGAGAATTACTTTTTCTTTTCTTCCCTTGTGTAGAAATGATCTCTACAATCACTTGGATAGAATTGATTCCAGTTTGGATAACCTACAGAACTTACTATCGGGACAAACTTTCAACATGGAATCCAGCACACTCTTAGATGTGAGTTTGTTTCCATCGTCTCCTGATTCTTCTGTTGTGATCTGTGAAGGTTGCAGGTTACTGGCGGGGAGGGTCGGGGAGAGGAGGCACCTCCTTGCTGGAGTTCCACAAGCCACCGCTGCCATCCCGTACCTCGCCCACGTGCCACCCGTGAATCCAGGTGTCAGCCGTGGCTCAGTGGATAGCACTTTTGCCCTATGAGTCTTAAGGTCATGGGTTCAATCCCCACTCCAGAGACTCGAGCACATAATCCAGGCTGACACTCCTTGTGCGGTAATGAGGGAGTGCTGCACTGTTGGAGGTGCCATCTTTTGGATGAGACCCTATTAAATCTATTACAATAGATTCAACATGGAGAATTCTTTATCGTTCCAACTGGAAAAATTACCAGCTGCCATTACTGTACCAGAGATTTGAGCACAGAATTCCAACTAACGCTCCAGTACAGTACCGAGGGAGTGCTGCATTGTCTGAGGTGCCGTTTTTCAGATGAGACGTTAAACCGAGGCCCTATCTGCCCTCTCAGGTGGACGTAAAAGATCCTGTAGCACTATTCGAAGAAGAGAAGGTGAATTCTCCCTTGTGTTCTGGCCAATATTTGTCCCTCAAACAGCACAGACCAGCTAACCTAGTGTTCGAGGATGGCTTTGCTTTATGGTTAGATATTCTACCTATTCCTCAAAACTAATAAGGTTCTTGAAACATAGAGGTCAAGCATTCGTAGCACTGCAGCAGTACTTAAGCAGGCATTTAAAAGATCGTACTTACAACCAATGTTTCCCCTATTTTTTTGGGGGGGGGTTGCGGTCCCTTTAAGAGGCTGTGCGCCTCATTCAAAGTTTCACGCAGGCACGAAATTCCACATTTGAAAAGCCAGAGCCACGCAGCTTAGCCGGAACCTGATAGTTGGGGACTTTACAACACATTACAGTTCTGAACTCAACATATAGATTGACCAAACTTTTTTTGTATCCTAACTATCTGTACAAACTGCCACTTTTTATATACATTTCTCTCACCTTGACTACGTGACAATTTGCATGTTTCTGCATTTGCACGATTATATAAAAAGTTCAACTACAACTCCATTATAAAGAGAATTTAATTCTACTGATCCCTTATTGATCACTTCAGTTAATGAGCTAGTTTCCTTAATGAGTTTTTGTTCCACTGGGCTAATGAGATTGGTATAACTCCCTTACTTCGTTATCTTATCAATAATTTTGCTCTTGTTACATACAATTGCTGCTCCACCATGTGAAACCTTTAATTATAACTATGCCTTTGATTCTGTGCCATTCAGCACCAGCTAATTATCCCATTCTACAGAAACCCCAATTTAAAAAATATTAACTCCGATCTTTTCCCTTTTTCTTGCCCAATGATTACAGCACCCTGAAACTTAGGAAGCAGAATCCAGTGCCACGTCTTTCATTTAAGCTCCCTCATTAAGTAGGTGATTACCTCCTATTGAAACCTGCCAGTGCTGTGGTATCACCCGTGGCTCAGTCGTAGCCCTCTCACCTCAGGGTCGTGGGTTCAAGTCTCACTCCAGCGACTTGAGTGTAAAATGACCGCTGCGTTTCCTACATTACAACTGTGACTACACTTCAAAAATATTTAAATAGCTGTAAAGCGCTTCGGGACATCCTGAGGTTGTGAAAGGCGGTATAGAAATGCAGGTTTGTTTTTTCTCCGTTCAATACTTCAGTGGTCACTACTTTAAAATTGAATCTTACTTCCTTATTTAACAAGAAAAGGCTAACATTGCTACAATATAAAGAAAAATCAAGAGCAGTATTACTCTAGCAGACTTCAAATCAGTCAGATTTACCCTTTCCTTACACCAGCGTGGAGTGGAAATTGTATCTCCTGGTCTTCCTTGAAGCACTTTTCTACATTAAACCTAAGCTATAAATCCATGGTAGTGTGATAGTGATCTGTATATCTGTGCTATAGCAGCTGGTGCCATTACCCACTCGGAAAGTATGGGGCGCTGTTTTTACAGTTTTTATGTAAAAGTTTGTAAACTGACTTTGGTGTCTTCTTTCTGCAGCTATTCAGCCCCTCGCTGTCTGCCGTTGATTTGAACTTGCCAGATGTGGAGGGTAACCTTGCGGCAGTAAGTAGCCAGAAGTGCAGTCCATGCTTGGTGCTGAAATGAGGAGGGAGAGACGTAGTGAAGTGGGCTGCACAGTAAGGGGGGAGTCCAGTGTATTCGGTTCCGTCCTTCACTATAACTCCGAGAGATGCGACCGTCGCTGCGTGGCCACATCGCTTAGAATTGCGCTGCTTGTCTGCCGAGGTTTATGTTCATGTATTTCTAATCTCGCTTCTGGGACTGTTACAAGTATGCCCCCACCCCTCCAATTCAAGCTAAACAAGATGGAGGCATCTGTCTGAGTGTTTCCTTTATGTGCTGTTGAGGTTTTGAAAGGAAGCCTACACTGATGAATGGCCCCACTGTGGAGCCCATCAAGCGGCAGGCGTGACTGTGTTGCACACTCTGCCGCCCAGGGCACTCTGCACTCTCCCAGACCTTTCAGAGGATTATTGTAATATCCTCTCTGTCACCAAGACCACCTACTTATATCTCCGTAACATCACCCGTCTCCCCCCGCCTCAGCTCATCTGCTGCTGAAACCCTCATCCATGTCTTTGTTAGCTCTAGACTCGACTATTCCAATGCACTCCTGGCCAGCCTCCAACCATGTGACTTACGTAAACTTGAGTGCGTCCAAAACTTTGTACCAAACCTGTTCACCCATCACCCCTGTGCTCACTGACCTACATTGGCCCCCAGTCCAGCAATGTCTTGATTTTAAAATTCCCATCCTTGTTTTCAAAATGCTCAATGGCCTCGTCCTCTCAATCTCTGTGGGAGTTGCAGGAGTTCCTCAGGGCAGTGTCCTAGGCCCAATCATCTTCTGCTTCATCAATGACCTTCCCTCCATCATGAGGTCAGAAGTGGGGATGTTCACTGATGCTTGCAAAGTGTTCATTTCCATTCGCAACTCCTCAGTCCATGCCCGTATGCAGCAAGACCTGGACAACATTCAAGCTTGGGCTGATAAGTGCCAAGTATCATTCACACCACACAAGTGCCAGGCAATGACTATCTCCAACAAGTGAGAGTCTAACCACCACCCCTTGACATTCAACAGCATTACCGTCACTGAATCCCCCACCATCAACATCCTGGGGGGAGTCACCATTGACCAGAAACTTAACTGGACCAGCCACATAAATACTGTGGCGACAAGAGCAGGCCAGAGGCTGGGTATTCTGTGGCAACTGTCTCATTTTCTGACTCCCCAAAGCTTTTCCACCATCTACAAGGCACAAGTCAGGAGTGTAGTGGAATACTCTCCACTTGCCTGGATGAATGCAGCTCCAACAACACTCGAGAAGCTCGACACCATCCAGGACAAAGCAGCCTGCTTTATTGGCACCCCGTCCACATTCACCCTCCAACACCGGCGCACCGTGGCTACAGTGTGTACCATCTACAAGATGCACTGCAGCAACTCGCCAAGGCTTATTCGGCAGCACCTCCCAAACCCATGACCTCTACCACCTAGCACGACAAAGACAGCAGATGCATGGGAACACCACCACCTCCAAGTTCCCCTTCAAGTTACATACCATCCTGACTTGGAAGTATATTGCCGTTCCTTCATCGTCGCTGGGTCAAAATCCTGGACCTCCCTCCCTAACAGCACTGTGGGTGTACCTTCACCACACGGACTGCAGCGGTTCAAGAAAGCGGCTCACCACCACCTTCTCAAGGGCAATTAGGGATGGGCAATAAATGCTAGCCTTGCCAGCGACGCCCACATCCCAGGAACAAATTTTTAAAAAACCTCCTGCAACCCTCCTGAGATCTCTGCGCACCTCCAATTCTGGCCTCCTGCACATCCCCAATTTTCATCACTCTACCACTGGTGGCTGTGCCTACAGCTGCCTAGGTCCGAAGCTCTGGAATCCCTCCCTAAACATCCCCACCTCTCACTCCTACCCAATGTTCCCCTTCATTGTTTTAGTGCGCGGTCCCTTTAACTGGCTGCACGGCCCATTCAAATTTTCGCGCATGCGAGGTTTCTTCCCAGTAGAAGCCAGTGAGCGGCCTGCACGGGACCTCCAGACCACCACGCAACTTAGCAGGAACATTGCTCCTACCCCCGGTGTAACTCCGCACAGAGCGAATAAACCCACGCCAGGCAGTGCCTCTACCCCCTATGTAACTCCGCACAGAGCGAATAAACCCACGCCAGGCAGTGCCTCTACCCACGGTGTAACTCCACACAGAGCGAATAAACCCACGCCAGGCAGTGCCACTACCCCCTGTGTAACTCCACACAGAGCGAATAAACCCACGTCAGGCAGTGCCTCTACCCCCGGTGTAACCCCGCACAGAGCGAATAAACCCACGCCAGGCAGTGCCACGACCCACGGTGTAACTCCGCACAGAGCGAATAAACCCACGCCAGGCAGTGCCTCTACCCACGGTGTAACTCCGCACAGAGCGAATAAACCCACGCCAGGCAGTGCCACTGCCCCCTGTGTAACTCCACACAGAGCGAATAAACCCACACCAGGCAGTGCCACGACCCACGGTGTAACTCCGCACAGAGCGAATAAACCCACGCCAGGCAGTGCCTCTACCCACGGTGTAACTCCGCACAGAGCGAATAAACCCACGCCAGGCAGTGCCACTGCCCCCTGTGTAACTCCACACAGAGCGAATAAACCCACACCAGGCAGTGCCACGACCCACGATGTAACTCCGCACAGAGCGAATAAACCCACGCCAGGCAGTGCCACGACCCACGGTGTAACTCCGCACAGAGCGAATAAACCCACGCCAGGCAGTGCCTCTACCCCCGGTGTAACTCCGCACAGAGCGAATAAACCCACGCCAGGCAGTGCCTCTACCCCCTGTGTAACTCCGCACAGAGCGAATAAACCCATGCCAGGCAGTGCCTCTACCCACGGTGTAACTCCACACAGAGCGAATAAACCCACGCCAGGCAGTGCCTCTACCCCCTGTGTAACTCCGCACAGAGCGAATAAACCCACGCCAGGCAGCGCCTCTACCCACGGTGTAACCCCGCACAGAGCGAATAAACCCACGCCAGGCAGTGCCACGACCCACGGTGTAACTCCGCACAGAGCGAATAAACCCACGCCAGGCAGTGCCTCTACCCACAGTGTAACTCCGCACAGAGCGAATAAACCCACGCCAGGCAGTGCCACGACCCACGGTGTAACTCCGCACAGAGCGAATAAACCCACGCCAGGCAGTGCCACGACCCACTGTGTAACTCCGCACAGAGCGAATAAACCCACGCCAGGCAGTGCCACGACCCACGGTGTAACTCCGCACAGAGCGAATAAACCCACGCCAGGCAGTGTCTCTGCCCACGGTGTAACTCCGCACAGAGCGAATAAACCCACGCCAGGCAGTGCCACTACCCCCTGTGTAACTCCGCACAGAGCGAATAAACCCACGCCAGGCAGTGCCTCTACCCACGGTGTAACTCCACACAGCGAATAAACCCACGCCAGGCAGTGCCACTGCCCCCTGTGTAACTCCACACAGAGCGAATAAACCCACGCCAGGCAGTGCCTCTACCCCCGGTGTAACTCTGCACAGAGCGAATAAACCCACGCCAGGCAGTGCCACTGCCCCCGGTGTAACTCTGCACAGAGCGAATAAACCCACGCCAGGCAGTGCCACTGCCCCCGGTGTAACTCTGCACAGAGCGAATAAACCCACGCCAGGCAGTGCCTCTACCCCCGGTGTAACTCTGCACAGAGCGAATAAACCCACGCCAGGCAGTGCCTCTACCCACGGTGTAACGCCGCACAGAGCGAATAAACCCACGCCAGGCAGTGCCTCTACCCACAGTGTAACTCCGCACAGAGCGAATAAACCCACGCCAGGCAGTGCCACGACCCACGGTGTAACTCCACACAGCGAATAAACCCACGCCAGGCAGTGCCTCTACCCACGGTGTAACTCCACACAGAGCGAATAAACCCACGCCAGGCAGTGCCACTACCCCCTGTGTAACTCCACACAGAGCGAATAAACCCACGCCAGGCAGTGCCTCTACCCACGGTGTAACGCCGCACAGAGCGAATAAACCCACGCCAGGCAGTGCCACGACCCACGGTGTAACTCCGCACAGAGCGAATAAACCCACGCCAGGCAGTGCCTCTACCCACGGTGTAACTCCGCACAGAGCGAATAAACCCACGCCAGGCAGTGCCACTGCCCCCTGTGTAACTCCACACAGAGCGAATAAACCCACGCCAGGCAGTGCCACTACCCCCTGTGTAACTCCGCACAGCGAATAAACCCACGCCAGGCAGTGCCTCTACCCACGGTGTAACTCCACACAGAGCGAATAAACCCACGCCAGGCAGTGCCTCTACCCACGGTGTAACTCCGCACAGAGCGAATAAACCCACGCCAGGCAGTGCCTCTACCCACGGTGTAACTCCGCACAGAGCGAATAAACCCACGCCAGGCAGTGCCTCTACCCACGGTGTAACTCCGCACAGAGCGAATAAACCCACGCCAGGCGGTGCCACTACCCACGATGTAACTCCGCACAGAGCGACTAAACCCACGCCAGGCAGTGCCTCTACCCACGGTGTAACTCCGCACAGAGCGAATAAACCCACGCCAGGCAGTGCCACTACCCACGATGTAACTCCGCACAGAGCGACTAAACCCACGCCAGGCAGTGCCTCTACCCACGGTGTAACTCCGCACAGAGCGAATAAACCCACGCCAGGCAGTGCCACTACCCACGGTGTAACCCCGCACAGAGCGAATAAACCCACGCCAGGCAGTGCCTCTACCCCCGGTGTAACTCCGCACAGAGCGAATAAACCCACGCCAGGCAGCGCCTCTACCCACGATGTAACTCCGCACAGAGCGACTAAACCCACGCCAGGCAGTGCCACTACCCACGGTGTAACCCCGCACAGAGCGAATAAACCCACGCCAGGCAGTGCCTCTACCCACGGTGTTCAGGGAGCTCCAAGATGGGCTTTTCTTTGAGGGAACCATTTAGGGATTTGCCAAAACAAGTAATTTATTAATTTTGTGCATGTTACTGACCGTTCTCTTCACGACTTGCCTTTACAGATGCAGGATCTGATGGGCTCACAGGAACAGAAATGTTCAGAGACAGATACAAGCACTTTGGATGCAGGTAATTTAAAAGGGGACCGTAAAACCTCCTTAAACGTGGACACGGCGAGGGGTCTCCCCAAATGCTCCGAATCTGAATTTCTTGCGCTGGGCGAGTGTTTCTTTGTAGAAGAAAAGGCTCGCATTTATCTGGCGCCTTTCTCATCCTCGGCAAGTCCCGAAGTGTTTCACTTCTGGAGCCTGGACGGGTGTTATGTGGGCAAACAATGCACGCAGCAAGATCCCATAGAACACAGTGAGATGAATGACCAGTCAATCTGTGTCTTGATTGCGCTGGTTGTGGGCCCAGTGCTGACCAGATCACCAGGGGAACTCCCTGCTCCTCTTCAAATAATCTAGCACTTGTACTTTGCCCAAGATTTTCTTTTACCGAACTAGCTACAAACTCTTACTGAATGGCAATTAAAACACCGCCTTTATCTTTCGCCTACTGATAGTGGCGATTACCAATTTTACTCCTCTCGAGCAGAGACGCTGAGTTTTATTCATTCATAATATACATGCACACAACAATGGGAGCTTTTACATCCACCCAAACCAGATGGAGTCTAAGTTTAATGTCTGATCCAGAAGGCGACACCTCTGATGGTGCAGCACTCTCTTCAGTGCTGGCCTAGATTAGGTGCCAAAGTCCTGGAGTGGGGCTTGAACCCACAAACACCTGACTCCAGGCCAAGAGTGCTGGGTTTTGTGTTTTATATTTTCACTTTGCTTTTTCCGTACATCCTCCTTCTGCTGCTCTCCGGAGACTTTTGTTTCAGCAAAAATGAAAGTGAGCGACAAGTTGCAGATCTGAAATGAAGAATAGGCAGAGGAGGGGTGGGAGGAGGCTGGTGTGGGGCATAAACACCGGCAGAGACCTGTGTGTGCTGCACCATTCCGTTTAATAGAAGTGGCTGCAAATGCCCAGGCGGTCAGTCGGTACCTGAGGCAGAAAGCCCAGGGTGACGTTTCGAGTGGTGAAGGATCCCTCCCAGACGTAGCCCCTCCTTTCCCCTTCAGATGCCGATTGTCCCGCTGTGCATGCCCAGTATTTTCTGTTTTAATTTCAGCAAAAAAACGAAGGATCATGGGTGGCTTTCTGTTCAGCCGGTTACGCACTTTGTCAGCTTGGCTCATTTGGTATCTCTCTCTCCTCCTGAGACTGCAGATTGTGGGTTTGGGCCACAGTCCAGGGCTTGACCATCTAACCTCAGCCAGTACTTCATTATTGCCTTGTGAGACGTGCCGTCCATTCGGAAGCCCGAGCCTCGCGGTTCTGGTGGGCGTTCAAGATCACACAGCACTATTCAAAGAAGAGCAGGGAGTTCTCCCGGTGTCCTGGCCAATATTCCTCCCTCAAACAGCACCACCAAAAACAGATTGATCGATGCTGATCGAGGGTTACAGAACAAAGGCGGGTAATTGGGGTTGAGCTACAGATCCGCAATGATCTAATTGAATGGCGGAACAGGCTCGAAGGGCTGAATGGCCTCCTCCTGTTCCATATGTTCCGATGATCTCCAGGGATGAACATCAGGGAAGGGGACGCTGGTCTCTTTGCTATGGAGCTGTAGGGATAGTGACATGGGGTGGGAATCCTGGTGTGTATCCTACACGGTACTGTGGAGCTGTAGGGATAGTGACACGGGGTGGGAATCCTGGTGTGTATCCCGCACCATTGCTGTGGAGTTGTAGGGATAGTGACACGGGATGGGAATCCTGGTGTGTATCCCGCACCGTGCTGTAGAGCTGTCGGGATAGTGACACGGGGTGGGAATCCTAGTGTGTATCCCGCACCGTGCTGTAGAGCTGTCGGGATAGTGACACGGGGTGGGAATCCTGGTGTGTATCCCGCACCATGCTGTGGAGCTGTAGGGATAGTGACACGGGGTGGGAATCCTGGTGTGTATCCCGCACCATGCTGTGGAGCTGTAGGGATAGTGACACGGGGTGGGAATCCTGGTGTGTATCCCGCACCATGCTGTGGAGCTGTAGGGATAGTGACACGGGGTGGGAATCCTGGTGTGTATCCCGCACCATGCTGTGGAGCTGTAGGGATAGTGACACGGGGTTTGAATCCTGGTGTGTATCCCGCACCGTGCTGTGGAGCTGTAGGAATAGTGACACGGGGTGGGAATCCTGGTGTGTATCCCGCACCATGCTGTGGAGCTGTAGGGATAGTGACACGGGGTGGGAATCCTGGTGTGTATCCCGCACCGTGCTGTGGAGCTGTCGGGATAGTGACACGGGGTGGGAATCCTAGTGTGTATCCCGCACCGTGCTGTGGAGCTGTCGGGATAGTGACACGGGGTGGGAATCCTGGTGTGTATCCCGCACCGTGCTGTAGAGCTGTCGGGATAGTGACACGGGGTGGGAATCCTGGTGTGTATCCCGCACCATGCTGTGGAGCTGTAGGGATAGTGACACGGGGTGGGAATCCTGGTGTGTATCCCGCACCATGCTGTGGAGCTGTAGGGATAGTGACACGGGGTGGGAATCCTGGTGTGTATCCCGCACCGTGCTGTGGAGCTGTAGGAATAGTGACACGGGGTGGGAATCCTGGTGTGTATCCCGCACCATGCTGTGGAGCTGTAGGGATAGTGACACGGGGTGGGAATCCTGGTGTGTATCCCGCACCATGCTGTGGAGCTGTAGGGATAGTGACACGGGGTGGGAACCCTGGTGTGTATCCCGCACCGTGCTGTGGAGCTGTAGGGGTAGTGACACGGGGTGGGAATCCTGGTGTGTATCCCGCACCGTGCTGTGGAGCTGTCGGGATAGTGACACGGGGTGGGAATCCTAGTGTGTATCCCGCACCGTGCTGTGGAGCTGTAGGGATAGTGACACGGGGTGGGAATCCTGGTGTGTATCCCGCACCGTGCTGTAGGGATAGTGACACGGGGTGGGAATCCTGGTGTGTATCCTGCACCGTGCTGTGGAGCTGTCGGGATAGTGACACGGGGTGGGAATCCTGGTGTGTATCCCGCACCGTGCTGTAGAGCTGTCGGGATAGTGACACGGGGTGGGAATCCTGGTGTGTATCCCACACCGTGCTGTCGGGCATCAGGCTGGGAGTGTCCACCTCACTCTTTGTGGTTGGTTGCAAAGTGACCAGCTGAGATCCACTCGCTCAGATCAGGGAGTGAACCTGGCATCTGCGGTCCTCGCACCGAGTGCTGTGTCTCACCGTGCCACTGAATCCCTCCCTGTTTATCTGTTGACCACTTCTGGCGCACTGCGCAATGTAGTAATTTGTGTTTTATGCCCTCTCTTGTCCAGGAAAACAAGTTGTCCAGTACAGTGCCCCACCTCTGCTACTGGTAGACTCCAACTCCAGCGACACAGGGGACCTCCCCGTCTTATTCGAACTCGGAGATTCGCCGTACTTCCCACCCGGAGGCGACCTGAGCCCGGACCCCACGGACGACGACCCGCTCTCCCTCCTATCGAGCGCCAACCTGTCACACACGAAGGATCCGCCCATCTCCTAACTCCAGGAGAGCCCACCCCACCCCCTCCACCCCCACTCCAATCGCTGGCCTGCTTGTTCAGGGCACGGCTTTCTGCTACAGGAAAGGACGCGGTACAAGAGAGTGAAACAGTATCTTTAACTATTTAATTTTAACCAGTTTGCGTTACTAGCCTGATAAACCTTTATCACAAGTAGAGAGCAGCCCGGGTACAAGCACAGGGAAGTGTCTCGTAGGGTTCCTTCTCCTACTTCTCCTGTTAAATCCCGATTTTCAGTGATTAAGGACGAGATCAATGATTGCAGGCTGCAATTTTACAGTCTTGTTTCTTCCCCGCCCCCTACCCTCCTCTTTGAGAGACAGAAAGAAGTTAGGCCTCCATCATCCTAACACCAGCTTCTGTCCGAGGGAAAGTTGGAAACCACTATCATTTTTCTCCTTGGGTGAAGAGAGATGATTTTGTTATTTTGTTTAATTTCCTTTTGTGTTGTACCCCTTCTCCACCCCTTCCTCCTCCCCCGCCCCCCCCCCACACCTTGCCTCCACTGTCCTCGGTTTTGTATATTTACACTTTAATCCAGTTGCTGATAACTGAAGATGTATTTTTGATTCGTATATTATTAAAAAAAAAAAAGTTTTTTTAAAAAAAGAAGTTAATATTCTAGCTGGTACTCTAAAGCCTGTGATGCTGTGGTAGAAAGGAGGTTTATTTTTTATACGCTATATTTTGGAAGCTTATAAAACGGTTTTGTCAAGAATCCGCAATTGGAACGTAGAGAAGAAAAATCTTTGTTTTAACAAAACTAGTCTGATCCATGCGCATCTCATCTCCATTTCTCACACTCGCGACGCACACACATCCACATTGCTGACAAGCTCAATCCATTAAACTCTTCTTCCCAGCACTGGTGATGGGTTATTTCAATTGAATGTAGGCAGGGTCCCTACCAGTAATATAACTGCTGTGTGAGAGGGTTTGGTTCTTAGGACTTGAGCCCGCAATCTCGACTGACACCCCGGTGCAATCCTGAGGGAGCGCAGTCTTTCGGGTGTGATGTTAGACCTGCCGGTTTAGGTGGACATCGAAGAGCCCATGGCATTTTCCAAAGAAAAGCAGACTTCTCCCAGTTAGCCTGGCCGAAATTTATCCCCCAACCACCCCCCCCCCCCCTCCCCAACCTGGAAATTGAAATAGACTGTGGAATGTCAATTAGCGCCTGAAAGTGAGTATTTGAACAGTCCAATTGGAGTTTTACTCTGTATCTAACCCGTGCTGTACCTGCCCTGGGAGTGTTTGATGGGACAGTGTAGAGGGAGCTTTACTCTGTATCTAACCCGTGCTGTACCTGCCCTGGGAGTGTTTGATGGGACAGTGTAGAGGGAGCTTTACTCTGTATCTAACCCGTGCTGTACCTGCCCTGGGAGTGTTTGATGGGACAGTGTAGAGGGAGCTTTACTCTGTATCTAACCCGTGCTGTACCTGCCCTGGGAGTGTTTGATGGGACAGTGTAGAGGGAGCTTTACTCTGCATCTAACCCATGCTGTACCTGCCCTGGGAGTGTTTGTAATGCCATTTTTCAGATAAGACATTGAACGGTCCGCCTGTTCAGGTGGGCATTAAGGAACCCATGGCACTATCCGGAGAGCAAAGGAAGTCTCCCCCGGTGTCCAGGTCAGCATTCATCCCTCAACCAACAGGAGCAAAAACAAATTAACTGGTTGTTCAACTCAGTTATTTTCTTTGACGATTGGCCTGTCACCATTTGTAAATAACACCCCCATTATAAGAAATATATTCCCGGCTGTACTGTGACCAATGCTGCGGGTGATGTAGACTCAGATCGATAGACCTGGAGCTGAGGTGCAGCCGCTCTGCCTGGTTCCTTGGCTGGCTCATTCTTCTCGTTGGGTTCTTTGGGTTGATTTTAAATCAGGTTTACGAGTCTCAGCACAATTTTCAAAAGGTTTGTTTCCCAGTTTAATTCTGATCCTCAGCTCCGTGAGCTAACATTGGCAGGTTTCAGGGGTATCTCTCATGCTTGGAGAGATCTGGCAAACCGAGGCGGCACGGTTTCCTGCAAGGGAGGAAGATAAAGAAGGAACTTGCATTTCTATAGCGTCTTTCACAACCTCAGGATCTCCCAAAGGCGCTTCACAGCCAATTAAGTGCTTTTGAAGTGTAGTCACTGCAAAATGTAGGAAACGCAGCTGTCAGTTTGTGCACAGCAAGCTCCTACAAACAGCAGTGAAATAATAGCCAGACAATCTGTTTTATGTGTTGGTTGAAGGATAAATACTGGCCAGGACACCAGGGCGAATTCGCCTGCTGCTCTTCGAATAGCGGCCGTGGGATCTTTTCTATCCACCTGAAGAAGAGGGGGCCTCGGTTTAACGTTCCATCTGAAAGATGATACCTCCGACAGTGCAGCGCTCCTTCAGTACTGCCCCTCCGACAGTGCAGCGCTCCCTCGGTACTGCCCCTCCGACAGTGCAGCGCTCCCTCGGTACTGCCCCTCCGACAGTGCAGCGCTCCCTCGGTACTGCCCCTCCAACAGTGCAGCCCTCCCTCGGTACTGACCCTCCCACAGTACGGCGCTCCATCAGTACTGCCCCTCCATCAGTGCAGCGCTCCCTCAGTACTGCCCCTCTGACAGTGCAGCCCTCCCTCGGTGCTGCCCCTCCAACAGTGCAGCACTCCCTCAGTACTGCCCCTCCGACAGTGCAGCGCTCCCTCGGTACTGCCCCTCCGACAGTGCAGCACTCCTTCAGTACTGCCCCTCCATCAGTGCAGCGCTCCCTCAGTACTGCCCCTCTGACAGTGCAGCCCTCCCTCGGTGCTGCCCCTCCAACAGTGCAGCACTCCCTCGGTACCGCCCCTCCGACAGTGCAGCACTCCCTCAGAACTGCCCTTCTGCAACGCTCCCTCAGTACTGCCCCTCTGACAGTGCAACGCTCCCTCAGTATTGCCCCTCCAACAGTGCAGCACTCCCTCAGTACTGCATAGGTGTGTTGGCCTAGATTTTGAACTCAAGTCTCTGGGTCTGCACTCACTGTTAGTGCCGGCCTTGTGTTTCTCCATGTAAGGACAGCAGGGCAATAATCGAGAGCACAATCCTCGTTCACCACCTGGTTGAGTGCTGCCTGACCCCTGATCGAGCAGCTTCACTGCCTGTTCTGTTATCAGTGGGAGTGAGGGCTGGAGCAGTAAAAGGGAAGCAGTTGGTGATCCTTTGGGTTGGGAGAGATGAAAAGGACAGGAGAGAGTCAGTGGCAGGTTCCAGCCAGTAGAAACTCCAAAGCTATGAAGAAATAGCTGCAGGAAAACCCTGGCCCCCTCGACCAGGTGTGAGGTGGGGAAGAGCGAATTGTGGTAATGAGCATTCAACCAGGACAGATGGCCGTTCCAGTTGTTGAAATGACAATCGGGATGGATTTGTCCAGTAACCTAACGGCTTGTGTTTACTGCGGTTAATCCTCTGCCAGTTCTGAACTGGCGCTACCAATTAACCGGACTCCGCTCCGGGATTTTACCCCACACCCAGGGGACGAGTGCCGCTGTTAAACCGACTAAACGTTTGTGATGAGAAATCATGCTGGCCAGGCTAGCCGTGCCAGGCACCCATCAAAGGGTCTGCTGCCCTGAATCAACAGACCGAAGATCTACGGTGCCGCTCGCCCCTCAGCATTGGCAGCCCTGTCCCGTTGACTGTTAAGTTTTAATCTGCATTTACACAAGGACAACTTGTAGTTTTAAACCGGTGATTTCTTTTTCCCCCTCTGTTTATCACTCTGTCTCTCGGTGAGCTCCAGTTCCACCGGTAGTGACGGCACTTTGTCGGGTGTCAGCCCAGACAGGTTATTTGACAATAAAGGGTATCGCAGCCACACACCGGACTTGCACACACAGCCAGCGGGAGAGGGGTTGTTACTGGATAGTGATCAGGAGCAGGGCATCCCAGGGCACTGAGTCCAATCTGCAGTTACTATTGCCAACTAACCGAGAGCAGCTCCCCACATCAACAGGCGCATTAGCCCCGGGTCCTGCTGATCACTTTACCCACCGGACCACACAAAGGCAGTTCAATCATCAGCTTGAGAGTGTCTGGGTCCTTTCACTCTCCTGCCTCCCTCCAGTCCCCCCGCCAACACGGCAACTAGAGTGATGGGAAGAAAACTGAATACAGGCTTTCCAATTTCCAAACTCTTGATGTTTGAAACATGCAAACCTGAAGGTCCTCAGTGAAAGCCACTTCAATACGTCCCCGCTCCACCCGACCCGTTGTACATTTTACCTGCATAACTAACGACACCTTTAACGTACAGGAATGGGCCTGGACTTGAACCGTATGTATCATTGTCCGAATACCTCCTTATTTAAAAAAATAATAAGCAGCGTTTCACATTCTTCCTCCGTTTAAATGCGTCTGGGTGTAAATTGATTTTATTTTGTACTTTTTAATATCAAACGCTGGCCTTCTGGACGTTTTGAGATTTAAAATAAATCAAGTGTATCTTTAAGAGAGCACGTGAGCGCACTGTTGTGTGTTACCCACTTTACTGTTTTCTAGTATCAGCAGTTTTCCTAGTGAACGACACTGTCAGACGCACATGCACAGCCCCCACACACGCAAACCCCCCACACATGCACATACTCCGCACACACAGACACCGTGTCCTGTTTTTTAAGAGGTGACGTTGCGTTCTGTGTAACACTGTCCACATTTAGTTCCAGTGACGATTGGCAGGTATGTGTATCGGACATGCACAGAGTCCTCGATATTGTATTTAACAGGTATTGTCCAAACTTGTCGAATGAGTGAAGGGGCTTTGAAATGTAGATAAATTGTAAGTGCTGCTGTTTTATGCCATAATAAAGAAGATTATATATATATATCTCTATCTAATCTAAATGTATATATAAAAGAAAAGAAACTAACACACTACCCGACATTTCTTTCTTCTCCATTCGATCCAGGATTGTTGATTTTGAACGCTAAGTTGGTGCACTTGGTTACATTTCACCTCTGGGTTCAGATGTAGCTCGGGCTGATGGGATGAAAATGTCCTCTTCCTGCTGGTTTAACAGAGTTAAGTTTGGACAATCTCAACCCAGTTCTTAATGGGCATGGGGCCATGGCACAAAGTTGGCCACTAATCATCTCAGAGAGACCACAAAGGTGGGTGAGCGGAGACGACATAAAAGACACGCTGGTGCAACAGGGGCCGCTGAGGGATATTGTAGGGAGCTTTACTCTGTATCTAACCCGTGCTGTACCTGCCCTGGGAGTGTTTGATGGGACAGTGTAGAGGGAGCTTTACTCCTGTATCTAATCCGTGCTGTACCTGTCCTAGGAGTGTTTGATGGGGACAGTGTAGAGGGAGCTTTACTCTGTATCTAACCCGTGCTGTACCTGTCCTGGGAGTATTTGATGGGACAGTGTAGAGGGAGCTTTACTCTGTATCCAACCCATGCTGTACCTGCCCTGGGAGAGTTTGATGGGACAGTGTAGAGGGAGCTTTACTCTGTATCTAACCCGTGTTGTACCTGTCCTGGGAGTGTTTAATGGGACAGTGCAGAGGGAGCTTTACTCTGTATCTAACCCGTTCTGTATCTAACCCGTGCTGTATCTGCCCTGGGAGTGTTTGATGTGACAGTGCAGAGGGAGCTTTACTCTGTATCTAACCCATATTGTACCTGCCCCGGGAGTGTTACTCTGTATCTAACCCGTGCTTTACCTGTCCTGGGAGTGTTTGATGGGGACAGTGTAGAGGGAGCTTTACTCTGTATCTAACCCATGCTGTACCTGCCCTGGGAGAGTTTGATGGGACAGTGTAGAGGGAGCTTTACTCTGTATCTAACCCGTGTTGTACCTGCCCTGGGAGTGTTTGATGGGACAGTGTAGAACATAAGAAGTAGGAGCAGGAGTAGGCCATACGGCCCCTCGGGCCTGCTCCGCCATTCAATAGGATCATGGCTGATCCGAACTTAGACTCACGTCCACTTCCCTGCCCTTTCCCCGTAACCCCTTATTCCCTTATCAGCTAGGAAACTGTCTGTCTCCGTTTTAAATTTTTTTAATGTCGCAGCTTCCACAGCTCTCTGAGGTAGCAAATTCCATAGATTCACTACCCTCTGAGTGAAGAAGGTTCTCCTCATCTCAGTTTTGAAAGGGCAGCCCCTTATTCTAAGATTATGCCCCCTAGTTCTAGTCTCACCCATCAGTGGAAACATCCTCCCCGCATCCACCCAATCAAGCCCCCTCATAATCTTATATGTTTCGATAAGATCGCCTCTCATTCTTCTGAATTCCAATGAGTAGAGTCCCAATCTACTCAACCTCTCCTCATAATTCAAGCCCCTCATCTCCGGAATCAACTGAGTGAACCTTCTCTGAACTACCTCGAGAGCAAGTATATCTTTTCTTAAATATGGAAACCAAAACTGCACGCAGTATTCCAGGTGTGGCCTCACCAGTACCCTGTATAACTGCAGCAAGACTTCCCTGCTTTTATACTCCATCCCCCTTGCAATAAAAGCCAAGATTCCATTGGCCTTCCTGATCACCTGCTGTACCTGCATCCTAACCTTCTGTGTTTCATGCACCAGGACCCCCAGATCCCTTTGTACTGTAGCACTTTGCAGTTTCTCTCCATTTAGATAATAACTTGCTCTTTGATTTTTTCTGCCAAAGTGCATAACCTCACACTTTCCAACATTATATTCCATCTGCCAAATTTTGCCCACTTACTTAGCCTGTCTATGTCCTTTTGCAGGTTTTTTATGTCCTCCTCACTCACTGCTTTCCCTCCCATCTTTGTATCATCGACAAACTTGGATACGTTGCACTCGGTCCCTTCCTCCAAATCGTTAATATAGATTGTAAAGAGTTGGGGTCCCAGCACTGACCCCTGCGGAACACCACTAGTTACTGATTGCCAACCCGAGAATGAACCATTTATCCCAACTCTCTGTTTTCTGTTAGATAGCCAATCTTCCACCCATGCCAGTATATTGCCCCCAATCCCGTGATTTTTTATCTTGTGCAGTAATCTTTTGTGTGGCACCTTGTCAAATACTTTTTGGAAGTCCAAATACACCACATCCACTGGTTCCCCTTTATCCACCCTGTTTGTTACGTCCTCAAAGAATTCGAGCAAATTTGTCAAACATGACTTCCCCTTCGTAAAACCATGCTGACTGTCCGATTAAATTATGCTTATCCAAATGTCCTGTTACTGCTTCCTTAATAATGGACGCCAACATTTTACCAACCACAGATGTTCAGCTAACTGGTCTATAGTTTCCAGCCTTTGTCCGCCTCCCTTTTTAAATAAGGGCGTAACATTAGCAGTTTTCCAACCTGCTGGGACCTTTCCTGGATCCAGGGAGTTTTGGAAAATTACCACCAATGCACCCACAATCCCTACCGCTACTTCCCTCAAGACCCTAGGATGTAAGCCATCAGGTCCAGGGGATTTATCCACCTTTAGTCCCATTATCTTACCGAGTACCACCTCCTTAGTGATTTTAATCGTGTTTAGCTTTCCCCCCCCCCCCCCCCCCTATAGCCCCCTGTTTGTCCAGTGTTGGGATATTTTTAGTGTCCTCTACTGTAAAGGCTGATACAAAATATTTGTTCAGCGTTTTTGCCATCTCCATGTTCCCCACCACTAATTTCCCGGTCTCGTCCTCTAAGGGACCAACATTCATTTTAGCCACCCTTTTTCTTTTTATATAACTGTAGAAACTCTTGCTATCTGTTTTTATATTTTTTTGCTAGTTTACTTTCATAATCTATCTTCCCTTTCTTAATTAATCTTTTAGTTATTCTTTGCTGGGTTTAAAATGCTTCCCAATCTTCTATCCTCCCACTAGATTTGGCTACTTTATATGCCCTTGTTTTCAGTCGGATACTATCCTTTATTACTTTACTTAGCCACGGATGGCTGTCTTTTCTTTTAGGCCCCTTTTTCCTCACTGGAATATATTTTTCTTGAAAGTTGTGAAATATCTCCTTGAATGTACATGTCTTACACTTTAATCTATTTTCCCAGTCCACTTTAGTCAACTCTGCTCTCATACCTTCATAGTCTCCTTTATTTAAGCTTAGTACGCTGGTTTGAGATCCAACTCTCTCACCCTCCAACTGAATTTGGAATTCAACCATGTTATGGTCACTCATTCCAAGAGGATCCTTTACTAGGACATTTTTTATTAATCCTGTCTCATTACACAGGACCAGATCTAAGATTGCCTGCCTCCTGGTTGGTTCAGTTACTTACTGCTCAAGGAACCCGTCCCTAATGCACTCTATGAACTCTTCCTCAAGGCTGCCCTGCCCAATTTGATTTGTCCAGTCAATATGAAAGTTAAAATCCCCCATGATTATAGCTGTTCCCTTATTACAAGCCCCAACTATTTCCTGATTTATACTCCGACCAACAGAGTTGCAACTGTTAGGAGGCCTATAGACTACGCCTGTAGTGACTTTTTCCCCTTATTATTCCTTATCTCCACCCAAACTGTTTCACTATCCTGACCCTTTGACCCAATATCATTTCTCACTATTGCAGTGATTCCATCCTTTATTAACATAGCCACCCCACCTCCCCTTCCTTCCTGTCTGTCCTTCCTAATTGTCAAATACCCCTGGATGTTTAGTTCCCAGTCATGGTCACCTTTCAGCCATGTTTCTGTAATGGCCACCAGATCATACTCGTGTAGTTATTTGTACCGTCAACTCGTCTATTTTGTTACGAATGCTGCGTACATTCAGATAAAGAACTTTTAAATATGTTTTGTGACAATTTATTCCTGTTGTTATCCCCTTTACTACTCTACCTTTATCTTTATACATTCTGTCCCTTCCTGACACGCTCTGGTTTTTAATTTCCCCACTGCTACTTTGCTCTATTGCCTTCTCCGCTGACATTTTTATTTTTCGCTCTCTTGAAACCTCCCCCCCACTAATTAGTTTAAAGCCCTCTCGACAGCCCTAGTTATTTGATTCGCCAGGATTCTAGTCCCAGCACTGGCCAAGTGAAGTCCGTCCCAACGGAACAGCTCTCTCCCGTCCCAGTACTGATGCCAGTGTCCCAAGAAGCAAAACCCATTTCTCCCACACCAGTCTTTGAGCCACGCATTTAACTCTCTGATTTTATTTACCCTAACCAAATTTGCTCGTGGCTCAGGTAGTAATCCAGAGATTATTACCCTTGTGGTTCTGCTTTTTAATTTGGCCCCTAGCTGCTCATACTCCCTCAGCAGAACCTCTTTCCTTGTCCTATCTATGTCGTTGGTACCAACATGGACCACGACAACTGGATCCTCCCCCTCCCTCTCCAAGTTTCTCTCTAGCCCAGAGGAGATGTCCTTAACCCTGGCACCGGGCAGGCAACACAGCCTTCGGGACTCTCGCTCTCGGCTGCAAAGAACCCTATGTAGAGGGAGCTTTACTCTGTATCTAACCCGTGCTGTACCTGCCCTGGGAGAGTTTGATGGGACAGTGTAGAGGGAGCTTTACTCTGTATCTTACCCGTGTTGTACCTGTCCTGGGAGTGTTTGATGGGACAGTGTAGAGGGAGCTTTACTCTGTATCTAACCCGTGCTGTACCTGTCCTGGGAGTGTTTGATGGGACAGTGTAGAGGGAGCTTTACTCTGTATCTAACCCGTGCTGTACCTGCCCTAGGAGTGTTTGATGGGACAGTGTAGAGGGAGCTTTACTCTGTATCTAACCCGCGCTGTACCTGCCCTGGGAGTGTTTGATGGGACAGTGTAGAGGGAGCTTTACTCTGTATCTAACCCGTGCTGTACCTGCCCTGGGAGTGTTTGATGGGACAGTGTAGAGGGAGATTTACTCTGTGTAACTAACCAGTGAGTGAATTCCCTTAAGATTATACAGATGCCAGGCTGGTGACAGGGAGCACACAAAGCAATGTGTGTGCAGTCGATGGCACCTTGCATTGCAGGCCAGGCTGAGTGCACTCTCCTCTTGATTCACTCTGTTCATAGGGAAGGAGATGTCCATGTTCCTCCTGGTGCAGAGAGCATCGATGACCTCCCTGATACAGGGACTGCGAACCGTGAGACGTCGCTGATGTCACCTTGTGCAGCCTGGACAGAGCCCATGGCATCACAGGGCCAATGTGGGCATGGCATCCACAGTCAGTGCTGTCCAGGCCCTGATGCAAGGCTGGAGAGTGGCTGCAGCAGGTGACTTAGCTCGGTAACAGCCCCCTTAGTGAAGTAAAGGTGTCTCGCACATTGCTCCTCCAGTAAAGTTGTGATAGGAGACCTGCTGTGGCTATGGCCTCCTAAGCAGTGCCCGCCTCCCTCTTGTGGCAGCTGCTCCTACTCTGCTGTCTTCATTGCTGCTCCCTCTTGTCCTCCAGCCCAATGAGAGCACCAGTCAAATTATTAATGAGGCAGCCAACAACAGTGCACCGTCATCTTCTCAGCAGACCAGAGTCCAGAGTGATAAAACACCAAGAAATGCCTGGAAATTAACCAACAGTCTGAAATGACAAACCACCAACTAGCCTGTAAGTACTGCATGATCATCGGAACAGGAGCCCCTTGAGCCTGTTCTGCCATTCAATGAAATCATGGCTGACCTGTATTCTAACTCCATGTACCCGCCTTGGCTTCCTATGCCTTAATGTCCTTGGC
This sequence comes from Somniosus microcephalus, assembly GCF_052327205.1. Lineage (NCBI taxonomy): Eukaryota > Metazoa > Chordata > Chondrichthyes > Squaliformes > Somniosidae > Somniosus > Somniosus microcephalus. Next base: position 10,054,456 of record NC_140991.1, on the reverse strand, counting down.
TAGCATCTTGTTCTATTCATCTCAGATTTAAAATTATTAATTGAGCTAGCATCTACTGCTTTTTGTGGGAGAGAGTTCCACACTTCTACCACACTTTGCATGAAGAAGTGTTTCCTAACTTCTCTCCCCCCCACCAGCAGAAAAAGTTTCTCTCTACCCTATCAACTCCTTTAAAAATCCTAAATCTTCAATCAAATCACCCCTTAACGTTCTACATTCCAGGAAATAAAAACCTAGTTTATGTAATCTCTCATAATCTAACCCTCGGAGCCCTGGTAATATTCTGCTGAATCTTCGCTGCACTCCTTCCAAGGTCAATACATTCTTTGAGGTGCGGTGCCCAGACTGTACATGGTACAATAAAGCTCCCTTTAAATATTGCTGGTGACGGGGTCCTACCTGCCTGTTGGAGTGCGAGTTCAGCGCATGGTGCGTTGGGCAATGGGGCCAAACTCGGGAAAGGTGTTTGTAAGAATCGCATGGCCCTAACTTAAATAACGTATTCAGCGTTTTAAAGACATCCGGCGAGCAATCCTGATGCCAACGGAGAAGCCCAACCCAAAATGGCAGGTGGCGCACTTCCGGCTGGAAATGTGCGCGCTCTTTTCATGCCCGCCGTAATGGAGTCTTAGGCGCCCATTTAGCGCCTGAAAAATATGGGAGGCGCCATTAAATTTCTCGGCCAGAGTTTTTCTAATCTTTTCCTCTTGACTCAGTCCCCTGATGTTAGGGGTTTGGCCTTGTAGCCCTTCCCTGCATTGCTTGCAGGGAAGAGAGACTCTGGATACAGGGGTTCTCTACCACTGGAACAAAGAGAAGAGCTTTACGTAGAATTTACAGCACAGAATCAGGCCATTCGACCCAACTGTTCCATGCCAGTGTTTGTGCTCCACCTTCATCCAACCCTATCAGAATATCTTTCTATTCCTTTCTCCTTCATGTACTTTTCTAGCTTCCCCTTAAAGGCATCTATGCTATTTGCCTCAACCACTCCCTGTGGTAGTGAGTTCCACATTCTCACCACCCTGGGTAAAAAAAATTCTCCTGAATTTCTTACTGGATTGATTAGTGACTGTCGTATATTTATGGCCCCTAGTTTTGGACTCCCCGACAAGTGGAAACATCTTCTCTACATCTACCCATCTCAAACCCCTTCATAATATTAGGTCACCCCTCATCCTTCTCTTTTCTGATCATTCTAACCTCCTCAGTTCTGATAGAGGTATTTAAAAGTTTGGGGGTACTGATTGGGGAAAAGACTACTTCCGCTGGTTGGTGAGTTGATAACTAGAGGGAACAATTTGAAGATTGTCACCAAAATAACAAAGGGAGAGATTGGGAGATGACACCTATCTTGTGGACTGCGCGGCCTCTCTCTGTGCTGTAAAGTGCTTTGGATGTTTTGCTTGTGAATTGATGGGGAAATATTAAAAAAGTATTCAAAGTGCATCAGAGACCTGGGGGCCTCGCACTGATGCTCTACTGGTTGGGCAGTGTGTCACTCAACTCTCCGTGAGGTAGAGCTTGACTTTTTGCAATGGTGTAAAACTGGGGATAGCGAGCCGGGAGCCTGTTTTACATCTCTCTCCATTCTTATTTCCATTGAAGTCAAGATCTCCCCTTTGTGTACTTTGTTGATTGTAGACCAGATCATTGTCCACCAGATCTCTTATCAGCCTCTCCTCCAGCCAGTTCAGCACCTTTCATTATGTACACATCTCCCTCATTTTTCTTCCAGTGTTTAAGACGTTGCGCTCCTCTCTATTGAATTTCAGCGTCCCACTTGCAGATGTTGACCAGGTCCTCATCAGACTCTATTATCACACTCACCTCTGAGTCAGAAGGCCATGGCTTCAAGTCCCAATCCAGAGACATGAGCACATAATCCAGGCTGACACTCCCCACTGCAGTACTGAGGGAGTGCTGCACTGTCGGAGGTGCCGTCTTTTGGATGAGACGCTAAACCGAGGCCCCGTCTGCCCTCTCGGGTGAATGCAAAAGATCCCATGGCACCATTCGAAGAAGAGCAGGTGAGTTATCCACGGTGTTCTGGCCAACATCACTAAATACAGATTATCTGGTCATTATCTCATTGATGTTTGTGAGAGCTTGCTGTGCGCAAATTGGCTGCCGCGTTTCCTACATTACAACAGTGACTACACTTCAAAAGTACTTAATTGGCTGTAAAGCACTTTAGGCCATCCTGAGAATGTGAAGGCGCTACAGAAATGCAAGTCTTTCTTTAGTGTCCTCCCCTCCCAGGTTGGTATCCACTGCAATCCAGGTCATTTACACCTCCCCAGTCCATTGGCTGCTCTTCACTCCACCTCCTCCACCCATTGGCTGCTCCGTCACTCCACCTCCCTAGCCCATTGGCTGCTCTTCACTCCACCTCCCTAGCCCATTGGCTGCTCTTCACTCCACCTCCCCCGCCCATTGGCTGCTCCGTCACGCCACCTCCCCCACCCATTGGCTGCTCCGTCACTCCACCTCTCCTGCCCATTGGCTGCTCCGTCACTCCACCTCCCTTGCCCATTGGCTGCTCTGTCGCTCCACCTCCCCTGCCCATTGGCTGCTCCTCTCAGCTCGTTCTTCTTCATTTTTCTCCACTTCCCAAGGCTCACCTCGGATACCTACCGTCTTCAACTTGTCATCACAGCCTTGCATGTGGAACTTTATCAAAGGCTTCCTGGGAGTCTCGGTACACTATAGGATGGGGGGTTTCCAACAGGATGTCACCACCTTGAAAAATAATCGACTGGATTGGTGACAGGAAACCCGAGGAAGAGTGCAGGGGGCAGAGGGATTCATTTTGGATTGCTCTAGCAAAGGGCTAGAACAGATACAATGGCCTTCCTCGGCCGTAGCGATCTGGTGAAGGTGAGAGGGCTGGGTAAGAAAAAGCAATGGTTACGGAAATAAATCTCCCAATAAGGCGAATAGTTCAGTTTGCAATTGAATCTTTTATTGAGCGTGACAGGCTGAAGGAAAGATAATCGGAAAACAGCTACAATCTGTTTTTACAATTTTAATCTATACAAATCCCTTAAAAAGTGCAAACTCTGCTACTGGTTTAAGCATCAAGGCTTCCCTTGGACAACAGCAAGGCCGTGCCAGTGGCATTGTTTGGAAACTGCAATGGATCTAAAAGAGAAGTCAATCGTAATTAAAATCACACAGGTCGTTGCAAGGTCCCTCTTCTGGTGTGACATCAGATTGTGTCCCATACTGTTACTGACACTACACACCCACGTGTGCACACACAGCCATGAACTATCTCCAGAGATCACGTGCCATAGACCTGTTCTCAGGGCCCAGCCCATAATGCTCTCTGTAATAAGGTGGGTAAGAGTGGCTCAGGGTGATCTCTGCGTGTGTGTCTCTCTCTCCCTCTCTGCCTGTCTCTGTCTGTGTGTGTCTCACTCTGTCTCTCTGTCACTGTCTCTTGCTGTCTCTGTTTCTCTGCCTCTATCTCTATTTCTGTCTCTATCTGTGTGTGTGTGTGTGTCGCTCTCTCGTTCTCCGTGTCTCTCTCTCTCTCCCTCGCTCTCTCTGTTTCTGTCTCTCTCGCTCTCTCGCTGTTACTGTGCACGGGTGTATGTGTGCACTCATAGGCATCTATGTGCATGTCTAACAATAATGGAGACAGTGATTCTCATTAGGATTGACATTGAAGGGTAGGCAAAGCTCTAATTTGCTGCTTGGTTATTGGCGACAGGCATGTGAAAGCAAGTAGCAGTGAAAGCTTGTGTCTCGGGCCATCAGCAGACGTCTCGGGCACTTCTCTCTGAAATAAGAATGAGAGACACAAGTCAGAATGATTTGGTCCAAATCCATACTCTGCACATTCTGATATCCTGAACTTAAACCCCTCACTGAATCATAGAGTTTACAGCACAGAAGGAGGCCATTCGGCCCATTGAGCCAGCGCTAGTGATAGCTCTTCAACTGAAGCTGAAAGGATCCAGAGGAGAGCAACCAGAATGATGGAGGGTTTGGAATATGAGGAGTGACTACATAAACTGGGTGTGTTCTCACTAGACGGAGATGAGAAGGAATTTCTTCACTCAGACAGTCATGAATCTTTGGAATTCTCTGCCTCAGAGGGCCGTGGATGCTGAGTCACTGAGATCGATAGATTTTTGGACTCTAGGGGAATCAAAGGATATGGGGATCGGGCGGGAAAGTGGAGTTGAGGTCGAAGATCAGCCATGATCTAATTGAATGGCGGAGCAGGCTCGAGGGGCCTTATGGCCTATTTTTTTAAATTCGTTCCTGGGATGTGGGTGTCGCTGGCAAGGCCAGCATTTATTGCCCATCCCTAATTGCCCTCGAGAAGGTGGTGGTGAGCCGCCTTCTTGAACCGCTGCAGTCCGTGAGTAGAAGGTACTCCCACAGTGCTGTTAGGGAGGGAGTTCCAGGATTTTGACCCAGCGACAATGAAGGAACAGTCGATATATTTCTAAGTCAGGATGGTGTGTGACTTGGAAGGTGTTCCTATGCGCCTGCTGCCCTCGTCCTTCTAGGTGGTAGAGGTCGCAGGTTTGGGAGGTGCTGCCGAAGAAGCCTTGGCGAGTTGCTGCAGTGCATCTTGTAGATGGTACACACTGCAGCCACGGTGCGCTGGTGGTGGAGGGAGTGAATGTTTAAGGTGGTGGATGACCTGTTCTTGTTGCCACGATGTTTATGTGGCTGGTCCAGTTAAGTTTCTGGTCAATTCAGCGATGGTAATGCCTTTGAATGTCAAGGGGAGGTGGTTAGAATCTCGCTTGCTGGAGATGGTCATTGCCTGGTACTTGTGTGGCGCAAATGTTACTTGCCATTTATCAGCCTGCTCCTGCTCCTATTTCTTATGTCATTTATAGCGTAGTGGTAATGTCACTGGGCTAGTAATCCAGAGGTCTGGACTAATGATCCAGCGACGTGAGTTCAAATCCCTCCACGGCTGCTGGGGAATTTAAATTCAGTTAATTAAATAAATCTGGAATAAAAAGCTAGTATCAGTAATAGTGACCATGAAACTATCAGATTGTCGTAAAAACCCATCTGGTTCACTAATGTCCTTTAGGGAAGGAAATCTGCCGTCCTTACCCGGTCCGGCCTATATGTGACTCCAGACCCACAGCAATATGGTTGACTCATAACTGCCCTCTGAAATGGCCTAGCGAGACACTCAGTTGTAACAAACTGCTACGAAAATAAAAATGAAACCGGACAGACCACCTGGCATCGATCTCAGCACCGGCTATGGACACGGCAACGGCACACCCAGCCCAGTCGACCCTGCAAAGTCCTCCTCACCATCATCTGGGGACTTGTGCCAAAATTGGGAGCGCTGTCCCACAGACTAGTCAAGCAACAGCCTGACATAGTCATACTCACAGAATCATACCTTTCAGCCAATGTCCCGAACTCCTCCATCACCATCCCTGGGTATGTCCTGTCCCACCGGCAGGACAGACCCACCAGGGGTGGCAGCACAGTGGTATACAGCCAGGAAGGAGCGGCCCTGGGAGTCCTCAACATTGACTCCGGACCCCATAAAGTCTCATGGCTTCAGGTCAAGCATGGGCAAGGAAACCTCCTGCTGATTACCACCTACTGCCTTCCCTCAGCTGATGAATCAGTACTCCTCCATGTTGAACACCACTTGGAAGAAGCACTGAGAGTACAAGGGCACAGAATGTACTCTGGGTGGCTCAGTAGCACCACTACTGACCGAGCTGGCTGAGTCCTGAAGGACATAGCTGCCAGTCTGGGCCTGCGGCAGGTGGTGAGAGACCCAACACGAGGGAAAAACCCACTTTACCTTGTCCGCACCAATCTACCCATGACTGCATTGGTAGTAGTGACCACTGCACAGTCATTGTGGAGACAAGTCCCATCTTCACACTGAGGACACCCTCCATCGTGTTGTGTGGCACTACCATCGTGCTAAATGGGAGAGATTCATTTCAGATCTGGCAGCTCAAAACTGGGCATCCATGAGGTGCTGTGGGCCATCAGCAGCAGTAGAATTGTATTCCACCACAATCTGTAACCTCATGGCCCAGCATATCCCTCACTCTACCATTACCATCAAGCCAGGGGACCAACCCTGGTTCAATAAGGAGTGTAGAAGAGCATGCCAGGAGCAGCACCAGGCGTACCTAAAAATGAGGTGCCAACCTGGAGAAGCTGCAACACAGGACTACATGCATGCTAAACAGCGGAAGCAAATTGGTACAGACAGGTCTAAGCGAACCAACAATCAACGGATCAGATCAAAGCTCTGCAGTCCTGCCACATCCAGTCGTGAATGGTGGTGGACCATTAAACAACTAATGGGAGGAGGAGGCTCCATGAATATCCCCATCCTCAATGATGGTGGAGCCCAGCACGTGAGTGCAAAAGACAAGGCTGAAGCGTTTGCAACTATCTTCAGCCAGAGGTGCCAAGTGGATGATCCATATCGGCCTACTCCTGAGGTCCCCACCATTACAGAAGCCAGTCTTCAGCCAATTCGATTCACTCCACATGATATCAAGAAATGGCTGAGCGCACTGGATACAGCAAAGGCCGTGGGCCCCGACAACATCCCAGCTATCGTGTTGAAGACTTGTGCTCCAGAACTAGCCGCACCTCTAGTCAAGCTGTTCCAGTACAGTTACAACACTGGCATCTATCCAACAATGTGGAAAACTGCCCAGGCATGTCATATCCACAAAAAGCAGGACAAATCCAATCCAGCCAATTACCGCCCCATCAGTCTACTCTCAATCATCAGCAAAGTGATGGAAGGTGTCATCGACAGTGCTATCAAGCAGCACTTACTCACCAATAACCTGCTCACTGATGCCCAGTTTGGGTTCCACCAAGACCACTCGGCTCCAGACCTCATTACAGCCTTGGTCCAAACATGGACAAAGGAGCTGAATTCCAGAGGTGAGGTGAGAGTGACTGCCCTTGACATCAAGGCAGCATTTGACCGAGTGTGTCGTCAAGGAGCCCTAGTAAAACTAAAGCCAATGTGAATCGGGGGGAAAACGCTCCACTGGCTGGAGTCATACCTAGCACAAAGGAAGATGGCTGTGGTGGTTGGAGCTCAATCATTACAGCCCCAGGACATCGCTGCAGGAGTTCTTCAGGGCAGTGTCCTAGGCCCAACCATCTTCAACTGCTTCATCAATGACCTTCCCTCGAACATAAGGTCAAAAACGGGGATGTTCGCTGATGACTGCACAGTGTTCAGTGCCATTCACAACTCCTCAGATAATGAAGCAGTCCATGCCCGCATGCAACAAGACCTGGACGACGTTCAGGTTTGGGCTGGTAAGTGGCAGGTAACATTCGCGCCACACAAGCGCCAGGCAATGACTGTCTCCAACAAGCGAGAGTCTAACCACCGCCCCTTGACATTCAACGGCATTACCATTGCCAAATCTACCACTATCAACATCCTGGGGGTCATCATTGACCAGAAACTTAACTGGACCAGCCACATAAATACTGTGGCAACAAGAGCAGGTCAGAGGCTGGGTATTCTGCGGCGAGTGTCTCACCTCCTGACTTCCCAAAGCCTTTCTACCATCTACAAGGCACAAGTAAGGAGTGTGATGGAATACTCTCCACTTGCCTGGATGAGTGCAGCTCCAACATCACTCAAGAAGCTCGACACCATCCAGGACAAAGCAGACCGTTTGATTGGCACCCCATCCACCACCTTAAACATTCACTCCCTCCACCACCGGTGTACCGTGGCTGCAGTGTGTACCATCTACAAGAGGCACTGCAGCAACTCGCCAAGGCTTCTTCAGCAGCACCTCCCAAACCTGCGACTTCTACCACCTAGAAGGACAAGGGCAGCAGGTGCATGGGAACACCACCACCTCCAAGCTCCCCTCCAAGTCACACATCATCCTGACTTGGAAGTATATCACCGATCCTTCATCGTCGCTAGGTCAAAATCCTGGAACTCACTCCCTAACAGCACTGTGGAAGTACCTTGACCACACAGACTGCAGCGGTTCAAGAAGGCGGCTCACCACCACCTTCTCAAGGGGCAATTAGGGATGGGCAATAAATGCTGGCCTTGCCAGCGACGCCCACATCCCATAAACGAATAAAAACAAAGAAGAGAAGGTTGAGAGGTGATACGATTGCTGATTTTAGGATTCTAAAGGGACTGGATAATGTCGCCCATGACAAGCTGTTCCACCTTGAGCAGAACCATCTATCTCATTTGCATTTGAATGAAACAACACTCTCAGCTTCCCCCGTCTCCCACGGGAGCCTGTCCCATAGATTGACCAATCGCGCACTGAAAAACAGTTTCCGCAGATTAGTTTAGAATTTACCTGCTTTATGTGAAGAAGTGCTTCCTGATTTCACTCCTGATCGGCCTGGCTCTAATTTGACGGTTATGTCCCTTTTGATCTGGACTCCCCCCACCAGAAGAAATAATTTCTCCGTATCCACCCTATCAAATCCATTAATCATTTTAAACACCTCGATTAGTTCACCCCTCGACCTACCTCAGTCCCTCAATCTCCTTAGTCCCTCGACCCACCTCAGTCCCTCGATCCTCCTCAAACCCTCGATCCTCCTCAGTCCCTCAATCACCTGAATCCCTCAAACTCCTCAGCTCCTCAATCCCTCAAACTCCTCAGTCCCTCGATCCTCAAACCCTCAATCTCCTTAGTGCCTTAATCTCCTCAATCCCCTATCCCCTCCGTCCCTCGACCCTCCTTAATCCCTCGACCCTCAGTCCCTCGATCCTCAGTCCCCCTCTCTTCAGTCCCTCAACCTTCCTCTCTCCCTTGATCCTCCCTCCCTCCTCAGTCCCTCGACCCTCAGTCCCTCTCTCTACAGTCCCTCAACCTTCCTCTCTCCCTTGATCCTCCCTCCCTCCTCAGTCCCTCGACCCTCAGTCCCTCGACCCTCAGTCCCTCTCTACAGTCCCTCAACCTTCCTCTCTCCCTTGATCCTCCCTCCCTCCTCAGTCCCTCGACCCTCAGTCCCTCGACCCTCAGTCCCTCTCTCTTCAGTCCCTCGACCTTCCTCTGTCCCTTGACCCTTCCTCCCCCCTCAGTCCCTCAACCTTCCTCAGTCCCTCGATCCTCAGTCCCCCTCTCTTCAGTCCCTCGACCTTCCTCTGTCCCTTGTTCCTTCCTCCCCCCCTCAGTCCCTCGATCTCTCTATCTTCCACAATCTACAGTCTTTTGAAACCCAAGCTTGCTGTCACTGTTTGCTGATTTACCTCATTTACATTTCCCAGTTAAAAACAAGTTACTTACTCTTCCAAACCACACCATCTTAATCTCCACCTGCAGGGAGTCAGAAAGAAAAGATGAATTTTAAACATACAGTAGAGAAGGCGGCCATTCAGCCCATCGTGACTGTGGCGGCTCTTTGAAAGAGCTCTCCAATTAGTCCCACTCTCCAGCTCTTTCCCCACAGCCCTCAATATCCAGCAAAAACTTTTATTAAACAAACAGTCACATACTTCTGACACACTGGGCTAGATTTCACCAGTGAAACTGTGCTTCCCCCGCAGTGTAACACCAGTGGAGATGTGGAGACGTTAAAGTCTTCTTCATTCTCAGGATGTGGGCATTGCTGGCAAGGCCGGCATTTACTGCCCATCTCTAGTTGTCCTGAGGTGGTGGTGGGCCGCCTTCTTGAACTGCTGTGTTTAACGAATTTGAAACAAACTGAGTGGCTTTCTAAGGGGCAGTTCGGAGTCAACCACGTTGGTGTGGGACTGGAGTCACATATAGGCCCAGACCGGGTAAGGACGGCAGGTTTCCTTCCCTAAAGGACATTAGTGAACCAGATGGGTTTTTACAACAATCCGACAGCTTCATGGTCACTTTTACTCAAACTGGCTTTTGATTTGGAGATTTCCTTTGAACTAAATTCAATTCTCAAACTGTCACGGTGGGATTTCAACTCACGATCTCTGGATTATTAGTCCAGTAACATAATCACTGCACCACCATACATACCCCTTTAAACAAAACCCCAGATACAAATTTAACTGCGGGTTCCTTGAGCCCTCCATTTCTGGCCAACCTAAAACAGGCTTCAACACCTGATTTTCCTGAGACTGGCTCTACCACCAGTGGCCAATAGGAGGCCAGCAACAAACCCTGCCCATCTCTTCTCATTTGCATGTGGCCAGAGGACAAAGTGAATGGCAAGATTTTCTAGCCAACGGTTCGGTGTGTCCGGTCTCGCGCCAAATGGTCCCTCTATTGACATTATGGGTAGGACAGAAAACACTGATCGGAGACGGAATTCTAGTCAACAGACTCTCCGATCTAATTCCTGTTTTTTTCGTTCCTGACGGGACAAATGGGACAAGGAACCGACATTTGGAAGCAGGTTTCCCCCCAGTTCCTTCTGGGTGCAGTCCCAAAGAGCAGAGCTGCCCCAAACACACCAGAACCAGCCTCATCAATGTCAGTCACACTCCGCAAGACCACAGGAAAAATAGTCCTAGGTGAGGAAATGCTACACTCTGGAAGAGGACAGCGGACTTCTATAGAGTAAAAACTATTTGATGGGACAGTGTAGAGGGAGCTTTACTCCGTATCTAACCCGTGCTGTATCTGCCCTGGGAGTGTTTGATGGGACAGTGTAGAGGGATCTTTACTCTGAATCTAACCCGTGCTGTACCTGCCCTGGGAGTGTTAGATGGGACAGTGTAGAGGGAGCTTTACTCTGTATCTAACCCCGTGCTGTACCTGACCTGGGAGTGTTTGATGGGACAGTGTAGAGGGAGCTTTACTCTGTATCTAACCCGTGCTGTACCTGCCCTGGGAGAGTTTGATGGGACAGTGTAGAGGGAGCTTTACTCTGTATCTAATCCGTGCTGTACCTGCCCTGGGAGTGTTTGATGGGACAGTGTAGAGGGAGCTTTACTCTGTATCTAACCCGTGCTGTACCTGCCCTGGGAGAGTTTGATGGGACAGTGTAGAGGGAGCTTTACTCTGTATCTAACCCGTGCTGTACCTGCCCTGGGAGTGTTTGCTGGAACAGTGTAGAGGGAGCTTTACTCTGTATCTAACCCGTGCTGTACCTGCCCTGGGAGTGTTTGATGGGAGGTTGTAGAGGGAGCTTTACTCTGTATCTAACCTGTGCTGTACATGCCCTGGGAGTGTTTGATGGGGCAGTGTCGAGGGAGCTTTACTCTGTATCTAACCCGTGCTGTACCTGTCCTGGGAGTGTTTGATGGACAGTGTAGAGGGAACTTTGCTCTGTATCTAACCCATGCTGTACCTGCCCTGGGAGTGTTTGATGGGACAGTGCAGAGAGAACTTTACTCTGTATCTAACCCGTGCTGTACCTGCCCTGGGAGTGTTTGATGGGACAGTGTAGAGAGAACTTTACATTCCTTCAGCAACTAGCAAAAACAGAATAATCCAAAGAACTGAAACAGTTTATTTAGTTTAGGAAATAAGAGTCAGTGAGATGGGAATGGCGATGGGCACGGAGCTCCTGTGACTGCGAACGGTAAAGGAGATCGTCGCTGCCTAGACTGGGGATCGCTCCCAGGCTCTTGTTGTTAGTGCGGCTCATTCTCACACCTTATGATTCATTTACCCACCAAGCTCATAAAACACATCTTACCGTGAGCCAAGTCATGATGATCGAGGACCACTGCACCAGCTGCGGAATAAAGAAAACTTCCTGAGCATCTGTCCCCGGGCATTTGGGATAGCTCCCCCATCCCTCTCTCCCCCCTCCCCTCACAGTTCCCGCCACACCCCTCACGGTTTCTCACCCAAGTCCCCATTATTTAGGCGCGAGCTCTAACCGCAAGTGCCATAAGGCTGGTGGGCCACAGGGGGCATCACATCTGAGCTCACCCACCGACCCGCCCGCCTAGCGGGAGGCTGAGGATAGCGAGGAGGAGCAGGAAGCCAGGCTGATCTTCATTGGGACCAGTTGTAGTAACACCAGGACCATCGCCCTGGGAAACTGCGCACAGAGCGGGGAGCGAACCCTCGACACTCCTGGTGTCTAAAGTGTGGCCGTGTGATGTACCCGGGGGAGGGCGGAAGGGACGGACTTTATCTAATTCATTTCAAAAAATTTATCATCCTGCGGAATGAGCCCATTCCTGAGCCCAGACCCTGTTACTCACAGTGTTTGGCGGCGTGTGCCGATCTCTCGTGTCTCCTGTGATCTGAAAGTTGACACAGGCGTTGAATAAGTTTCAAAGTATAACGTTCCTCTCTGTGTTTGCTGAGTAAATTTCCCTCCCTGTTCTTTGCTCACTTTTTCCTTCTCCGCCTGGCATCTTTACAGCTCCTCCGAAGCACCGCCTGTGCCGCCTCCCCCCCCCCCAACCCCCGCCCCTGCGGTAAGGCCGCCAGCCCTCCGGGATTGGCCTGGGGTCACCAGGAAATGGAGGCGTTGCTGGACCGGGAGCCAATGGAGCTCAGCGAGCACAGGGGGTGATGGGTGAACGGGAATGGGTGCGAGTTAGGACACGGGGCAGTGAGCACAGGGGGTGATGGGTGAACGGGACTGGGTGTGAGTTAGGACACGGGGAAGTGAGCACAGGGGGTGATGGGTGAACGGGACTGGGTGCGAGTTAGGACACGGGGCAGTGAGCACAGGGGGTGATGGGTGAAAGGGACTGGGTGTGAGTTAGGACACGGGGCAGTGAGCACAGGGGGTGATGGGTGAACGGGACTGGGTGTGAGTTAGGACACGGGGCAGCGAGCACAGGGGGTGATGGTGTGAACGGCACTGGGTGCAAGTTAGGACACGGGGCAGTGAGCACAGGCGGTGATGGGTGAACGGGACTGGGTGCGAGTTAGGACACGGGGCAGTGAGCAGAGGGGGTGATGGGTGAATGGGACTTGGTACGAGTTAGGACACGGGGCAGTGAGCACAGAGGGTGATGGGTGAACGGGACTGGGTGCGAGTTAGGACACGGGGCAGTGAGCACAGGGGGTGATGGGTGAACGGGACTTGGTGCGAGTTAGGACACGGGGCAGTGAGCACAGGGGGTGATGGGTGAACGGGACTGGGTGCGAGTCAGGACACGGGGCAGTGAGCACAGGGGGTGATGGGTGAACGGGACTGGGTGCGAGTTAGGACACGGGGCAGCGAGCACAGGGGGTGATGGGTGAACGGCACTGGGTGCAAGTTAGGACACGGGGCAGTGAGCACAGGCGGTGATGGGTGAACGGGACTGGGTGCGAGTTAGGACACGGGGCAGTGAGCACAGGGCTGATGGGTGAACGGGACTGGGTGCAAGTTAGGACACGGGGCAGTGAGCACAGGCGGTGATGGGTGAACGGGACTGGGTGCGAGTTAGGACACGGGGCAGTGAGCACAGGGGGTGATGGGTGAACGGGACTTGGTGCGAGTTAGGACACGGGGCAGTGATCACAGGGGGTGATGGGTGAACGGGACTGGGTGTGAGTTAGGACACGGGGCAGTGAGCACAGGGGGTGATGGGTGAACGGGACTGGGTGTGAGTTAGGACACGGGGCAGTGAGCACAGGGGGTGATGGGTGAATGGGACTTGGTGTGAGTTAGGACACGGGGCAGTGAGCACAGGGGGTGATGGGTGAACGGGACTGGGTGCGAGTTAGGACACGGGGCAGTGAGCACAGGGGGTGATGGGTGAACGGGACTGGGTGTGAGTTAGGACACGGGGCAGTGAGCACAGGGGGTGATGGGTGAACGGGACTGGGTGTGAGTTAGGACACGGGGCAGTGAGCACAGGGGGTGATGGGTGAACGGGACTGTGTGTGAGTTACGACACGGGGCAGTGAGTACAGGGGGTGATGGGTGAACGGGACTTGGTGCGAGTTAGGGCACGGGGCAGTGAGCACAGGGGGTGATGGGTGAACGGGACTGGGTGTGAGTTAGGACACGGGGCAGTGAGCACAGTGGGTGATGGGTGAACGGGACTGGGTGTGAGTTAGGACACGGGGCAGTGAGCACAGGGGGTGATGGGTGAACGGGACTGGGTGTGAGTTAGGACACGGGGCAGTGAGCACAGGGGGTGATGGGTGAATGAGACTGGGTGTGAGTTAGGACACGGGGCAGTGAGCACAGGCGGTGATGGGTGAACGGGACTGGGTGTGAGTTAGGACACGGGGCAGTGAGCACAGGGGGTGATGGGTGAACGGGACTCGGTGTGAGTTAGGACACGGGGCAGTGAGCACAGGCCTGATGGGTGAACGGGACTGGGTGTGAGTTAGGACACGGGGCAGTGAGCACAGGGGGTGATGGTTGAGCGGGACTGGGTGCGAGTTAGGACACGGGGCAGTGAGCACAGGGGGTGATGGGTGAACGGGACTGGGTGTGAGTTAGGACACGGGGCAGTGAGCACAGGGGGTGATGGGTGAACGGGTCTTGATGCGAGTTGGGACACGGGGCAGTGAGCACAGGGGGTGATCGGTGAACGGGACTGGGTGTGAGTTAGGACACGGGGCAGTGAGCACAGGAGCTGATGGGTGAACGGGACTGGGTGTGAGTTAGGACACGGGTCAGTGAGCACAGTGGGTGATGGGTGAACGGGACTGGGTGTGAGTTAGGACACGGGGCAGTGAGCACAGGGGGTGGTGGGTGAACGGGACTGGGTGTGAGTTAGGACACGGGACAGTGAGCACAGGGGGTGATGGGTGAACGGGACTGGGTGTGAGTTAGGACACGGGGCAGTGAGCACAGGGGGTGATGGGTGAACGGGACTGGGTGTGAGTTAGGACACGGGGCAGTGAGCACAGGGGGTGATGGGTGAACGGGGCTGGGTGTGAGTTAGGACACGGGGCAGTGAGCACAGGGGGTGATGGGTGAACGGGACTTGGTGTGAGTTAGGACACGGGGCAGTGAGCACAGGGGGTGATGGGTGAACGGGACTGGGTGCGAGTTAGGACACGGGGCAGTGAGCACAGGGGGTGATGGGTGAACGGGACTGGGTGTGAGTTAGGACAATGGGCAGTGAGCACAGGGGGTGATGGGTGAACGGGAGTGGGTGTGAGTTAGGACACGGGGCAGTGAGCACAGTGGGTGATAGGTGAACAGGACTCGGTGTGAGTTAGGACACGGGGCAGTGAGCACAGGGGGTGATGGGTGAACGTGACTGGGTGCGAGTTAGGACACGGGGCAGTGAGCACAGGGGGTGATGGGTGAACGGGAGTGGGTGTGAGTTACGACACGGGGCAGTGAGCATAGGGGGTGATGGGTGAACGGAACTGGGTGTGAGTTAGGACACGGGGCCGTGAGCACAGGGGGTGATGGGTGAACGGGACTGGGTGTGAGTTAGGACACGGGGCAGTGAGCACAGGGGGTGATGGGTGAACGGGAGTGGGTGGGAGTTAGGACACGGGGCAGTGAGCACAGGGGGTGATGGGTGAACGGGACTGGGTGCGAATTAGGACACGGGGCAGTGAGCACAGGGGGTGATGGGTGAACGGGACTGGGTGTGAGTTAGGACACGGGGCAGTGAGCACATGGGGTGATGGGTGAACGGGACTGGGTGTGAGTTAGGACACGGGGCAGTGAGCACAGCGGGTGATGGGTGAACGGGACTGGGTTTGAGTTAGGACACGGGGCAGTGAGCACAGCGGGTGATGGGTGAACGGGACTTGGTGCGAGTCAGGACACGGGGCAGCAGAGGACAGGGGGTGATGGGTGAACGGGACTGGGTGTGAGTTAGGACACGGGGCAGTGAGCACAGGGGGTGATGGGTGAACAGGACTGGGTGTGAGTTAGGACACGGGGCAGTGAGCACAGGGGGTGATGGGTGAACGGGACTGGGTGTGAGTTAGGACACGGGGCAGTGAGCACAGGGGGTGATGGGTGAATGGGACTGGGTGTGAGTTAGGACACGGGGCAGTGAGCACAGGGGGTGATGGGTGAACGGGACTGGGTGTGAGTTAGGACACGGAGCAGTGAGCACAGGGGGTGATGCGTGGACGGGACTGGGTGTGAGTTAGGACACGGGGCAGCCAGAGTTTTGGATGAGCTGAAGTTTAGGGAGCGTGGAAGATGGGAAGCCGGCCAGGCGAGCGTTGGAACGGTCAAGTCTCGAGTTAACAAAGACAGGGATGAGGGCTTCAGCAGATGAGCTGAGGCAGGGGGGAGTTGGGCAATGTTATGGAGGTGAAGGTCGGCGGTCTTGGTGATGGACTGGATGTTGGTTCAGAACCTCATCTCGGGGTCAAATATGACCACAGGAAAATTAGCATGGGGTGAGGAAATGCCACATTCGGGCAGAGGAGGGCGCACCTCTAGAGGATTAAAGCTATTTAATGGGGCAATGTAAAGGGAGCTTTACGCTGTATCTAACCCGTGCAGTACCTGCCCTGGGAGTGTTTGATGGGACAGTGTAAAGGGAGCTTTACTCTGTATCTAACCCGTGCTGTACCTGCCCTGGGAGTGTTTGATGGGACATTGTAGAGGGAGCTTTTCTCTGTATCTAACCCAGGCTGTACCTGCCCTGGGAGTGTTTAATGGGACAGTGTAGAGAGAGCTTTACTCTTTATCTAACCCGTGCTGTATCTGCCCTGGGAGTGTTTGATGGGACAGTGTAGAGGGAACTTTACTCTGTATCTAACGCGTGCTGTACCTGTCCTGGGAGTGTTTGATGGGACAGTGAAGAGGGAGCTTTAATCTCTATCTAACCCATGCTGTATCTGCCCTGGGAGTGTTTGATGGGACAGTGTAGAGGGAGCTTTACTCTGTATCTAACCCATGCTGTACCTGCTCTGGGAGTGTTTGATGGGACAGTGTAGGGGGAGCTTTACTCTGTATTTAACCCGTGCTGTACCTGCCCTGGGAGTGTTTGATGGGACAGTGTAGAGGGAGCTTTACTCTGTATCTAACCCAGGCTGTACCTGCCCTGGGAGTGTTTGATGGGACAGTGTAGAGAGAGCTTTTCTCTGTATCTAACCTGTGCTGTATCTGCCCTGGGAGTGTTTGATGGGACAGTGTAGAGGGAACTTTACTCTGTATCTAACCCGTGCTGTACCTGTCCTGGGAGTGTTTGATGGGACAGTGTCGAGGGAGCTTTACTCTGTATCCAACCCGTGCTGTACCTGTCAATGGGAGTGTTTGATGGGATGGTGTAGAGAGAACTTTACTCTGTATCTAACCCGTGCTGTACCTGTCCTGGGAGTGTTTGATGGGACAGTGTAGAGGGAGCTTTACTCTGTAACTAACCCGTGCTGTACCTGCCCTGGGATTATATGATGGGACAGTGCAGAGGGAGCTTTACTCTGTACCTAACCCGTGCTGTACCTGCCCTGGGCGTGTTTGATGGGACAGTGTAGAGGGAGCTTTACTCTGTATCTAACCCGTGCTGTACCTGCCCTGGGAGTGTTTGATGGGACAGTGTAGAGGGAGCTTTACTCTGTATCTAACCCATGCTGTACCTGCCCTGGGAGCGTTTGATGGGACAGTGTAGAGGGAGCTTTACTCTGTATCTAACCCGTGCTGTACCTGCCCTGGGAATGTTTGATGGGACAGTGTAGAGGGAGCTTTACTCTGTATCTAACCCGTGCTGTACCTGCCCTGGGAGTGTTTGATGGGACAGTGTAGAGGGAACTTTACTCTGTATCTAACCCCGTGCTGTACCTGTCCTGGAAGTGTTTGATGGGACAGTGTAGAGGGAGATTTACTCTGTATCTAACCCCATGCTGTACCTGTCCTGGGAGTGTTTGATGGGACAGTGTAGAGGGAGCTTTACTCTGTATCTAACCCCGTGCTGTACCTGTCCTGGGAGTGTTTGATGGGACAGTGTAGAGGGAGCTTTACTCTGTATCTAACCCGTGCTGTACCTGTCCTGGGAGTGTTTGATGGGATGCTGTAGAGAGAATTTTACATTCCTTTAGCAACTAGCAAAAACAGAATAATCCAAAGTATTGGAACAGCTTATTTAGTTTAGGAAATAAGAGCCAGTGAGATGGGAATGGCGATGGGCACGGGGCTCCTGTCACTGAGCACGGTAAAGGAGATCGTCGCTGCCCAGACAGGGGATCGCTCCCAGGCTCTTGTTGTTAGTGCGGCTCATTCTCACACCTTATGATTCATTTACCCACCAAGCTCATAAAACACATCTTACCGTGAGCCAAGTCATGATGATCGAGGACCACTGCACCAGCTGCAGAATAAACAACAAAAACAACGTGTATTTATATAGCACCTTTAACGTAGTAAAACGTCCCAAGGTGCTGCACAGGAGTATTTTAAGACAAAAAATTTGACCCCGAGCCACATAAGGAGAAATTAGGACAGGTGACCAAAAGCTTGGTCAAAGAGGTAGGTTTTATTGCATCTTGACCGAACAGTAATGAACAGAGGAGACGGAATGTGCCTTTTATTATTTACTGAGTAAATGGGTGGACATTACAGCACATTGTCTGCATGGCAGAACCCGAAACAAAGTAAAACCGAGCCCCCCAGCACCCCCTTCAGGTTAGACCCGGGAACTGGGACAAACTTAATTGAAGCAAAACTCAAAACACAACAGGTTTTAAGGAGCGTCTTAAAGGAGGAAAGAGAGGTAAAGAGGTGGAGAGGTTTAGGCAGGGAATTCCAGAGTTTAGGGCCCAGGCAACAGAAGGCACGACCACCAAAGGTTGAGCGATTATAATCAGGGATGTTCAAGATGGCAGAATTAGAGGAGCGCAGATATCTTGGGGGTTGTGGGGCAGAAGGAGATTACAGAGCTTGGAAGGGACGAGGCCATGGAGGGATTTGAAAACAAGGATGAGAATTTTGAAATCGAGGCGCTGCTTAACCGGGAGCCAGTGTAGGTCAGCGAGCACAGGGATGATGGGCGAATGGGACTTGGTGCGAGTTAGGACACAGGCAGCCAAGTTTTGGATGACCTCAAGTTTACGTAGGGTGGAATGTGGGAGGGCGGCCAGGAGTGCATTGGAATAGTCAAGACTAGAGGTAACAAAGGCATGGATGAGGGTTTCAGCAGCGGATGAGCTGTGGCAAGGGGGGAGACGGGCGATGTTAGAGGTGGAAGTAGGCGGTCTTTGTTATGCTGTGGATGTGTGTTTGGAAGCTCATTTCAGGGTTAAATATGACACCAGGGTTGCGAACAGTGTGGTTCAGCCTCAGACAGATGTTAGGGAGAGGGATGGAGTCGGTGGCTAGGGAACGGAGTTTTGGCGGGGCCCGAAAACAATGGCTTCGGTTTTCCCAATATTTAATTGGAAAAATTTTTTGCTCATCCAATACTGGATGTCGGACAAGCAGTCTGACAATTTAGAGACTGTGGAGGGGTCGAGAGAGGTGGTGGTAAGGTAGAGCTGGGTGTCGCCAGCGTACATGTGGATACTGGCGCTGTGTTTTCGGATGATGTCGCCAAGGGGCAGCATGTAGATGAGAAAGAGGAGGGGGCCAAGGATAGATCCTTGGGGGACACCAGAGGTAACGATGCGGGAGCGGGAAGAGAAGTCGTTGCAGGTGATTCTCTGTTTACGATTAGATAGATAAGAATAGAACCAGGCGAGTGCAGTGCCACCCAGCTGGACGACAGTGGAGAGGTGTTGGAGGAGGATGGAGTGGTCAACCGTGTCAAAGGCTGCAGACAGGTCAAGAAGGACGAGTAAAGAAAGCTTCCTGAGCATCTGTCCCCGGGCACCTGGGATAGCTCCCCATCCCTCTCTCCCCTCACAGTTCCCGCCTCACCCCTCATGGTTTCTCACCCAAGTCCTCATCATTTAGGCGCGAGCTCTAACCGCGAGTGCCATAAGGCTGGTGGGCCACAGGGGGCCTCACAGCTTAGCTCACCCACCGACACGCCCGCCTAGCGGGAGGCTGAGGATAGCGAGGAGGAGCAGGAAGCCAGGCTGATCTTCGTTGGGACCAGTTGTAGTAACACCAGGACCATCGCCCTGGGAAACTGCGCACAGAGCGGGGAGCGACCCCTCGACACTCCTGGTGTCTACAGTCTGGCCGTGTGATGTATCCGGGGGAGGGCGGAACGGAGGGACATTATCTAATTTATTTCAAATAATTTACCATCCTGCGGAATGAGCCTATCCCTGAGCCCAGACCCTGTTACTCACAGTGTTTGGCGGAGTGTGCGGATCTCTCGTGTCTCCTGTGATCTGAAAGTTGACAGAAGCGTTGAATAAGTTTCAAAGTATAACGTTCCTCTCTGTGTTTGCTGAGTAAATTTCCCTCCCTGTTCTTTACTCCCTTTTTCCTTCTCCGCCTGGCATCTTCACAGCTCCTCCGAAGCACCGCCTGTGCCCTCCCCACTGAAGTAGTGGTCGCCAACCCTTCGGGATTGGCCTGGCGTCGCTAGGAATTAAGGATT
Organism: Somniosus microcephalus; assembly: GCF_052327205.1. Taxonomy (NCBI): domain Eukaryota; kingdom Metazoa; phylum Chordata; class Chondrichthyes; order Squaliformes; family Somniosidae; genus Somniosus; species Somniosus microcephalus. Next base: position 10,034,166 of record NC_140991.1, on the reverse strand, counting down.
AATCTCCAGGGAGCAAACTTGGGAGAAAAATCACAGAGACATTTAATTGAAAAAATAAATCTTTGAACACGTTTGATTATTGGTTATAAAAACGTTGGTGATGGGAAAGAAAATGCTGTTTGACTGACCGTCAAGAATCAGCCAATCGGGTAACAAAGAGTCTGTGAGCTATCTGATTGGCCTGGGATGGTGGGGCACCGTAAGGATGGACATGTTGGGCGGCCAATGGCAGGAGCGTGGGGGCGGGGCGGTTGGACGGAGGCGGCCATGGGACGAAACCTCGAGGAAGCCCGAGTCGGTGACCCTTCCCCTGGATTCACCACCAGGATGAGGCAGAGATGTGCATGTACATAGATCCCTGAAGACAGCAGGACAGGTAGATAAGGTGGTTAAGAAGGCATATGGAATACTTGCCTTCATTAGCCGAGGCACAGATTATAAGAGCAGGGAGGTTGTGATGGAGCTGTACAAAACCCTAGTTAGGCCACAGCTGGAATACTGTGTGCAGTTCTGGTCACCACACTATAGGAAGGATGTGATTGCATTGGAGAGGGTGCAGAGGAGATTCACCAGGATGTTACCTGGGCTGGAGCGCTTCAGCTATGAAGAGAGACTGGACAGGCTGGGGTTGTTTTCCTTGGAGCAGAGAAGGCTGAGGGGGGACCTGATTGAGGTGTACAAAATTATGAGGGGCATAGATAGGGTAGATAGAAAGGAACTTTTCCCCTTAGTAGAGGGGTCAATAACCAGGGGGCATAGTTTCAAGGTAAGGGGCAGGAGGTTTAGAGGGGATTTGAGGAAAAACTTTTTCACCCAGAGGGTGGTTGGAATCTGGAACTCACTGCCTGAAAGGGTGGTAGAGGCAGGAACCCTCACAACATTCAAGAAGCATTTAGATGAGCACTTGAAACGCCATAGCATACAAGGCTACGGACCAAGTGCTGGAAAATGGGATTAGAATAGACTGGACCTGATGGCCAGCGCGGACACGATGGGCCGAAGAGCCTCTTTCTGTGCTGTATAACTCTATGACTATCTATGACCAACCAGGTATGACTCATTCTCTGGGTATTCCCCCACTCCCCTTCCTGCTCCCCAGCCCCGCTCCTCCAGGAGCGTGAGATTTCATTTATGTGGAGAGACTGGAGAAGCTGGGGTTGTTTTCCTTAGAGCAGAGCAGGTTAAGAGGAGATTTGATAGAGGTTTTCAAAATCATGAGGGGCTTTGATAGAGTAAATCAGGAGAGACTGCTTCCACTGGCGGACGGGTCGGTAACCAGAGGACACAGATTGAAGATATTGGCAAAATGCCAGGACGAGATCAGAAATATTTTTACACAGCGAGTTGTTGTGATCTGGAATGCGCTGCCTGAAAGGGCGGTGGAAGCAGATTCAATAGTAACTTTGAAAAGAGAATTGGATAAATACTTGAAAAGGAGAAATTTGCAGGGCTCTGGGGAAAGAGCAGGGGAGTGGGACTAATTGGAGAGCTCTTTCAGAGAGCCGGTACAGGCACGATGGGCTCCTTCTGTGCTGTATGAGTCTGTGAAAGGGCACCAGGTTAAATTTTTGATTTATCAGCCTGCTGACACGCGATACCCCAGACAACCCCCTCTGGATAATACAAAAGCAAAATACTGCGGATGCTGGAAATCTGAAATAAAAACAGAAAATTCTGGAAATACTCAGGAGGTCAGGCAGCATCTGTGGAGAGAGAAACAGAGTTAACGTTTCAGGTCGATGACCTTGCATCAGAACTGGAAAAAGCTGGAGATGGAACAGATTTTTAAGCAAGTGTCGGGGCAGGGAAAGGGGGGAGGGGAGGAAAGAGCAAAAGGGAAGGTCTGTGAGAGGATGGAAGGCAGGAGAGATTAAGAGACAGAAGGAGATGGTAATGGGACAAGCTAAGAAACAAAAGATGGGTCTAGATGAAGTGTAAATGGCAGAATGATAGACAGCTGCCATGTGAGAGAGAGAGAAAAACAAGATAGGGACAGAGGTTATGGTCTGAAATTGTTGAACTCGATGTTGAGTCCAGAAGACTGTAAAGTGCCTAATCGAAAGATGAGGTGCTGTTCCTCGAGCTTACGCTGAGCTTCAGTGGAACAATGTAAGAGGCTGAGGGCGGTGAGGTCAGAGTGGGAGTGGAGCGGAGAATTAAAGTGACAGGCGACCGGAAGCTCAGGGTCACCCTTACGGACTGAACGGAGGTGTTCCACAAAGCAAGTGCTATTACCATTTACACCTCAACTACAGCCATCTTTTGTTTCTTAACTTGTCCCATTACCATCTCCTTTTGCCTCGCACCATTGTCCCTTTTGTCTCTTAATCTCTCCTGCCTTCCATCCTATCACAGACCTTCCCTTTTGTTCTTTCCTCCCCTCCCCCCTTTCCCTGCTCCTACACTTGCTTAAAATGGCAAGAAACTGGAAAGTACTGAAGTACAAAGGGATCTGGGGGTCCTGGTGCACGAAACTCAAAAGGTTAGTATGCAGGTGCAGCAAGTGATTAAGAAGGCCAATGGAATGTTGGCTTTCATTGCTAGGGGGATAGAATATAAAAATAGGGAGGTATTGCTTCAGTTGTACAAGGTATTGGTGAGACCGCACCTGGAATACTGCGTACAGTTTTGGTGTCCATACTTAAGAAAAGACATACTTGCTCTCGAGTCAGTACAAAGAAGGTTCACTCGGTTAATCCCGGGGATGAGGGGATGGACATATGAGGAGAGGTTGAGTAGATTGGGACTCTACTCATTGGAGTTCAGAAGAATTAGAGGCGATCTTATTGAAACATATAAGATTGTGAAGGGGTTGGATCAGGTGGATGCGGGGAGGATGTTCCTGATGATGGGTGAAACTAGAACTAGGGGGCATAGTCTTAGAATAAGGGGCTGCTCTTTCAAAACTGAGATGAGGAGGAACTACTTCACTCAGAGGGTGGTAGGTCCATGGAATATGCTGCCCCAAAAAGCTGTAGAAGCTACATCATTACATAAATTTAAAACAGAAATAGACAGTTTCCTAGAAGTAAAGGGAATTAAGGGTTACGGGGAGCGGGCAGGAATTTGGACATGAGTCTAGGTTCGGATCGGACATGGCCCTGTGGGTAGCGGAGCGGGCCCAGGGGCCGTGTAGCCTGATCCTGCTCCTATTTCCTGTGTCTAATTCTGTTAGATTCAGGAGATGGTTCTGTGATAGTAGATTGGCGGTTAGGATCAGATCAGCCATGATCTTATTGAATGGCGGAGCAGGCTCGAGGGGCCGATTGGCCTACTCCTGCTCCTATTTCTTATGTTCTTATGTTCTTAAACCTGTTCCATCTCCAGCTTTTCCCAGTTCTGACGAAGGGTCATCGACCTGAAACATTAACTCTATTTCTCTCTCCACAGATGCTGCCTGACCTGCATTTTCTGTTTTTATTCCCCTCTGGACAATAACTGGCTCAGGTGGCGTAGCAGTAAAGACCTGCTTTGCCAAAGTTGCCCACAATTCTGCAAACAAGTGAGAAGAGAAAACGCTTTCTACCTGTCAGATAATCATCATAGTCAAACTGGGTGGAGAAATCATCTGTTACAGAGAGAAAACAAAATAGAAAGAGACAGTCACAGGGAATCTCACACTCCTCAAACATTGCAATGTCCTCCCCCCAAGGAAGTACCTCATCCCTCGGCTCCGTGCTGGGCGGGAATTCGGGACGAGATATTGGACAGTGGAGAGATGTTCACTGCCCAACCCAATCCTTCCTTCACCCAGCATCTGCAGGCACACAGGAGTCTCTCCAACTGGAGTCATTGTGCAGTGGAAAAGAGCAGGAACTCTGTCTGATTTCCACCTCCCCTCCCCCTGATGTTCCCCAGGCCAGACTGTGTAAGGCTCGGAATGACTGATTGGGTCAGTTATCGTCACATCATCAACGAGATGCAATTTTTAAATTATTTCATTGTTTCCAGCTTAAAACAATGAAATAGTTCCTACCGTAATCAGAAGAGAGGGAACTTGATGAAGAGGCTGAAGGAGAAAACAAAACACTTTGAGTATCTGCCACTGAGTACCTCATCTTGAATATCTGCCCCTGAGTATCCCACCTTGAATATCTGCCCCTGAATATCTCACCTTGAATATCTTCCCCTGAGTATCTCACCTTGAATATCTGCCACTGAGTATCTCACCTTGAATATCAGCCCCTGAGTATCTCATCTTGAATATCAGCCCCTGAGTATCTCACCTTGAATATCTGCCCTGAGTTTCTCACCTTAAATATCTGCCCCTGAGTATCTCGCCTTGAATATTTGTCCCTGAGTATCTCATCTTGAATATCAGCCTCTGAGTACCTCACTTTGAATATCTGCCACTAAGTATCTCACCTTGAATATCCGTCCCTGAGTATCTCACCTTGAATATCTGTCCCTGAGTATCTCACCTTGAATATCCGCCCGAGTATCTCACCTTGGATATCAGCCCTGAGCATCTCACCTTGAATATCTACCCCTGAGTATCTCACATTGATTATATCAGCCCTGAGTATCTCACCTTGAATATCTGCTCCTGAGTTTCTCACCTTGAATATCAGCCCCTGAGCATCTCACCTTTAATAGCTGCCCTATCTGCCCTGAGTATCTCACCTTTAATATCTGCCCTGAGTATGTCACCTTTAATATCTGCCCTGATTATCTCACCTTGAATATCGGCCCCTGAGAATCTCACCTTAAATATATACCCCTGAGTATCTCACCTTGAATATCTGTCCCTGAGTATCACACCTTGACTATCTGCCCCTGAGTATCTCACCTTGAATATCAGCCCCTGAGTATCTGACGTTGAATATCTGCAATGAGTATCTCACCTTGAATATCAGCCCAACAGTCTCTCACCTTGAATATCTGCCTCTGAGTATCTCACTTTGAATATCAGGCCCTAAGTAACTCACCTTGAATATCTGCCCCGAGAATCTCACCTTGAATATCTGGCCCTAAATATCTTTCCTTGAACATCAGTGCCTGATTATCACACGTTCAATATCTGTCCCTGAGTATCTCACCTTTAATGTCTGACCTGTTGTGGTGATTATTCTTGTTTTATAAGAAGCATTGTAATTGGTTGCCTGTTTTCCTGCCTTGAGATATATGCTGTAAACTTATTGGTTAGTTGATTCCATGTGACCTGTGGTGGCCATCTTAAATTCAGTTTTCTACAGTGGTTGAGACTGGGTGCTCAACATGTACTTGCTGTTTTTTTAAGGTTAATAAAGCCTAGCTTTTGAAAGGCAATCTACTCTTTATTTCAATTTATTAACCTTTTGCTATAATGGAATGATATCTTCGACCGGAACGATTTAATGCTGACCCTAATTCTGCAGGAGTGGATGATCAATGGAAACATTGGTATCGTACATTTAAAAACTTTTTGGGTGTGTTGGATCAGCAATCTCTGAATAAGTTGGATATACTAATCAACTACATTGCTCCGGATGTGTATAAGTATATTTTGGACTGTGAAACTTATGAATTGGCTATTGCTATGTTGGAAATTTTTTTTGTTAAACCCAAAAATGAGGTATTTGCACGTCACCTTTTATCTGCCCGTAGGCAGCAGGCGGGAGAATCCTTGGATGCTTATTTACAAGCACTCCGGCGCCTTGGTGCTAACTGTAATTATAAGGCCGTGTCTGCAGAAGAACATAAGGAAGAGTCGGTACGGGATGCATTTATTAATGGATTACTGTCTAGATCAATTCGTCAGCGGTTATTAGCAAATAAGACCTTGGATCTTAAGAGTGCTTTTGAGCAAGCCTCTACATTGGATTTGGCTCAGAGAAGTTCGGATTCTTATGCTCTTTTTGATCGGCCTGCGACCGTGGTTTCGGCAGTTCCGGATGAAAGGGAGTTACGTGGATTTAATAGGAGTGGTTTACCAGATTCCGAAACAGTTTCTACTTCGGCAGCTGTTGCCTCTAGGATTCAGAAGTGTTATTTTTGCGGGAACGCCCGGCACCCCCGTCTGAAGTGCCCTGCCCGGGAGGCTGTGTGTAGTAAATGCGGCAAGGGAGGTCATTATGCACGTGTTTGCAAATCGGTTGCCTCCTCTGCGACCATTCAGCCTTTAGATAGGGCGTTTATTGCATCAGTTTCTGCCGCCTTTTCCCATGGCCTAAACAAAGCTATAGTTATGGCCCAAGTTAATGGGTTAGAAGTGAAGGCCCTTATAGATACGGGCAGTACTGAGAGCTTTATAAGTCTTCAGTTTGTGAGGGAGAAGCGTTTGAAAATTTCGCCTGTTTCCTATCAGGTGTGTATGGCTCAGACGACTCTCACCTCACAAGTAGCTGGTTGTTGCCTTGTGAAATTAATTCTCCTAGGTAATACGTATACTGATATACGCCTATCCGTTCTGCCTAATCTCTGTGCGGACATTTTGATTGGTCATGATGTGCTTCAATTACATGAGTCCCTCAGTCTTTCTTTCGGAGGAACCAAGCCACCTTTGTCTATTTGTGGATTAACTTCTTTATTCATTTCTCCATTATCACTTTTTTCCAATTTGATGCCGGACTGTAAGCCAATTGCTACCAAGTCAAGAAGGTATAGCAGTCAGGATAAAGAATTTATTAATTCTGAAGTTCAACGTCTTTTATCGGAAGGAATCATTGAACCTAGTTTTTCGCCCTGGCGGGCACAGGTAGTTGTCACCACTAATGAGAGACATAAGAAGCGAATGGTGATAGACTACTCTCAAACTATTAACAGGTATACTCAATTAGATGCGTACCCCCTGCCTAAGATTGATGAGCTTATCAATAAAGTATCTCAATATAAGGTTTTTAGCACTATTGACCTAAAGAGTGCTTATCATCAGATTCCTATCGCTAAGAGGGACAAACCATATACGGCCTTTGAAGCTGGCGGAAAGCTGTACCAGTTTTGCCGAGTACCATTCGGTGTTACTAACGGTGTCGCCTGTTTTCAACAGGCAATGGATGCTTTTATAAGTGATAACTCTCTCTCTGACACCTTCTCATATTTAGATGACATCACGGTGTGTGGCAAATCAAGGGTGGAGCACGATTTTAATCTAGAAAGATTCCTTCAAGTTGTGGAAAAAGTTGGCTTAACTTTCAATAAAGAGAAGTGTATCTTTTCGACCACCGAGGTAAATTTACTGGGGTATATTATCTCGGGAAGCAAGATTAAACCAGATCCAGAATGGCTGCAACCATTGGTTGAGTTACCTTGCCCTACTAATTCTAAGGCCTTGCAACGAGTTGTTGGACTGTTTTCTTATTATTCTAATTGGATTGCAAACTTCTCGCAGAAGATCCAGCCCCTTATTCGGGTTACGACATATCCTCTATCATGGGAGGCCAGGATGTGTTTTGATAATCTTAAAAAGGATATCCTTGGAGCAGTTGTGCATTCTATTGATGAGCAGGTTCCCTTTGTGATTGAGACGGACGCTTCCGATTTTGCAATTGGGGCTACCCTGAACCAAAATGGAAGACCTGTGGCCTTTTTCTCACGTACTCTGAGCAATAGTGAGCAGAGACATTCATCAATAGAGAAAGAGGCGTACGCAATAGTAGAAGCACTGCGTAAATGGAGACATTATTTATCTGGGCGACATTTTACGTTAGTAACTGACCAAAAATCTGTGTCCTTCATGTTTGATGTCAAACATTTCGGAAAGATTAAGAATGATAAAATAATGAGGTGGAGGATCGAGTTGGCATGCTATCATTTCGATATAGTCTATCGTCTGGGGAAGGATAATGTTGCCGCTGATGCGCTGTCGAGGGCTTATTGTTCTGTGCTTCACGGAGATACGCTTATTAATCTTCATAATGCTTTGTGCCATCCTGGTGTTACGAGGATGATACACTTCGTACGCAGTAAGAATTTGCCCTTTTCAGTTGAAGACGTCAAGCGGATGACTTCGTCATGCTCTGTCTGCGCCCGGTGTAAACCGAATTTCTTTAAGCCTCAACGAGCTCATCTTATAAAGGCTACTTCTCCCTTTGAACGCCTGAGCGTTGATTTTAAGGGGCCTCTTCCTTCAACGACTCAGAATCGATATATATTTACTGTTGTGGATGAGTTTTCAAGGTTCCCTTTTGCTTTTCCTTGTGCATATGTATCAGCTGCTACAGTTATTAAATGTCTGACTCAACTTTTTGTCATCTTTGGGATGCCTGCGTATATCCATTCAGATCAGGGAAGTTTTTTTATGCCTTCCCAGTTGAAGGAATACCTCCAGAGTCGGGGAATTTCTACTAGCAGAACTACCCCGTATAATCCCCAGGGTAATGGACAGTGCGAACGATACAATGGGGTGATCTGGAAGGCAGTTATGTTGGCTTTGACATCCCGGAACCTTAAGAATACACAGTGGGAAATGGTACTGCCTGATGCCCTGCATTCCATTAGATCATTGCTTTCAACGGCTACTAATGTGACCCCCCATGAAAGGCTCTTCAACTATCCGCGGAGATCCACTACGGGATATTCGGTACCTTCATGGCTTACTATGCAGGGACCTGTGCTGCTCCGACGCCATGTTAGACTGTCAAAGTATGATCCTTTAGCGGAGGAGGTGGAGCTATTGGAGGCAAATTCCCAATATGCTCACATTCGATTCCAAGATGGGAAAGAAAGTACGGTTTCAGTTAAAGACCAGGGGCTAGATTTTCAGTTGCTTGTGCCAGCAGTTAGCGCCTTAAGAGAAGTGATTTTCGGGCGCTATGTGTGTAGCGCCCGGGCGCAGCGCAGTTTGCGCCCCGCCCCAAATTAAGTTGCCCGTTAGCGCCGGCGCAAAGTTTAGCGGCCGCCCGGATGCGTGCGCAGAAAATGACGTCACATCCTCGTGCAACGCCCTTTGGCCGCCCCGAATCCAAACTTCAGTCGGACCGCCCCATTGTGCGGCTGGCGTCCAGAGCGTTTGTAAAATGGAACGCAACACACCCTGGGGAGCGCAAATTAAAGGGCACTCCCCCTGCACTATAAACGGCAGTCTGCATGTGTTGTGTGGAAGGATCCAGTGTGTTGTTGTGAACGGTGTATTTATGTTTCCAGCCACCACCACCACCACCACCTCCTCCTCCTCCTCCTCCTCCTCCTCCTCCTCCTGCTGTTTTCCCCCCCAGACTCTGCCTTTGAAAAAAACACATGCACCCTTCCCCTTTAAGAGCTCACTGGCACCAGAGTGTCTGCCGTGCGCTGCGCCCGAGCTCGGGTGTTGCGCTCTGCACCGCCGGCTTAGCGCCTAAAGATAGTAGTGGAACGCCTCTTTTAGAGCTCCACCAACCTCTTAGGGCGAAGCCACTGAATTTCCGGCAACGGGGCGCTACTTTGGGGCGGGCGCTAACTTCGGGCGGGCGCTAAGGTTAGCGCCCCAAAACTGTCTATACTGAAAATCTAGCCCTTAGCTCCTTGTGGTGGCCAGCCCTCTCCTGAGGACATTAACAATAGCCATAATTCAGATAATGTTGATGTCGTCACAGATACTACGAATATTTCCAATCCTATTGCAGACACTTACAATTCTCTTAGTCTGCCCCTGATGGATGTTCATGACCCTCCCAGTCTACCTTCTAATGGGACTTCCAATCCGGAAACCGTTGATAATCGGGATATTGATAGCCTCCCTGCAGAAGATATTTCTGTGTCTCCTGGTGTGGGAGGGCAAGGAACTCCATCAAGGCTAAGAAGGTCGACACGAACAAGATATCTGGTCGACCGATTAAAAATGGACTTTAAAATAATTAATAAATTAACAGTAAAATTTTAAAATTGTTGAAGGCATTATACATGTATTGCTCTAGTCATAAATAACTAATTGTAAACTGTAAAGGCTACCTAGGTTGAAGTATATTTTAAAAGGAGGGGTGAATGTGGTGATTATTCTTGTTTTATAAGAAGCATTGTAATTGGTTGCCTGTTTTCCTGCCTTGAGATATATGCTGTAAACTTATTGGTTAGTTGATTCCATGTGACCTGCGGTAGCCATCTTAAATTCAGTTTTCTACAGTGGTTGAGACTGGGTGCTCAACATGTACTTGCTGGTTTTTTAAGGTTAATAAAGCCTAGCTTTTGAAAGGCAATCTACTCTTTATTTCACCTGTGTAACTCACCTTGAATATCTGTTCCTGAGTTTCTCACCTTGAATATCAACCCCTGAGTATCTCACCTTTAATATCTGCCCTGAGTATCTCACCTTTAATATCTGGCCTGAGTATCTCACCTTTAATATCTGCCCTGAGTATCTCACCTTCAATATCTGCCCCTGAGGGTCTCACCTTGAATACCTGCCCCTGAACATCTCACCTTGAATATCAGCCCCTGATTATCTCACCTTGAATATCTGCCCCGGAGTAAATCACCTTGAATATCTGCCCTGAGCATCTCACCTTGAATATCAGCCCTGAGTATCTCACCTTGAATATCTGCCCCTGAGTATCTCACCTTGAATATATACCCCTGAGTATCTCACCTTGAATATATACCCCTGAGTATCTCACCTTGAATATCAGCCCCTGAGTATCTCTCCTTCAATATCTGCCCCGAGAATCTCACCTTGAATATCTGGCCCTAAATATCTTTCCTTGAATATCAGTCCCTGAGTATCTCAACTTGAATATCAGCCCTGTGTATCTCACCTTGAATATCTGCCCCATGAATATCTTTCCTTGAACATCAGTGCCTGATTATCGCAACTTGTATATCTGTCCCTGAGTATCTCACCTTTAATGTCCGACCTGAGTAACTCACCTTGAATATCTGTTCCTGAGTTTCTCACCTTGAATATCAGCCCCTGAGTATCTCACCTTTAATATCTGCCCTGAGTATCTCACCTTTAATATCTGCCCTGAGTATCTCACCTTCAATATCTGCCCCTGAGGATCTCACCTTGAATATCTGCCCTGGAGTATCTCACCTTGAATATCTGCCCTGAGCATCTCACCTTGAATATCAGCCCTGAGTATCTCACCTTGAATATCTGCCCCATAGTACCTCACCTTGAATTTATACCCCTGAGTATCTCAACTTGAATATCTGCCCCTGAGTATCTCATCTTCAATATCTGCCCCTGAGTATCTCACCTTGAATATCAGCCCCTGAATATCTCCCATTGAATATCAGCCCCTGAATATCTCACCTGGAATATCTGCCCCTGAGTATCTCACCTTGAATATCAGCACTGGGTATCTCACACTGAATATCTACCACTGAGTATCTCACGTTAAATATCAGCCCCTTAGTATCTCCTCTTGAATATCTACCCCTGAGTATATTACCCTGAATATCTACCCCTGAGTATCTCATCTTGAATATCAGCCCCTGAATATCTCACCTTGAATATCAAACCTGAGTATCTCACCTTGAATATCAGGCCCTGAGTATCGCACCTTGAATATCTATGCCTGAGTATCTCACGTTGATTATATCAGCCCTGAGACTCTCACCTTGAATATCAGTCCCTGAGTATCTCAACTTGAATATCAGCCCTGTATATCTCACCTTGAATATCTGCCCCATGAATATCTTTCCTTGAACATCAGTGCCTGATTATTACACCTTGTATATCTCTCCCTGAGTATCTCACCTTTAATGTCTGACCTGAGTAACCCACCTTGAATATCTGCTCCTGAGTTTCTCACCTTGAATATCAGCCCCTCAGTATCTCACCTTTAATATCTGCCCTGAGTATCTCACCTTTAATATCTGCCCTGAGTATGTCACCTTGAATATCTGCCCCTGAGTATCTCACCTTGAATATTTGCCCCTGAGTATGTCAACTTGAATATCAGCCCTGGAGTATCTCACCTTGAATATCTACCCCTGAGTATCTCACCTTGAATGTCAGCCCCTGAGTATCTCACCTTGAATATCAGCCCCTGAATATCTCGCCTTGTATATCTACCCCTGAGAATCTCACCTGGAATATCAGGCCCTGAGTACCTCACCCTGAATATCTGTCCCTGAGTATTTCATCTTGAATATCTACCCCTGAGCATCTCACCTTGAATGTCAGCCCCTGAGTATCTCACCTTGAATATCAGCCCCTGAATATCTCACCTTGAATATCTGCACCTGAGTATCTCGCCTTGTATATCTGCCCCTGAGAATCTCACCTGGAATATCAGCCCCTGTGTAACTCGCCTTGAGTATCTACCCCTGAGTATCTCACCTTGAATATCAGCCTCTGCGTACCTCACCTTGAATATCAGACGCTGAGTATCTCACCTTGATTATTAGCCCCTGAATATCTCACCTTGAATATCTGCCACTGAGTATCTTACCTTGAATATCTACCCCTGAGCATCTCACCTTGTATATCAGCCCCTGAGTATCTCACCTTCAATATCTGCCCTGAGTACCTCACCTTCAATATCTGTCCTTGAGTATCTCACCTTCAATATCTGTCCCTGAGTATCTCACCTTGAATATCTGTCCCTGAGTATCTCACCTTGAATATCAGCCCCTGAGTATCTCACCTTGAATATGTGTCCCTGAGTATCTCATGTTGAAAATCTGCCCCTGAGTATCTCACCTTGAATACCTGCCCCTGAGTAACTCACCTTGAATATCAGCCCCTGATTATCTCACCTTGAATATCTGTCCCTGAGTAACACACCTTGGATATCTGTCCCTGAGTATTTCACCTTCAATATCTGTCCCTGAGCATCTCACCTTGAATATCTACCCCTGAGTATCTCACCTTGAATAACAGCCCCTGAATATCTCACTGTGAATATCAGCCCTGAGCTGCCCACCTTGAATATCTACCCCTGAGTTTCTCACCCTAAATATCAGCCCTGAGTGTCTCACCTTGAATATCAGCCCCTGAGTATCTCAACTTGAATATCAGCCCTGAGTATCTCACCTTGAATATCTGGCCCTGAATACCTATCCTTGAACATTAGCCCCTGATTATCACACCTTAAATATCTGTCCCTGAGTATCTCACCGTTAATGCCTGACCTGAGTATCTCACCTTGAATATCTGCCCAAGAGTATCTCACCTTGAGTATCAGCCCCTGAGTATCTCACCTTCAATATCTGCCGCTGTGTATATCACCTTGAATACCTGCCCCTGAGTATCTCACCTTGAATATCTGCCCCTGAGTATCTCACCTTGAATATCTACCCCTGAGTATCTCACCTTGAATATATACCCCTGAGTATCTCACCTTGAATATCTCTCCCTGAGTATCTCACCTTGAATATTTGTCCCTGAATATCTCACCTTGAATATCTGTCCCTGCGTATCACACCTTGCATATCTGCCCCTGAGTACCTGACGTTGAATATCTGCGATGAGTATCTCACCTTGAATATCAGCCCCTGAGTCTCTCACCTTGAATATCTGCCTCTGAGAATCTCACTTTGAATATCAGCCCCTGAGTATCACACCTTGAATATCTGCCCCTGTGTATATCACCTTGAATACCTGCCCCTGAGTATCTCGCCTTGATTATTAGCCCCTGAATATCTCACCGTGAATATCTGCCACTGAGTAACTCACCTTGAATACCTACCCCTGAGCATCTCACCTTGAATATCAGCCCCTGAGTATCTGACGTTGAATATCTGCAATGAGTATCTCACCTTGAATATCAGCCCAACAGTCTCTCACCTTGAATATCTGCCTCTGAGTATCTCACTTTGAATATCAGCCCCTGAGTATCTCACCTTCAATATCTGCCCCGAGAATCTCACCTTGAATATTTGGCCCTAAATATCTTTCCTTGAACATCAGTGCCTGATTATCACACGTTCAAAATCTGTCCCTGAGTATCTCACCTTTAATGTCTGACCTGAGTAACTCACCTTGAATATCTGTTCCTGAGTTTCTCACCTTGAATATCAGCCCCTGAGTATCTCACCTTTAATATCTGCCCTGAGTATCTCACCTTTAATATCTGCCCTGAGTATCTCACCTTCAATATCTGCCCCTGAGGATCTCACCTTGAATATCTGCCCTGGAGTATCTCACCTTGAATGCTGCCCTGAGCATCTCACCTTTAATATCAGCCCTGAGTACCTCACCTTGAATATCTGCCCCATAGTATCTCACCTTGAATATATACCCCTGAATATCTCACATTGAATATCTACCCCTGAGTATCTCACGTTGAATATCAGCCCTGAGTATCTCACCTTGTGGCCTAGAAATTCAGTATAGCCACTTTTGGGGCGCTAAAGTCGGGCGGCCGCTAAAGTTTGCACCCGGCGCAAAGTCGCGCCCCCTTCGCCGATATTCAGTCGCATCGCCCCAAGAGGTTGCTGCTGCGCTAAAACAGGCGATGCACAACTATCTTTAGGCGCTAAGCCGGCGGTGCTGAGCGATACCCCCGAGGCCGGGCGCAGCGCCGGTGCGGCGAGTTCTTGATTGACGGCAGACACTCTGGCGCCGGTCAGCTCTTAAAGGGGGAGGGTTGATTTGTTTGCCTGCCACGCCCTGCACACTGCAGCCCTCAACCTAGGCCTGACCACTTCAGCTTCACCTGCACAACACCCAGGGCTATGCAGAAGGCCAGGGAGAGAGCGCAGCGCTTCAGCGATGGTGACCTGAGGCTGCTGGTTGGCGGAGTGGAGCGCAGGCGCCATGTTCTGTTTCCAGAAGGTGGCAAGAGGCCGCTGCCCAGCGCCTACCGGAAAGCCTGGAGGGAGGTCTCCAGCAGGGTGTCTTCCAACAGCGTGGTTGCCAGGACTCCTGTGCAATGCCGGAAGAAGTTCAACGACCTCACTCGGGTTGTCAGGGTGAGTACCCTTTCCAGTGTCCTCCTCATCCTTGCATGTGCACCTCACTTTATGGGCAAAGGGACCTGAAAGCCCTAATGGCCAGCCCTCATCCAGCAGCTATGGGACTGGCATGAAAATCACTTGCACATTCAGCACTTTACACACTGTACAAGCTATTCGACCATGGGAGGCATTGCAGACAAGATCAGGGCTACACACTGTACAAGCTATTCGACCATGGGAGGCATTGCAGACAAGATCAGGGCTACACACTGTACAAGCTATTCGACCATGGGAGGCAGTGCAGACAAGATCAGGGCTACACACTGTACTTAGAGGCCGTCCTTTCTCTTGCAGGCCAAGGTGGCGCACAACCGGCGCAACCGAACTGAGACCGGGGGAGGCCGTCCTGACCTCAAAGAGCTCTCCGACCTCGACCAGCGTGTGGAGCGCATTATGGCAGGCCGGCTGATTGGCCCCGTCGCCAGTGGAGATGCCGACCCTGTTCTGGGCACCAATGGTAAGGGCATCACCTTTTGGACCTCTCTCGTTCCACTTGCGCATGAGATCAGCATCCTTTGCCACTGTCCGACCAATGCGGTGAATGGCAGCACTCATGCCTCCCTCGCTGCCGCCCTGTCCTCACTCTAAAGCTACTCTTGTGCCTTCCTGCTTTCAGATGGTGAATCGCCAGGTGAGGAGGCGGGCCCTCAAGCTGCCACTGTCAGCGCTTCAGAATACGAGGAGGAGGAAGAGGAAGCTGGCCCATCAGTGCCACCTCAGCCGCGCCAGCCCATGGCGATGTAGGGGATACATCTTCCCTGGAGGGGAGCCGGGGGGAAGGGTCGGGGGAGAGTGAAGCTCCGGAGCCCAGCGGCCTGCAGCAACGCGGGAGGGGTGGGGAAGCTCGGCGGACTTCTCCCCAGAAGGTGAGTGCGGCCTCCAGTCCTGCGATGGTGAGCGCAGAGGAGGTGCGCCTCCTAGAGGAAATGGCCGTCCAGGCTGAGTGCAGGCACACTGAGCTCATGGCTGCAGTGGCAAGGATGCCTGACTCCATAGAGCCTCTGTCAAGGAGTGTGCAGCAATTCGGAGCAGCACAGGCCAGGAGTCTGCAACAATTCAGTGCAGCACAGGCCAGGAGTCTGGAACAATTCAGTGCAGCACAGGCCAGGAGTATGCAGGACTTCGCGGCAGCACAGTCGGCTTCTAGCCAAGTGCTCAGTCGTGCCGTCCATTCACTGGCTGGTGTCATGCGGACACAGACCAGGGCCACACGGGCACTAACTGCTGCCACCCTCACTGGATCAGCCAGGCATCGCCAGGGCACCCGCCGCGCAGCAGCAGCCCAGCAGTCTGTCCTTCAGCTGTTTGCTGCGCATGCTGCAGTGCTGGCCCGTGCGAGTGCCACTGTATCAGGCGACCAGCGAGCACCTGCGATCTGCCAGGTTGGCACCATTCCTGCAGCCGACACTGCCACTCCGCCATTGCAGCTGCCACGAGCCGCTGGACAGATTGCTGCCACCCAGCCAGAGTTGGAGCAGTCAGCAGCCGGCCACTCCAAGGCCAGAGCTGGTGCAGGCCGACCCCCAAGGGCATCTGCCGTCTCGCCATCTGCCCCTCAGCAGCCTTCCCCCAGCCTTGCTGCAGCCACTGGGCTCCCATTGAGGAGGAGCTGCAGGGCGGGCAGGGGCCAGGCAAGGATGCGAAAGGCATCGCCCTTGCAGGGCAAAAAGTAGAAGGTATGCTCAAATGCCTGTTGTGTTTTTGTAAGGCCGAGACTGGTGTCTTTCTTTCTTTTTGTAAGGCCGAGACTGGTAGTTTTGTGTTTTTGGAGGGGGCTTCTCCACATGAGCATGTAATGTGGGAAGGGCAGAGGTTTTCAATAAATTATTGTTGTTAAATTGCAGTGTGCATGGTTTTTTGGTTAAGTCCTGGTTGCCCTGCTCGGCTGAGGGCTTGTGGAGCGGCTACATTCATCTGCTGACATTGGCACAAGCCATTCCCTGAGAGGGGGCCTAGAACCGACGTTCAGTAAGCCGGCAACGGGCGGCCCTTGCACTTTGTGCCTCCCTCCTGTGCTGGTCCTCCTCCTCCTCCTCCTCCTCCTCCTCCTCCTCCTCCTCCTCCTCCTCCTCCTCCTGAGGTGGCCCTCCAATCTCTAGTGGCAGTGCCTGAGTCCTGCGGATAGCCAGGTTGTGCAGCATGCAGCAAACGACCACGAAATGGGAGACTCACTCCGGCGAATACTGTAGGGCTCCACCGGAACAATCCAGACAGCGGAACCGTTGCTTCAGGACGCCGATTGTTTGTTCGATGATGTTCCTGGTCGCTTGATGGCTCTCGTTGTATCCCTCTTCAGCAGGGGTGCTGGGCGCACGGAGCGGGGTCATCAGCCAGGTAAACAAAGGGTACCTTTGTCCCCGATAAGCCATCCTCGTGGGTGAGGCTGTGCCTGGAACATGTCTGCCACAGAAGTCTGTCGCAGGATGAAGGCATCGTGGCTGCTGCCTGGAAAGCGGGCATTGACAGCTAGGATGAGCTGCCTGTGGTCACACACCAGCTGGACGTTCAGCGAATGGTAGCCCTTCCGGTTGCGGTAATCCTTGGCATTCTCCAGAGGTGCCCGCAAAGCCACATGCGTGCAGTCAATGGCGCCCTGGAACATGGGGAAGCCCGCGAATGCTGCAAAGCCCATTGCACGCTGTTGCTGCTTGGCAAGGGCCATGGAGAAGGAGATGAACTGACGTCTCCTTTTGAAAAGGGCATTGGTCACCTGGCGGATGCAGCAATGCACGGCGAACTGGGAGATGTTGGCAATGTCCCCAGTAGCGGATTGGAAGGAGCCGGTGGCATAGAAGTTGAGAGCCACCGTCACCTTCACTTCCACCAACAGAGACGTCCTGCTCCTCAGCTGTGGCTGCAGATCACCGCCAAGCAGCTGGCAGATCTCTGTGACCACGTCCCTTCTGAATCGCAGCCTCCGAACACACTGCTCCTCAGACATGTTGAGATAGGAGAACTGCTGGTGGTATACCCTGGGTGGGTAAGGTCTCCTTTCCCGACGCCTGTTGCCCCCTCTCCATCTAGCCAGGGCTGCCACTCTCTCACGGCGTCTGTGAGCCCTTTGGATGTAATTGAGAAAGCCAGCGTTGACACCCATTGCAGCCCCCATAATATGCTGGCAAACAATGAGATGTCAATGAAGGCAAAGACTAGTGGAAAGCTGTGGCCTGAAGCCAAAAGTACCTGTCCGAGTGTTGGGCCAAAGCAGAAAGCTATCTACCTTGGTCTCTCTCCAAAGATCCGTTTCTCAAGAAGGAGTGCTGCGAAATGGCAGCCTTTTATAGTGCAGGAGGAGTGCCCTTTAATTTGCGCCCCCCGCGCCCCGCATCGGCTGAGCACCGTTCCACTCTAACAGTCGCTAGGGGTGCCAGGCGCACAATGGGGCGTCACCACTGAAGTTCCGGCTGGGGACGCACAAAGGGCGTTGCACGAGGAAATGACGTCATGATCTGCGCGCGCAGCTGAGCGTGCGCAAAGACTTTGCGCCGCCGCTAAATCTCTAGTGAAGTTGGGGCGAGGCGCAGATCGTGCTGCGCCCGGGCGCTAGCCGCCTAGCGCCCGACATCTACTCCTCCTAAGGCGCTAACGGCTGGCGCAACCAACTGAATTTCTAGGCCTGAATATCTACCCTTGAGTATCTCATCTTGAATATCAGCCCCTGAATATCTCACCTTGAATATCAGACCTGAGCATCTCACCTTGAATATCAGGCCCTGAGTATCGCACCTTGAATATCTATGCCTGAGTATCTCACGTTGATTATATCAGCCCTGAGAATCTCACCTTGAATATCAGTCCCTGTGTATCTCACCTTGAATATCTGCCCCATGAATATCTTTCCTTGAACATCAGTGCTTGATTATCACACCTTGTATATCTCTCCCTGAGTATCTCACCTTTAATGTCTGACCTGAGTAACTCACCTTGAATATCTGCTCCTGAGTTTCTCACCTTGAATATCAGCCCCTGAGTATCTCACCTTGAATATCAGCCCTGTGTATCTCACCTTGAATAGCTGCCCCATGAATATCTTTCCTTGAACATCAGTGCCTGATTATCACACCTTGTATATCTCTCCCTGAGTGTCTCACCTTTAATGTCTGACCTGAGTAACACACCTTGAATATCTGCTCCTGAGTTTCTCACCTTGAATATCAGCCCCTGAGTGTCTCACCTTTAATATCTGCCCTGAGTATCTCACCTTTAATATGTGCCCTGAGTATCTCACCTTGAATATCTGCCCCTGAGTATCTCACCTTGAATATTTGCCCCTGAGTATGTCAGCTTGAATATCAGCCCTGGAGTATCTCACCTTGAATATCTACCCCTGAGTATCTCACCTTGAATATCAGTCCCTGAGTATCTCAACTTGAATATCAGCCCTGTGTATCTCACCTTGAATATCTGCCCCATGAATATCTTTCCTTGAACATCAGTGCTTGATTATCACACCTTGTATATCTCTCCCTGAGTATCTCACCTTTAATGTCTGACCTGAGTAACTCACCTTGAATATCTGCTCCTGAGTTTCTCACCTTGAATATCAGCCCCTGAGTATCTCACCTTGAATATCAGCCCTGTGTATCTCACCTTGAATAGCTGCCCCATGAATATCTTTCCTTGAACATCAGTGCCTGATTATCACACCTTGTATATCTCTCCCTGAGTGTCTCACCTTTAATGTCTGACCTGAGTAACACACCTTGAATATCTGCTCCTGAGTTTCTCACCTTGAATATCAGCCCCTGAGTGTCTCACCTTTAATATCTGCCCTGAGTATCTCACCTTTAATATGTGCCCTGAGTATCTCACCTTGAATATCTGCCCCTGAGTATCTCACCTTGAATATTTGCCCCTGAGTATGTCAGCTTGAATATCAGCCCTGGAGTATCTCACCTTGAATATCTACCCCTGAGTATCTCACCTTGAATGTCAGCCCCTGAGTATCTCGAATATCAGCCCCTGAATATCTCACCTTGAATTTCTGCACCTGAGTATCTCGCCTTGTATATCTGCTCCTGAGTATCTCACCTTAAATATCAGCCCCTGAATATCTCACCTTGAATATCTGCACCTGAGTATCTTGCCTTGTATATCTGCCCCTGAGAATCTCACCTGGAATATCAGGCCCTGAGTACCTCACCCTGAATATCCGTCCATGAGTATCTCACCTTGAATGTCAGCCCCTGAGTATCTCACCTTGAATATCAGCCCCTGAATATCTCACCTTGAATATCTGCACCTGAGTATCTCGCCTTGTATATCTGCCCCTGAGAATCTCACCTGGAATATCAGCCCCTGAGTATCTCGCCTTGAATATCTACCCCTGTGTATCTCACCTTGCATATCAGCCTCTGTGTACCTCACCTTGAATATCAGTCCCTGAGTATCTCACCTTGATGATTAGCCCCTGAATATCTCACCTTGAATATCTGCCACTGAGTATCTCAGCTTGAATATCTACCCCATAGCATCTCACCTTGAATATCAGCCCCTGAGTATCTCACCTTCAATATCTGCCCCTGAGTATCTCACCTTGAATATCTACCCCTGAGTATCTCAACTTGAATATCTGTCCCTGAGTATCCCACCTTGAATATTTGTCCCTGAGTATCTCACCTTGAATATTTGTCCCTGAGTATCTCACCTTGAATATCTGTCCCTGCGTATCACACCTTGAATATCTGCCCCTGAGTACCTGATGTTGAATATCTGTGAGGAATATCTCACCTTGAAGATCAGCTCCTGAGTGTCTCACCTTGAATATCAGCCCCTGAGTATCTCACCTTGAATATCTACCCCTGAGTATCTCACCTTGAATATCTGCCCCTGAGAATTTCACCTTGTATATCTACTCCTGACTATCTTGCATTGCATACCAGCCCCTGTGTATCTCACCTTGAATATCAGCACCTGAGTATATCACCTTTAATATCTGAACTGAATATCACACCTTGAATATCTATCCCTGTGTGTCTTGCCTTGAATATCTGCCCCTGAGCATCTGACTTTCAATATCATCCCCTGAGTATCTCACCTTCAATATCAGCCCCTGAGTATCTCACCTTGAATATCTGCCCCTGAGTATATCACCGTGAATATCAGCCACTGAGTATCTCACCTTTAATATCAGCCCCTGAGTATCTCACCTTTAATATCTGACCTGAGTATCTCACCTTGAATATCTGTCCCTGAGTATCTCACCTTGAATATCTGTCCCTGCGTATCACACCTTGTATATCAGCCCCTGAGTCTCTCACCTTGAATATCTGCCTCTGAGCATCTCACTTTGAATATCAGCCCCTGAGTATCACACCTTGAATACCTGCCCCTGTGTGTATCACCTTGAATACCTGCCCCTGAGTATCGCACCTTGATTATCAGCCCCTGATTATCTCACCTTGAATATCTGTCCCTGAGTAACACACCTTGAATATCTGTCCCTGAGTATTTCACCTTCAATATCTGTCCCTGAGTATCTCACCTTGAATATCTACCCCTGAGTATCTCACCTGAATAACAGCCCCTGAATATCTCACTGTGAATATCAGCCCTGAGCTGCTCACCTTGAATATCAGCCCCTGAGTATCTCAACTTGAATATCAGCCCTGAGTATCTCACCTTGAATATCTGGCCATGAATACCTATCCTTGAACATTAGCCCCTGATTATCTCACCTTCAATATATACCCCTGAGTATCTCATCTTCAATATCTGTCCCTGAGTATCTCACCTTCAATTTCTGTCCCTGAGTATCTCACCTTCAATATCTGTCCCTGAGTATTTCACTTTGAATATCAGCCCCTGAGAATCTCACCTTGAATACGTGCCCCTGAGTATCTCACATTGAAATCCTGCCCCTGAGTATCTCACCTTGAATTCCTGCTCCTGAGTAACTCACCTTGAATATCAGCCCCTGATTATCTCACCTTGAATATCTGTCCCTGAGTAACACACCTTGAATATCTGTCCCTGAGTATTTCACCTTCAATATCTGTCCCTGAGCGTCTCACCTTGAATATCTACCCCTGAGTATCTCACCTTGAATATCAGCCCCTGAATATCTCACCGTAAATATCAGCCCTGAGCTTCTCACCTTGAATATCTACCCCCGAGTATCTCACCTTGAATATCAGCCCCTGAATATCTCACCTTGTATATCAACCATGTGTATCTCTCCTTGAATAGAAGCCCCTGAGTATCTCAACTTGAATATCAGCCCTGAGCATCTCACCTTGAATATCTGCCCCTGAATATCTTTCCTTAAACATTAGCCCCTGATTATCACACCTTAAATATCTGTCCCTGAGTATCTCACCTTTAATGTCTGACCTGAGTATCTCACCTTGAAT
Organism: Somniosus microcephalus; assembly: GCF_052327205.1. NCBI lineage: Eukaryota > Metazoa > Chordata > Chondrichthyes > Squaliformes > Somniosidae > Somniosus > Somniosus microcephalus. The sequence goes on along the minus strand of NC_140991.1, from coordinate 10,012,015 downwards.
ATCTGCCCAAGAATATCTCACCTTGAATATCAGCCCCTGAGTATCTCACCTTCAATATCTGCCCCTGTGTATATCACCTTGCATATCAGCACCTGAGTATCTCACCTTGAATATCTGCCCCTGAGTATCTCACCTTGAATATCTACCCCTGAGTATCTCAACTTGAATATATACCCCTGAGTATCTCACCTTGAATATCTGTCCCTGAGTATCTCACCTTGAATATTTGTCCCTGAGTATCTCACCTTGAATATTTGTTCCTGCGTATCACACCTTGAATATCTGCCCCTGAGTACCTGATGTTGAATATCTGTGAGCAATAGCTCACCTTGAATATCAGCCCCTGAGTATCTCACCTTGAGTATCAGCCCCTGACTATCTCACCTTGAATATCTACCCCTGAGTATCTCACCTGAATATCTGCCCCGGAGAATTTCAACTTGTTTATCTACTCCTGAGTATCTTGCATTGCATACCAGCCCCTGTGTATCTCACCTTGAATATCAGCACCTGAGTATATCACCTTTAATATCTGAACTGAATATCACACCTTGAATATCTATCCCTGCGTGTCTTGCCTTGAATATCTGCCCCTGATCATCTGACCTTCAATATCATCCCCTGAGTATCTCACCTTCAATATCAGCCCCTGAGTATCTCACCTTGAATATCTGCCCCTGAGTATATCACCGTGAATATCAGCCACTGAGTATCTCACCTTTAATATCTGACCTGAGTATCTCACCTTGAATATCTGCCCCTGAGTAACTCATGTTGAATATCTGCCCGGAGTATCTCACCTTGAAAATCAGCCCTGAGTACCTCACCTTTAATGTCTGTCCCTGCGTATCACACCTTGAATATCTGCCCCTGGGTACCTGATGTTGAATATCTACAATGAGTATCTCACCTTGAATATCTGCCCCTGAGTATATCACTGTGACTATCAGGCCCTGAGTATCTCACCTTCAATATCAGCCCCATAGTATCTCACCTTGAATATCTGCCCCTGAGAATTTCACCTTGTATATCTTCTCATGAGAAACCACCTTGCATACCAGCCCCTGTGTATCTCACCTTGAATATCTGCCCCTGAGTATCTCACCTCGAATATCTACCCCTGAGTATCTCAACTTGAATATATAACCCTGAGTATTTCACCTTCAATATCTGTCCCTGAGCATCTCACCTTGAATATCTACCCCTGAGTATCTCACCTTGAATAACAGCCCCTGAATATCTCACTGTGAATATCGGCCCTGAGCTGCTCACCTTGAATATCAGCCGCTGAGTATCTCAACTTGAATATCAGCCCTGAGTACCTCACCTTGAATATCTGGCCCTGAATACCTATCCTTGAACATTAGCCCCTGATTATCACACCTTAAATATCTGTCCCTGAGTATCTCACCTTTAATGTCTGACCTGAGTATCTCACCTTGAATATCTGCTCAAGAATATCTCACCTTGAATATGAGCCCCTGAGTATCTCACCTTCAATATATACCCCAGAGTCTCTCAACTTGAACATCTGCCGCTGAGTATCTCACTTTGAATATCAGTCCCTGAGTATCACACCTTGAATATGTTCCCCTGTGTATATCACCTTGAATACCTGCCCCTGAGTATCTCACCTTGATTATTAGCCCCTGAATATCTCACCTTGAATATCTGCCGCTGAGTATCTCACCTTGAATATCTACCCCTGAGCATCTCACCTTGAATATCAGCCCCTGAGTATCTCACCTTCAATATCTGCCCTGAGTATCTGACCTTCAATATCTGTCCCTGAGTATCTCACCTTCAATATCTGTCCCTGAGTATCTCACCTTCAATATCTGTCCCTGAGTATTCCACCTTGAATATCAGCCCCTGAGTATCTCACCTTGAATACGTGCCCCTGAGTATCTCACGTTGAAAACCTTCCCGTGAGTATCTCAACTTGAATACCTGCCCCTGAGTAACTCACCTTGAATATCAGCCCCTGATTATCTCACCTTGAATATCTGTCCCTGAGTAACACACCTTGAATATCTGTCCCTGAGTATTTCACCTTCAATATCTGTCCCTGAGCATCTCACCTTGAATATCTACCCCTGAGTATCTCACCTTGAATATCAGCCCCTGAATATCTCACTGTGAATATCAGCCCTGAGCTTCTCACCTTGAATATCTATCCCTGAGTATCTCACCTTGAATATCAGCCCCTGAATATCTCACCTTGTATATCAACCATGTGTATCTCTCCTTGAATAGCAGCCCCTGAGTATCTCAACTTGAATATCAGCCCTGAGTATCTCACCTTGAATATCTGCCCCTGAATATCTTTCCTTGAACATTAGCCCCTGATTATCACACCTTAAATATCTGTCCCTGAGTATCTCAACTTTAATGTCTGGCCTGAGTATCTCACCTTGACTATCTGCCCAAGAATATCTCACCTTGAATATCAGCCCCTGAGTATCTCACCTTCAATATCTGACCCTGTGTATAGTACCTTGAATATATACCCCTGAGTATCTCAGCTTGAATATCTGTCCCTGAGTATCTCACCTTCAATATCAGCACCTGAGTATCTCACCTTTAATATCTGACCTGAATATCACACCTTGAATATCTATCCCTGCTTGTCTTGCCTTGAATATCTGCCCCTGAGCATCTGACCTTCAATATCATCCCCTGAGTATCTCACCTTCAATATCAGCCCCTGAGTATCTCACCTTGAATATCTGCCCCTGAGTATATCACCGTGAATATCAGCCACTGAGTATCTCACCTTCAATATCAGCCCCTGAGTATCTCACCTTTAATATCTGACCTGAGTATCTCACCTTGAATATCTGCCCCTGAGTATCTCATGTTGAATATCTGCCCTGAGTATCTCACCTTGAAAATCAGCCCTGAGTATCTCACCTTGAATATCTGTTCCTGGGTGTCTCACCTTGAATATCATCACCTGTGTGTCTCACCTTCGATATCTGCCCGGAGTGTCACACCTTGAATATCTGCCCCTGAGTAGCTGATGTTGAATATCTGCGATGAGTATCTCAACTTGAATATCTGCCCCTGAGAATTTCACCTTGTATATCTTCTCATGAGAAACCACCTTGCATACCAGCCCCTGTGTATCTCACCTTGAATATCTGCCCCTGAGTATCTCACCTCGAATATCTACCCCTGAGTATCTCCCTGTGGTAAACCACTTTTATCGTTACACTATAGTTATCACTGTTGTATTGTTATCACCGTTATCACTGTTGTATCACGATACGAGGTCGCCTCTTGTCGCGCTGTTATACCTGGGCTGACCACCTCCGACTCCGCCCATGGCTCCACCTACCTGCCCAGGTATAAAGGTAGTTGACTGGCTGGTATTCCTCCTTGTTGGCCCCGATCACCCACGAGGGTGGGCTCTGTTATTTAGTCAATAAAAACCTTTAGTTACGTTCCTAACTCGTCGCCTTTTATTGGACGAATTGATAGGTATATCAATTTTATTGACTAAATTTTAAAGATGTCTACTACTGGCCAGCCAGAAGCCCTCCCAGAAGCACAGCCACAGCAGCTTTCAGACACCGGGCTACGCCAGCCACACCAGCCGGCTTGGCTGCAAGCCCTCAAACCACCGTACCTGGATCTAAACCCACAGGCAGCAAACTCAGCCCTCAACTTCAAACACTGGCTGGACTGCTTCGAATCCTACCTGGAAGAATCCGGCGTCCCGCAGAGATCCATACTAAGACTTCTGAACGCCCAAGCGAGCCCGAGAGTATACGCACTCATCCAGGACACGACTACATACGAGGCCGCTATCAACCTACTGAAACAGCAGTACCGCAGCCCGGTAAATTACATGTACACCAGGCACCTCCTAAGATCCCGCCCGCAACAGCCAGGAGAGTCTGTAGCTGAATTTTTACGGGCGCTAAGAGCACTCGGCAGGAACTGTGACTTTAAAGCGGTGACGGCTGTTGAAAATACGGAAGATAATATCCGCGATGCCTTTGTGAAAGGCCTACGGTCCGACTACTCACGGCAAAGACTGCTTGAAGCTAAAGACCTCGACCTGGACAAAGCTGAAGCCCTCGCTCTCTCCCTGGAGGTGGCCCATCAGGACCAGGAGGCGTTTTCCAGGTACTGCTCGCGACCCTGGGATTCGGGCCCGACCCCTACCGCAATACCCTTCGCAGCGCCGCCCCCGGGACCTACCTCAGCGTCGGCGTCCCGGACCCGACCGGGCCCGCCACCCCCGGTACCGGCTCCGACATCGGGCACCTGCGATCGGGCCGCCGGCTGCTTCTTTTGCGGCCAGGAGAAGCACCCGAGGTCGCGCTGCCCAGCCAGGAACTCTACCTGCGCAACCTGCAGGAAGAAAGGCCACTTCTCTAAGGCCTGCAGGAGCAGGTCTTCAGAGGCCAGCAGTGCCTCATGCGAACTGTGGGGGCGGCCATCTTCTTTCACGGCAACTGAGGCCAGCATCCCCACACGTGAGTCATGGGGGCGGCCATCTTTGATCAAGGCAACCGACCCCAATAGTGCCTCATGTGAGTTATGGGGGCAGCCATCTTCTCCGCCATTTTGTCCTACCTCGTGGGAGACGCCATTTTACCCACCACGCCCGACTGCCACCGGGCCCCCGGACCCGACGACCGCCTCACCCGCAGACGACAACGACTCGCTTACCTACACACTAGCCTCCGTCACTCTGGATCAAGCCCGCCCACACCAACTGTCCAAGTCGATGATGGACATCAAAGTAAACGGCCACGCCACGACCTGCCTGTTCGACAGCGGAAGCACGGAGAGCTTCATCCACCCAGACACGGTGAGCCACTACTCCCTCCCTGTCCTGCCAACGCGCAACCGAATCTCGATGGCATCGAGGTCCCACGCCACGGACATTAGCGGCTACTGTGCTGTGACCTTGTCGGTTAAGGGTACAGAGTATAAAAATTTTAAACTCCTCGTCCTCCCCCAGCTCTGCGCTGCCGTCCTACTAGGGCTGGACTTCCAATCCCACCTCCAAAGTGTAACCCTAGCATACGGTGGACCCCTCCCCCCACTCACAGTCGACAACCAGCGAAGGTTAAACCGCCCACCGCGTAACACCTGCAGCCTATCCACCCTCAAGGTGCCGCCACCTTCCCTGTTCGCTAACCTCACCCCCGACTGCAAACCCATCGCTACCAAGAGCAGGCGGTACAGCGCTGGGGACAGAGCTTTCATTAGCTCTGAGGTGCAGCGTCTCCTGAAGGAGGGCATCATCGAGGGGAGCAACAGCCCCTGGCGTGCCCAGGTCGTGGTCGTTAAGACCGGCGATAAAAATCGCCTGGTCATCGACTACAGCCAGACCATAAACAGATACACCCAGCTGGACGCATACCCCCTTCCCCGCATATCTGACATGGTCAATCAGATTGCACAATACCGCGTATTCTCGACCATCGACCTTAAGTCGGCCTACCACCAACTCCCTATCCACCCCGAGGACCGCCAGTACACCGCCTTCGAGGCGAATGGGCGCCTATACCACTTCCTTAGGGTCCCGTTCGGTGTCACCAACGGGGTCTCGGTCTTCCAAAGGGAGATGGACCGGATGGTTGACCAGAACGGACTGCAGGCCACATTCCCCTACCTAGATAACGTCACCATCTGCGGCCGCGACCGGCAGGACCACGACGTGAATCTGGAGAAATTCCTCCGTACAGCCCAACGGCTGAACCTCACCTACAATAAGGAGAAATGTGTGTTTAACACCTCGCGCCTTGCCATCCTTGGCTGTGTAGTAGAGAACGGACTCATCGGCCCCGACCCCGAAAGAATGCGCCCCCTCATGGAGCTACCCCTCCCCCACTGCCCTAAGGCACTTAAGAGAACCCTGGGGCTCTTCGCCTACTATGCCCAATGGGTGCCCAATTATGCGGACAAAGCCAGACCCCTCATGAAGTCCACATCCTTCCCCCTTACGGAGGAAGCGTGCGCAGCCTTCTCCCTCATTAAGGGAGACATTGCCAAGGCCACTATGCACGCAGTGGATGAGTCCATCCCCTTCCAAGTCGAGAGCGATGCATCCGACTTCGCCCTAGCCGCCACCCTTAACCAGGAGGGGAGACCGGTGGCCTTCTTCTCAAGGACCCTACAGGGCCCTGAGATCCGACACTCGTCGGTCGAGAAGGAGGCCCAGGCGATTGTGGAGGCGGTACGACGCTGGAGGCACTACCTGGCAGGCAAACGATTTACCCTCCTTACCGACCAACGTTCGGTCGCTTTTATGTTTAATAACAAGCTGAGGGGCAAAATCAAGAATGACAAGATCTTGAGGTGGAGAATCGAGCTCTCCACCTACGATTATGATATCTTGTACCGGCCAGGTAAGCTGAACGAACCCCCCGATGCTCTGTCACGAATTACATGCGCCAGCGCGCAAAGTGATAGACTTCAGACCCTCCACAACGACCTCTGCCACCCCGGGGTCACCAGACTTTACCACTTCATTAAGGCCCGCAACCTGCCCTACTCCATCGAGGAGGTCAGGACCATAACCAGGAACTGCCAGACCTGTGCCGAGTGCAAACCGCACTTCTTTAGGCCGGACAGAGCAAGCCTGATCAAGGCCACCCGCCCCTTCGAGCGCCTGAGCATCGACTTTAAGGGGCCCCTCCCGTCCTCTGACCGTAATGTGTACTTCCTCAACATTGTTGATGAGTACTCCCGTTTCCCCTTTGCCTTCCCCTGCCCAGACATGACCAGTACCACGGTCATTAAATGCCTGAACGACCTCTTCGCCTTGTTCGGGTTCCCAAACTATATACATAGTGACCGGGGCTCCTCTTTCATGAGCGAGGAACTCCGTCAGTTCCTACTAGCGAGAGGTATTGCAGCAAGTAGGACCACCAGCTACAACCCCCGAGGGAACGGCCAGGTGGAAAGAGAGAACGCGACGGTATGGAAGGCCGTCCTCTTAGCCTTAAAGTCTAAGGGCCTCCCAACCTCCCGCTGGCAGGAAGTCCTCCCGACAGCGCTGCACTCCATCCGGTCACTACTTTGCACTGCCGTTAACGCCACCCCCCATGAACTAATGTTTGTTTTCCCCAGGAAGTCGACTACGGGAACCACTCTACCAACCTGGCTGACCTCTCCGGGGCCCGTCTTGCTGCGAAAGCACGTGAGGGCCCATAAAACAGACCCCCTGGTCGAGAGGGTGAACCTCCTGCACGCCAACCCCCAGTACGCCTACGTGGCTTACCCAGACGGGCGGGAGGACACTGTCTCCTTACGAGACCTCGCACCCTCGGACACTCCGGAGACACCACCTTTACCCCCCCACCACCCCCCCAATTCCAGCCCAGGTAGACGGCATGCCGGAACCCCACGAGCCTTCGCCGACCACGCAGACACCAGCACTAACACCGGATAATGCAGCACCGCCGCTGCGACGATCGGAGAGGCTTACGAGGCCTCCGGACAGACTGACATACCAGAACTGGTAGTACACTTCACCCCGCCGGACTCAAATCTAAACAAGGGGTGAATGTGGTAAACCACTTTTATCGTTACACTATAGTTATCACTGTTGTATTGTTATCACCGTTATCACTGTTGTATCACGATACGAGGTCGCCTCTTGTCGCGCTGTTATACCTGGGCTGACCACCTCCGACTCCGCCCATGGCTCCACCTACCTGCCCAGGTATAAAGGTAGTCGACTGGCTGGTATTCCTCCTTGTTGGACCCGATCACCCACGAGGGTGGGCTCTGTTACTTAGTCAATAAAAACCTTTAGTTACGTTCCTAACTCGTCGCCTTTTATTGGACGAATTGATAGGTATATCACTCCCCTTGAATATATACCCCTGAGTATCTCACCTTGAATATCTGTCCCTGAGTATCTCACCTTGAATATTTGTCCCTGAGTATCTCACCTTGAATATCTGTCCCTGCGTATCACACCTTGAATATCTGCCCCTGAGTACCTGATGTTGAATATCTACAATGGGTATCTCACCTTGAATATCTGCCCCTGAGTATCTCACCTTCAATATCAGCCCCATAGTATCTCACCATTAATATCTCACCTGAGTATCTCACCTTGAATATCTGCCCCTGAGTATATCACCATGAATATCAGCTCCTGAGTATCTCACCTTGAATAGCTGCCCCTGAGTATCTCACCTTGAATATCAGCCCCTGATTATCTCACCTTGAATATCTGTCCCTGAGTAACACACTTTGAATATCTGTCCCTGTGTATTTCACCTTCAATATCTGTCCCTGAGCATCTCACCTTGAATATCTACCCCTGAGTATCTCACCTTGAATAACAGCCCCTGAATATCTCACTGCGAATATCGGCCCTGAGCTGCTCACCTTGAATATCTACCCCTGAGTATCTCACCCTGAATATCAGCCCTGAGTATCTCACCTTGAATATCAGCCCCTGAGTATCTCAACTTGAATATCAGCCCTGAGTATCTCACCTTGAATATCTAGCCCTGAATACCTATCCTTGAACATTAGCCCCTGATTATCACACCTTAAATATCTGTCCCTGAGTATCTCACCTTTAATGTCTGACCTGAGTATCTCACCTTGAATATCTGCCCAAGAATATCTCACCTTGAATATCAGCCCCTGAGTATCTCACCTTCAATATATACCCCTGAGTATCTCACCTTGAATATCTGTCCCTGAGTATCTCACCTTGAATATTTGTCCCTGAGTATCTCACCTTGAATATCTGTCCCTGCGTATCACACCTTGAATATCTGCCCCTGAGTACCTGATGTTGAATATCTGCGATGAGTATCTCACCTTGAATATCAGCCCCTGAGTCTCTCAACTTGAATATCTGCCACTGAGTATCTCACTTTGAATATCAGCCCCTGGGTATCACAACTTGAATATCTGCCCCTGTGTATATCACCTTGAATACCTGCCCCTGAGTATCTCACCTTGATTATTAGCCCCTGAATATCTCACCTTGAATAGCTGCCACTGAGTATCTCACCTTGAATATCTACCCCTGAGCATCTCACCTTGAATATCAGCCCCTGAGTATCTCAACTTGAATATCAGCCCTGAGTATCTCACCTTGAATATCTGCCCCTGAATATCTTTCCTTGAACATTAGCCCCTGATTATCACACCTTAAATATCTGTCCCTGAGTATCTCACCTTTAATGTCTGGCCTGAGTATCTCACCTTGAATATCTGCCCAAGAATATCTCACCTTGACTATCAGCCCCTGAGTATCTCACCTTCAATATCTGACCCTGTGTATAGCACCTTGAATATATACCCCTGAGTATCTCACCTTGAATATCTGTCCCTGAGTATCTCACCTTCAATATAAGCACCTGAGTATCTCACCTTTAATATCTGACCTTAATATCACACCTTGAATATCTATCCCTGCGTATCTTGCCTTGAATATCTGCCCCTGAGCATCTGACCTTCAATATCATCCCCTGAGTATCTCACCTTCAATATCAGCCCCTGAGTATCTCACCTTGAATATCTGCCCCTGAGTATATCACCGTGAATATCAGCCACTGAGTATCTCACCTTCAATATCAGCCCCTGAGTATCTCACCTTTAATATCTGACCTGAGTATCTCACCTTGAATATCTGCTCCTGAGTATCTCATGTTGAATATCTGCCCTGAGTATCTCACCTTGAAAATCAGCCCTGAGTATCTCACCTTGAATATCTGTTCCTGGGTGTCTCACCTTGAATATCATCAACTGTGTGTCTCACCTTCGATATCTGCCCAGAGTGTCACACCTTGAATATCTGCCCCTGAGTAGCTGACGTTGAATATCTGCGATGAGTATCTCAACTTGAATATCTGCCCCTGAGAATTTCACCTTGTGTATCTTCTCATGAGAAACCACCTTGCATACCAGCCCCTGTGTATCTCACCTTGAATATCTGCCCCTGAGTATATCACCGTGAATATCAGCCCCTGAGTATCTCACCTTCAATATCAGCACCATAGTATCTCACCCTTAATATCTGACCTCAGTATCTCACCTTGAATATCTGCCCCTGAGTATATCACCATGAATATCAGCCCCTGAGTATCTCACCTTGAATACCTGCCCCTGAGTATCTCACCTTGAATATCAGCCCCTGATTATCTCACCTTGAATATCTGTCCCTGAGTAACACACCTTGAATATCAGCCCCTGAGTATTTCACCTTCAATATCTGTCCCTGAGCATCTCACCTTGAATATCTACCCCTGAGTATCTCACCTTGAATAACAGCCCCTGAATATCTCACTGTGAATATCAGCCCTGAGCTGCTCACCTTGAATATCTACCCCTGAGTATCTCACCCTGAATATCAGCCCTGAGTACCTCACCTTGAATATCAGCTACTGAGTATCTCAACTTGAATATCAGCCCTGAGTATCTCACCTTGAATATCTGGCCCTGAATACCTATCCTTGAACATTAGCCCCTGATTATCACACCTTAAATATCTGTCCCTGAGTATCTCACCTTTAATGTCTGACCTGAGTATCTCACCTTGAATATCTGCCCAAGAATATCTCACCTTGAATATCAGCACCTGAGTATCTCACCTTCAATATATACCCCTGAGTATCTCACCTTGAATATCTGTCCCTGAGTATCTCACCTTGAATATTTGTCCCTGAGTATCTCACCTTGAATATTTGCCCCTGCGTATCACACCTTGAATATCTGCCCCTGAGTACCTGATGTTGAATATCTACAATGGGTATCTCACCTTGAATATCTGCCCCTGAGTATATCACCGTGAATATCAGCCCCTGAGCATCTCACCTTCAATATCAGCCCCATAGTATCTCACCATTAATATCTCACCTGAGTATCTCACCTTGAATACCTGCCCCTGAGTATCTCACCTTGAATACCTGCCCCTGAGTATCTCACCTTGAATATCAGCCCCTGATTATCTCACCTTGAATATCTGTCCCTGAGTAACACACTTTGAATATCTGTCCCTGCGTATTTCACCTTCAATATCTGTCCCTGAGCATCTCACCTTGAATATCTACCCCTGAGTATCTCACCTTGAATAACAGCCCCTGAATATCTCACTGCGAATATCGGCCCTGAGCTGCTCACCTTGAATATCTACCCCTGAGTATCTCACCCTGAATATCAGCCCTGAGTATCTCACCTTGAATATCAGCCGCTGAGTATCTCAACTTGAATATCTAGCCCTGAATACCTATCCTTGAACATTAGCCCCTGATTATCACACCTTAAATATCTGTCCCTGAGTATCTCACCTTTAATGTCTGACCTGAGTATCTCACCTTGAATATCTAGCCCTGAATACCTATCCTTGAACATTAGCCCCTGATTATCACACCTTAAATATCTGTCCCTGAGTATCTCACCTTTAATGTCTGACCTGAGTATCTCACCTTGAATATCTGCCCAAGAATATCTCACCTTGAATATCAGCCCCTGAGTATCTCACCTTCAATATATACCCCTGAGTATCTCACCTTGAATATCTGTCCCTGAGTATCTCACCTTGAATATTTGTCCCTGAGTATCTCACCTTGAATATCTGTCCCTGCGTATCACACCTTGAATATCTGCCCCTGAGTACCTGACGTTGAATATCTGCGATGAGTATCTCACCTTGAATATCAGCCCCTGAGTCTCTCAACTTGAATATCTGCCGCTGAGTATCTCACTTTGAATATCAGCCCCTGGGTATCACACCTTGAATATCTGCCCCTGTGTATATCACCTTGAATACCTGCCCCTGAGTATCTCACCTTGATTATTAGCCCCTGAATATCTCACCTTGAATATCTGCCACTGAGTATCTCACCTTGAATATCTACCCCTGAGCAACTCACCTTGAATATCAGCCCCTGAGTATCTCACCTTCAATATCTGCCCTGAGTATCTGACCTTCAATATCTGTCCCTGAGTATCTCACCTTCAATATCTGTCCCTGAGTATCTCACCTTCAATATCTGTCCCTGAGTATTCCACCTTGAATATCAGCCCCTGAGTATCTCACCTTGAATACGTGCCCCTGAGTATCTGACGTTGAAAACCTGTCCGAGAGTATCTCACCTTGAATACCTGCCCCTGAGTAACTCACCTTGAATATCAGCCCCTGATGATCTCTCCTTGAATATCTGTCCCTGAGTAACACACCTTGAATATCTGTCCCTGAGTATTTCACCTTCAATATCTGTCCCTGAGCATCTCACCTTGAATATCTATCCCAGAGTATCTCACCTTGAATATCAGCCCCTGAATATCTCACCGTGAATATCAGCCCTGAGCTTCTCACCTTAAATATCTACCCCTGAGTATCTCACCTTGAATATCAGCCCCTGAATATCTCACCTTGTATATCAACCATGTGTATCTCTCCTTGAATAGCAGCCCCTGAGTATCTCAACTTGAATATCAGCCCTGAGTATCTCACCTTGAATATCTGCCACTGAATATCTTTCCTTGATCATTAGCCACTGATTATCACACCTTAAATATCTGTCCCTGAGTATCTCACCTTTAATGTCTGGCCTGAGTATCTCACCTTCAATATCTGCCCCTGTGTATATCAACTTGAATATCAGCACCTGAGTATCTCACCTTGAATATCTACCCCTGAGTATCTCAACTTGAATATATACCCCTGAGTATCTCACCTTGAATATCTGTCCCTGAGTATCTCACCTTCAATATCAGCCCCTGAGTATCTCACCTTGAATATCTGCCCCTGAGTATCTCATGTTGAATATCTGCCCTGAGTATCTCACCTTGAAAATCAGCCCTTAGTATCTCACCTTGAATATCTGTTCCTGGGTGTCTCACCTTGAATATGATCACCTGAGTGTCTCACCTTCGATATCTGCCCTGAGTGTCACACTTTGAATATCTGCCCCTGAGTAGCTGATGTTGAATATCTGCGATGAGTATCTCAACTTGAATATCTGCCCCTGAGAATTTCACCTTGTATATCTTCTCATGAGAAACCACCTTGCATACCAGCCCCTGTGTATCTCACCTTGAATATCTGCCCCTGAGTATCTCACCTTGAATATATACCCCTGAGTATTTCACCTTGAATATCTGCCCCTGAGTATCTCACCTTCAATATATACCCCTGAGTATTTCACCTTGAATATCTGCCCCTGAGTATCTCACCTTGAATATTTGTCCCTGAGTATCTCACCTTGAATATCTGTCCCTGCGTATCACACCTTGAATACCTGCCCCTGAGTACCTGATGTTGAATATCTACAATGAGTATATCACCTTGAATATCTGCCGCTGAGTATATCACCATGAATATCAGGCCCTGAGTATCTCACCTTCAATATCAGCCCCATAGTATCTCACCTTTAATATCTGACCTGAGTATCTCACCTTGAATATCTGCCCCTGAGTATATCACCGTGAATATCAGCCCCTGAGTATCTCACCTTGAATACCTGCCCCTGAGTATCCCACCTTGAATATCAGCCCCTGATTATCTCACCTTGAATATCTGTCCCTGAGTAACACACCTTGAATATCTGTCCCGGAGTATTTCACCTTCAATATCTGTCCCTGAGCATCTCACCTTGAATATCTACCCCTGAGTATCTCACCTTGAATAACAGCCCCTGAATATCTCACTGTGAATATCAGCCCTGAGCTGCGCACCTTGAATATCTACCCCTGAGTATCTCACCCTGAATATCAGCCCTGAGTATCTCACCTTGAATATCAGCCCCTGAGTATCTCAACTTGAATATCAGCCCTGAGTATCTCACCTTGAATATCTGGCCCTGAATACCTATCCTTGAACATTAGCCCCTGATTATCGCACCTTAAATATCTGTCCCTGAGTATCCCACCTTTAATGTCTGACCTGAGTATCTCACCTTGAATATCTGCCCAAGAATATCTCACCTTGAATATCAGCCCCTGAGTTTCTTACCTTCAATATATACCCCTGAGCATCTCACCTTGAATATCTGTCCCTGAGTATCTCACCTTGAATATTTGTCCTTGAGTATCTCACCTTGAATATCTGCCAAAGATTATCTCACCTTGAATATCAGCCCCTGAGTATCTCACCTTCAATATATACCCCTGAGTATCTCACCTTGAATATCTGTCCCTGAGTTTCTCACCTTGAATATTTGCCCCTGAGTATCTCATGTTGAATATCTGCCCTGAGTATCTCACCTTGAAAATCAGCCCTTAGTATCTGACCTTGAATATCTGTTCCTGGGTGTCTCACCTTGAATATGATCACCTGAGTGTCTCACCTTCGATATCTGCCCTGAGTGTCACACTTTGAATATCTGCCCCTGAGTAGCTGATGTTGAATATCTGCGATGAGTATCTCAACTTGAATATCTGCCCCTGAGAATTTCACCTTGTATATCTTCTCATGAGAAACCACCTTGCATACCAGCCCCTGTGTATCTCACCTTGAATATCTGCCCCTGAGTATCTCACCTCGAACATCTACCCCTGAGTATCTCACCTTGAATATATACCCCTGAGTATCTCACCTTGAATATCTGTCCCTGAGTATCTCACCTTGAATATCTGCCCCTGAGGACCTGATGTTGAATATCTACAATGAGAATCTCACCTTGAATATCTGCCCCTGAGTATATCACCGTGAATATCAGCCCCTGAGTATCTCACCTTCAATATCAGCACCATAGTATCTCACCCTTAATATCTGACCTCAGTATCTCACCTTGAATATCTGCCCCTGAGTATATCACCATGAATATCAGCCCCTGAGTATCTCACCTTGAATACCTGCCCCTGAGTATCTCACCTTGAATATCAGCCCCTGATTATCTCACCTTGAATATCTGTCCCTGAGTAACACACCTTGAATATCAGCCCCTGAGTATTTCACCTTCAATATCTGTCCCTGAGCATCTCACCTTGAATATCTACCCCTGAGTATCTCACCTTGAATAACAGCCCCTGAATATCTCACTGTGAATATCAGCCCTGAGCTGCTCACCTTGAATATCTACCCCTGAGTATCTCACCCTGAATATCAGCCCTGAGTACCTCACCTTGAATATCAGCTCCTGAGTATCTCAACTTGAATATCAGCCCTGAGTATCTCACCTTGAATATCTGGCCCTGAATACCTATCCTTGAACATTAGCCCCTGATTATCACACCTTAAATATCTGTCCCTGAGTATCTCACCTTTAATGTCTGACCTGAGTATCTCACCTTGAATATCTGCCCAAGAATATCTCACCTTGAATATCAGCCCCTGAGTATCTCACCTTCAATATATACCCCTGAGTATTTCACCTTGAATATCTGCCCCTGAGTATCTCACCTTGAATATTTGTCCCTGAGTATCTCACCTTGAATATCTGTCCCTGCGTATCACACCTTGAATACCTGCCCCTGAGTACCTGATGTTGAATATCTACAATGAGTATATCACCTTGAATATCTGCCGCTGAGTATATCACCATGAATATCAGGCCCTGAGTATCTCACCTTCAATATCAGCCCCATAGTATCTCACCTTTAATATCTGACCTGAGTATCTCACCTTGAATATCTGCCCCTGAGTATATCACCGTGAATATCAGCCCCTGAGTATCTCACCTTGAATACCTGCCCCTGAGTATCCCACCTTGAATATCAGCCCCTGATTATCTCACCTTGAATATCTGTCCCTGAGTAACACACCTTGAATATCTGTCCCGGAGTATTTCACCTTCAATATCTGTCCCTGAGCAGCTCACCTTGAATATCTACCCCTGAGTATCTCACCTTGAATAACAGCCCCTGAATATCTCACTGTGAATATCAGCCCTGAGCTGCGCACCTTGAATATCTACCCCTGAGTATCTCACCCTGAATATCAGCCCTGAGTATCTCACCTTGAATATCTGGCCCTGAATACCTATCCTTGAACATTAGCCCCTGATTATCGCACCTTAAATATCTGTCCCTGAGTATCTCACCTTTAATGTCTGACCTGAGTATCTCACCTTGAATATCTGCCCAAGAATATCTCACCTTGAATATCAGCCCCTGAGTATCTCACCTTCAATATATACCCCTGAGTATTTCACCTTGAATATCTGCCCCTGAGTATCTCACCTTGAATATTTGTCCCTGAGTATCTCACCTTGAATATCTGTCCCTGCGTATCACACCTTGAATACCTGCCCCTGAGTACCTGATGTTGAATATCTACAATGAGTATATCACCTTGAATATCTGCCGCTGAGTATATCACCATGAATATCAGGCCCTGAGTATCTCACCTTCAATATCAGCCCCATAGTATCTCACCTTTAATATCTGACCTGAGTATCTCACCTTGAATATCTGCCCCTGAGTATATCACCGTGAATATCAGCCCCTGAGTATCTCACCTTGAATACCTGCCCCTGAGTATCCCACCTTGAATATCAGCCCCTGATTATCTCACCTTGAATATCTGTCCCTGAGTAACACACCTTGAATATCTGTCCCGGAGTATTTCACCTTGAATAACAGCCCCTGAATATCTCACTGTGAATATCAGCCCTGAGCTGCGCACCTTGAATATCTACCCCTGAGTATCTCACCCTGAATATCAGCCCTGAGTATCTCACCTTGAATATCTGGCCCTGAATACCTATCCTTGAACATTAGCCCCTGATTATCGCACCTTAAATATCTGTCCCTGAGTATCTCACCTTTAATGTCTGACCTGAGTATCTCACCTTGAATATCTGCCCAAGAATATCTCACCTTGAATATCAGCCCCTGAGTTTCTTACCTTCAATATATACCCCTGAGCATCTCACCTTGAATATCTGTCCCTGAGTATCTCACCTTGAATATTTGTCCTTGAGTATCTCACCTTGAATATCTGCCAAAGATTATCTCACCTTGAATATCAGCCCCTGAGTATCTCACCTTCAATATATACCCCTGAGTATCTCACCTTGAATATCTGTCCCTGAGTTTCTCACCTTGAATATTTGCCCCTGAGTATCTCATGTTGAATATCTGCCCTGAGTATCTCACCTTGAAAATCAGCCCTTAGTATCTGACCTTGAATATCTGTTCCTGGGTGTCTCACCTTGAATATGATCACCTGAGTGTCTCACCTTCGATATCTGCCCTGAGTGTCACACTTTGAATATCTGCCCCTGAGTAGCTGATGTTGAATATCTGCGATGAGTATCTCAACTTGAATATCTGCCCCTGAGAATTTCACCTTGTATATCTTCTCATGAGAAACCACCTTGCATACCAGCCCCTGTGTATCTCACCTTGAATATCTGCCCCTGAGTATCTCACCTCGAACATCTACCCCTGAGTATCTCACCTTGAATATATACCCCTGAGTATCTCACCTTGAATATCTGTCCCTGAGTATCTCACCTTGAATATCTGCCCCTGAGGACGTGATGTTGAATATCTACAATGAGAATCTCACCTTGAATATCTGCCCCTGAGTATATCACCGTGAATATCAGCCCCTGAGTATCTCACCTTCAATATCAGCACCATAGTATCTCACCCTTAATATCTGACCTCAGTATCTCACCTTGAATATCTGCCCCTGAGTATATCACCATGAATATCAGCCCCTGAGTATCTCACCTTGAATACCTGCCCCTGAGTATCTCACCTTGAATATCAGCCCCTGATTATCTCACCTTGAATATCTGTCCCTCAGTAACACACCTTGAATATCAGCCCCTGAGTATTTCACCTTCAATATCTGTCCCTGAGCATCTCACCTTGAATATCTACCCCTGAGTATCTCACCTTGAATAACAGCCCCTGAATATCTCACTGTGAATATCAGCCCTGAGCTGCTCACCTTGAATATCTACCCCTGAGTATCTCACCCTGAATATCAGCCCTGAGTACCTCACCTTGAATATCAGCTCCTGAGTATCTCAACTTGAATATCAGCCCTGAGTATCTCACCTTGAATATCTGGCCCTGAATACCTATCCTTGAACATTAGCCCCTGATTATCACACCTTAAATATCTGTCCCTGAGTATCTCACCTTTAATGTCTGACCTGAGTATCTCACCTTGAATATCTGCCCAAGAATATCTCACCTTGAATATCAGCCCCTGAGTATCTCACCTTCAATATATACCCCTGAGTATTTCACCTTGAATATCTGCCCCTGAGTATCTCACCTTGAATATTTGTCCCTGAGTATCTCACCTTGAATATCTGTCCCTGCGTATCACACCTTGAATACCTGCCCCTGAGTACCTGATGTTGAATATCTACAATGAGTATATCACCTTGAATATCTGCCGCTGAGTATATCACCATGAATATCAGGCCCTGAGTATCTCACCTTCAATATCAGCCCCATAGTATCTCACCTTTAATATCTGACCTGAGTATCTCACCTTGAATATCTGCCCCTGAGTATATCACCGTGAATATCAGCCCCTGAGTATCTCACCTTGAATACCTGCCCCTGAGTATCCCACCTTGAATATCAGCCCCTGATTATCTCACCTTGAATATCTGTCCCTGAGTAACACACCTTGAATATCTGTCCCGGAGTATTTCACCTTCAATATCTGTCCCTGAGCATCTCACCTTGAATATCTACCCCTGAGTATCTCACCTTGAATAACAGCCCCTGAATATCTCACTGTGAATATCAGCCCTGAGCTGCGCACCTTGAATATCTACCCCTGAGTATCTCACCCTGAATATCAGCCCTGAGTATCTCACCTTGAATATCAGCCCCTGAGTATCTCAACTTGAATATCAGCCCTGAGTATCTCACCTTGAATATCTGGCCCTGAATACCTATCCTTGAACATTAGCCCCTGATTATCGCACCTTAAATATCTGTCCCTGAGTATCTCACCTTTAATGTCTGACCTGAGTATCTCACCTTGAATATCTGCCCAAGAATATCTCACCTTGAATATCAGCCCCTGAGTTTCTTACCTTCAATATATACCCCTGAGCATCTCACCTTGAATATCTGTCCCTGAGTATCTCACCTTGAATATTTGTCCTTGAGTATCTCACCTTGAATATCTGCCAAAGATTATCTCACCTTGAATATCAGCCCCTGAGTATCTCACCTTCAATATATACCCCTGAGTATCTCACCTTGAATATCTGTCCCTGAGTTTCTCACCTTGAATATTTGCCCCTGAGTATCTCATGTTGAATATCTGCCCTGAGTATCTCACCTTGAAAATCAGCCCTTAGTATCTGACCTTGAATATCTGTTCCTGGGTGTCTCACCTTGAATATGATCACCTGAGTGTCTCACCTTCGATATCTGCCCTGAGTGTCACACTTTGAATATCTGCCCCTGAGTAGCTGATGTTGAATATCTGCGATGAGTATCTCAACTTGAATATCTGCCCCTGAGAATTTCACCTTGTATATCTTCTCATGAGAAACCACCTTGCATACCAGCCCCTGTGTATCTCACCTTGAATATCTGCCCCTGAGTATCTCACCTCGAACATCTACCCCTGAGTATCTCACCTTGAATATATACCCCTGAGTATCTCACCTTGAATATCTGTCCCTGAGTATCTCACCTTGAATATCTGCCCCTGAGGACCTGATGTTGAATATCTACAATGAGAATCTCACCTTGAATATCTGCCCCTGAGTATATCACCGTGAATATCAGCCCCTGAGTATCTCACCTTCAATATCAGCACCATAGTATCCCACCCTTAATATCTGACCTCAGTATCTCACCTTGAATATCTGCCCCTGAGTATATCACCATGAATATCAGCCCCTGAGTATCTCACCTTGAATACCTGCCCCTGAGTATCTCACCTTGAATATCAGCCCCTGATTATCTCACCTTGAATATCTGTCCCTGAGTAACACACCTTGAATATCAGCCCCTGAGTATTTCACCTTCAATATCTGTCCCTGAGCATCTCACCTTGAATATCTACCCCTGAGTATCTCACCTTGAATAACAGCCCCTGAATATCTCACTGTGAATATCAGCCCTGAGCTGCTCACCTTGAATATCTACCCCTGAGTATCTCACCCTGAATATCAGCCCTGAGTACCTCACCTTGAATATCAGCTCCTGAGTATCTCAACTTGAATATCAGCCCTGAGTATCTCACCTTGAATATCTGGCCCTGAATACCTATCCTTGAACATTAGCCCCTGATTATCACACCTTAAATATCTGTCCCTGAGTATCTCACCTTTAATGTCTGACATGAGTATCTCACCTTGAATATCTGCCCAAGAATATCTCACCTTGAATATCAGCCCCTGAGTATCTCACCTTCAATATATACCCCTGAGTATTTCACCTTGAATATCTGCCCCTGAGTATCTCACCTTCAATATATACCCCTGAGTATTTCACCTTGAATATCTGCCCCTGAGTATCTCACCTTGAATATTTGTCCCTGAGTATCTCACCTTGAATATCTGTCCCTGCGTATCACACCTTGAATACCTGCCCCTGAGTACCTGATGTTGAATATCTACAATGAGTATATCACCTTGAATATCTGCCGCTGAGTATATCACCATGAATATCAGGCCCTGAGTATCTCACCTTCAATATCAGCCCCATAGTATCTCACCTTTAATATCTGACCTGAGTATCTCACCTTGAATATCTGCCCCTGAGTATATCACCGTGAATATCAGCCCCTGAGTATCTCACCTTGAATACCTGCCCCTGAGTATCCCACCTTGAATATCAGCCCCTGATTATCTCACCTTGAATATCTGTCCCTGAGTAACACACCTTGAATATCTGTCCCGGAGTATTTCACCTTCAATATCTGTCCCTGAGCATCTCACCTTGAATATCTACCCCTGAGTATCTCACCTTGAATAACAGCCCCTGAATATCTCACTGTGAATATCAGCCCTGAGCTGCGCACCTTGAATATCTACCCCTGAGTATCTCAACTTGAATATCAGCCCTGAGTATCTCACCTTGAATATCTGGCCCTGAATACCTATCCTTGAACATTAGCCCCTGATTATCGCACCTTAAATATCTGTCCCTGAGTATCTCACCTTTAATGTCTGACCTGAGTATCTCACCTTGAATATCTGCCCAAGAATATCTCACCTTGAATATCAGCCCCTGAGTTTCTTACCTTCAATATATACCCCTGAGCATCTCACCTTGAATATCTGTCCCTGAGTATCTCACCTTGAATATTTGTCCTTGAGTATCTCACCTTGAATATCTGCCAAAGATTATCTCACCTTGAATATCAGCCCCTGAGTATCTCACCTTCAATATATACCCCTGAGTATCTCACCTTGAATATCTGTCCCTGAGTTTCTCACCTTGAATATTTGTCCCTGAGTATCTCACCTTGAATATCTGTCCCTGCGTATCACACCTTGAATATCTGCCCCTGAGTACCTGACGTTGAATATCTGCGATGAGTATCTCACCTTGAATATCAGCCCCTGAGTCTCTCTCCTTGAATATCTGCCTCTGAGTATCTCACTTTGAATATCAGCCCCTGAGTATCACACCTTGAATATCTGCCCCTGTGTATCTCACCTTGAATATCAGCCCCTGAGTATCTCAACTTGAATATCAGCCCTGAGTATCTCACCTTGAATATCTGGCCCTGAATACCTATCCTTGAACATTAGCCCCTGATTATCGCACCTTAAATATCTGTCCCTGAGTATCTCACCTTTCATGTCTGACCTGAGTATCTCACCTTGAATATCTGCCCAAGAATATCTCACCTTGAATATCAGCCACTGAGTTTCTTACCTTCAATATATACCCCTGAGCATCTCACCTTGAATATCTGTCCCTGAGTATCTCACCTTGAATATTTGTCCTTGAGTATCTCACCTTGAATATCTGCCAAAGATTATCTCACCTTGAATATCAGCCCCTGAGTATCTCACCTTCAATATATACCCCTGAGTATCTCACCTTGAATATCTGTCCCTGAGTTTCTCACCTTGAATATTTGTCCCTGAGTATCTCACCTTGAATATCTGTCCCTGCGTATCACACCTTGAATATCTGCCCCTGAGTACCTGACGTTGAATATCTGCGATGAGTATCTCACCTTGAATATCAGCCCCTGAGTCTCTCTCCTTGAATATCTGCCTCTGAGTATCTCACTTTGAATATCAGCCCCTGAGTATCACACCTTGAATATCTGCCCCTGTGTATATCACCTTGAATACCTGCTCCTGAGTATTTCACCTTGATTATTAGCCCCTGAATATCACACCTTGAATATCTGCCACTGAGTATCTCACCTTGAATATCTACCCCTGAGCATCTCACCTTGAATATCAGCCCCTGAGTATCTCACCTTCAATATCTGCCCTGAGTATCTCACATTCAATATCTGTCCCTGAGTATTCCACCTTGAATATCAGCCCCTGAGTATCTCACCTTGAATACGCACCCCTGAGTATCTCACGTTGAAAACCTGCCCGTGAGTATCTCACCTTGAATACCTGCCCCTGAGTATATACCTTGAATATCTGCCCCTGTGTATCACACCTTGAATATCTGCCCCTGAGTACCTGATGTTGAATATCTACAATGGGTATCTCACCTTAAATATCTGCCCCTGAGTCTATCACAGTGAATATCAGCCCCTGAGCATCTCACCTTCAATATCAGCCCCATAGTATCTCACCATTAATATCTCACCTGAGTATCTCACCTTGAATACCTGCCCCTGAGTATCTCACCTTGAATACCTGCCCATGAGTATCTCACCTTGAATATCAGCCCCTGATTATCTCACCTTGAATATCTGTCCCTGAGTAACACACTTTGAATATCTGTCCCTGCGTATTTCACCTTCAATATCTGTCCCTGAGCATCTCACCTTGAATATCTACCCCTGAGTATCTCACCTTGAATAACAGCCCCTGAATATCTCACTGCGAATATCGGCCCTGAGCTGCTCACTTTGAATATCTACCCCTGAGTATCTCACCCTGAATATCAGCCCTGAGTATCTCACCTTGAATATCAGCCGCTGAGTATCTCAACTTGAATATCTAGCCCTGAATACCTATCCTTGAACATTAGCCCCTGATTATCACACCTTAAATATCTGTCCCTGAGTATCTCACCTTTAATGTCTGACCTGAGTATCTCACCTTGAATATCTAGCCCTGAATACCTATCCTTGAACATTAGCCCCTGATTATCACACCTTAAATATCTGTCCCTGAGTATCTCACCTTTAATGTCTGACCTGAGTATCTCACCTTGAATATCTGCCCAAGAATATCTCACCTTGAATATCAGCCCCTGAGTATCTCACCTTCAATATATACCCCTGAGTATCTCACCTTGAATATTTGTCCCTGAGTATCTCACCTTGAATATCTGTCCCTGCGTATCACACCTTGAATATCTGCCCCTGAGTACCTGACGTTGAATATCTGCGATGAGTATCTCACCTTGAATATCAGCCCCTGAGTCTCTCAACTTGAATATCTGCCGCTGAGTATCTCACTTTGAATATCAGCCCCTGGGTATCACACCTTGAATATCTGCCCCTGTGTATATCACCTTGAATACCTGCCCCTGAGTATCTCACCTTGATTATTAGCCCCTGAATATCTCACCTTGAATATCTGCCACTGAGTATCTCACCTTGAATATCTACCCCTGAGCAACTCACCTTGAATATCAGCCCCTGAGTATCTCACCTTCAATATCTGCCCTGAGTATCTGACCTTCAATATCTGTCCCTGAGTATCTCACCTTCAATATCTGTCCCTGAGTATCTCACCTTCAATATCTGTCCCTGAGTATTCCACCTTGAATATCAGCCCCTGAGTATCTCACCTTGAATACGTGCCCCTGAGTATCTCACGTTGAAAACCTGTCCGAGAGTATCTCTCCTTGAATACCTGCCCCTGAGTAACTCACCTTGAATATCAGCCCCTGATGATCTCTCCTTGAATATCTGTCCCTGAGTATCTCACCTTGAATATCAGCCCCTGAATATCTCACCTTGTATATCAACCATGTGTATCTCTCCTTGAATAGCAGCCCCTGAGTATCTCAACTTGAATATCAGCCCTGAGTATCTCACCTTGAATATCTGCCACTGAATATCTTTCCTTGAACATTAGCCCCTGATTATCACACCTTAAATATCTGTCCCTGAGTATCTCACCTTTAATGTCTGGCCTGAGTATCTCACCTTCAATATCTGCCCCTGTGTATATCAACTTGAATATCAGCACCTGAGTATCTCACCTTGAATATCTACCCCTGAGTATCTCAACTTGAATATATACCCCTGAGTATCTCACCTTGAATATCTGTCCCTGAGTATCTCACCTTCAATATCAGCCCCTGAGTATCTCACCTTGAATATCTGCCCCTGAGTATCTCATGTTGAATATCTGCCCTGAACATCTCACCTTGAAAATCAGCCCTTAGTATCTCACCTTGAATATCTGTTCCTGGGTGTCTCACCTTGAATATGATCACCTGAGTGTCTCACCTTCGATATCTGCCCTGAGTGTCACACTTTGAATATCTGCCCCTGAGTAGCTGATGTTGAATATCTGCGATGAGTATCTCAACTTGAATATCTGCCCCTGAGAATTTCACCTTGTATATCTTCTCATGAGAAACCACCTTGCATACCAGCCCCTGTGTATCTCACCTTGAATATCTGCCCCTGAGTATCTCACCTCGAACATCTACCCCTGAGTATCTCACCTTGAATATATACCCCTGAGTATCTCACCTTGAATATCTGTCCCTGAGTATCTCACCTTGAATATCTGCCCCTGAGGACGTGATGTTGAATATCTACAATGAGAATCTCACCTTGAATATCTGCCCCTGAGTATATCACCGTGAATATCAGCCCCTGAGTATCTCACCTTCAATATCAGCACCATAGTATCTCACCCTTAATATCTGACCTCAGTATCTCACCTTGAATATCTGCCCCTGAGTATATCACCATGAATATCAGCCCCTGAGTATCTCACCTTGAATACCTGCCCCTGAGTATCTCACCTTGAATATCAGCCCCTGATTATCTCACCTTGAATATCTGTCCCTGAGTAACACACCTTGAATATCAGCCCCTGAGTATTTCACCTTCAATATCTGTCCCTGAGCATCTCACCTTGAATATCTACCCCTGAGTATCTCACCTTGAATAACAGCCCCTGAATATCTCACTGTGAATATCAGCCCTGAGCTGCTCACCTTGAATATCTACCCCTGAGTATCTCACCCTGAATATCAGCCCTGAGTACCTCACCTTGAATATCAGCTCCTGAGTATCTCAACTTGAATATCAGCCCTGAGTATCTCACCTTGAATATCTGGCCCTGAATACCTATCCTTGAACATTAGCCCCTGATTATCACACCTTAAATATCTGTCCCTGAGTATCTCACCTTTAATGTCTGACATGAGTATCTCACCTTGAATATCTGCCCAAGAATATCTCACCTTGAATATCAGCCCCTGAGTATCTCACCTTCAATATATACCCCTGAGTATTTCACCTTGAATATCTGCCCCTGAGTATCTCACCTTCAATATATACCCCTGAGTATTTCACCTTGAATATCTGCCCCTGAGTATCTCACCTTGAATATTTGTCCCTGAGTATCTCACCTTGAATATCTGTCCCTGCGTATCACACCTTGAATACCTGCCCCTGAGTACCTGATGTTGAATATCTACAATGAGTATATCACCTTGAATATCTGCCGCTGAGTATATCACCATGAATATCAGGCCCTGAGTATCTCACCTTCAATATCAGCCCCATAGTATCTCACCTTTAATATCTGACCTGAGTATCTCACCTTGAATATCTGCCCCTGAGTATATCACCGTGAATATCAGCCCCTGAGTATCTCACCTTGAATACCTGCCCCTGAGTATCCCACCTTGAATATCAGCCCCTGATTATCTCACCTTGAATATCTGTCCCTGAGTAACACACCTTGAATATCTGTCCCGGAGTATTTCACCTTCAATATCTGTCCCTGAGCATCTCACCTTGAATATCTACCCCTGAGTATCTCACCTTGAATAACAGCCCCTGAATATCTCACTGTGAATATCAGCCCTGAGCTGCGCACCTTGAATATCTACCCCTGAGTATCTCACCCTGAATATCAGCCCTGAGTATCTCACCTTGAATATCAGCCCCTGAGTATCTCAACTTGAATATCAGCCCTGAGTATCTCACCTTGAATATCTGGCCCTGAATACCTATCCTTGAACATTAGCCCCTGATTATCGCACCTTAAATATCTGTCCCTGAGTATCTCACCTTTAATGTCTGACCTGAGTATCTCACCTTGAATATCTGCCCAAGAATATCTCACCTTGAATATCAGCCCCTGAGTTTCTTACCTTCAATATATACCCCTGAGCATCTCACCTTGAATATCTGTCCCTGAGTATCTCACCTTGAATATTTGTCCTTGAGTATCTCACCTTGAATATCTGCCAAAGATTATCTCACCTTGAATATCAGCCCCTGAGTATCTCACCTTCAATATATACCCCTGAGTATCTCACCTTGAATATCTGTCCGAGTTTCTCACCTTGAATATTTGTCCCTGAGTATCTCACCTTGAATATCTGTCCCTGCGTATCACACCTTGAATATCTGCCCCTGAGTACCTGACGTTGAATATCTGTGATGAGTATCTCACCTTGAATATCAGCCCCTGAGTCTCTCTCCTTGAATATCTGCCTCTGAGTATCTCACTTTGAATATCAGCCCCTGAGTATCACACCTTGAATATCTGCCCCTGTGTATATCACCTTGAATACCTGCTCCTGAGTATTTCACCTTGATTATTAGCCCCTGAATATCACACCTTGAATATCTGCCACTGAGTATCTCACCTTGAATATCTACCCCTGAGCATCTCACCTTGAATATCAGCCCCTGAGTATCTCACCTTCAATATCTGCCCTGAGTATCTCACATTCAATATCTGTCCCTGAGTATTCCACCTTGAATATCAGCCCCTGAGTATCTCACCTTGAATACGCACCCCTGAGTATCTCACGTTGAAAACCTGCCCGTGAGTATCTCACCTTGAATACCTGCCCCTGAGTATATACCTTGAATATCTGCCCCTGCGTATCACACCTTGAATATCTGCCCCTGAGTACCTGATGTTGAATATCTACAATGGGTATCTCACCTTAAATATCTGCCCCTGAGTATATCACCGTGAATATCAGCCCCTGAGCATCTCACCTTCAATATCAGCCCCATAGTATCTCACCATTAATATCTCACCTGAGTATCTCACCTTGAATACCTGCCCCTGATTATCTCACCTTGAATACCTGCCCCTGAGTATCTCACCTTGAATATCAGCCCCTGATTATCTCACCTTGAATATCTGTCCCTGAGTAACACACTTTGAATATCTGTCCCTGCGTATTTCACCTTCAATATCTGTCCCTGAGCATCTCACCTTGAATATCTACCCCTGAGTATCTCACCTTGAATAACAGCCCCTGAATATCTCACTGCGAATATCGGCCCTGAGCTGCTCACTTTGAATATCTACCCCTGAGTATCTCACCCTGAATATCAGCCCTGAGTATCTCACCTTGAATATCAGCCGCTGAGTATCTCAACTTGAATATCTAGCCCTGAATACCTATCCTTGAACATTAGCCCCTGATTATCACACCTTAAATATCTGTCCCTGAGTATCTCACCTTTAATGTCTGACCTGAGTATCTCACCTTGAATATCTAGCCCTGAATACCTATCCTTGAACATTAGCCCCTGATTATCACACCTTAAATATCTGTCCCTGAGTATCTCACCTTTAATGTCTGACCTGAGTATCTCACCTTGAATATCTGCCCAAGAATATCTCACCTTGAATATCAGCCCCTGAGTATCTCACCTTCAATATATACCCCTGAGTATCTCACCTTGAATATTTGTCCCTGAGTATCTCACCTTGAATATCTGTCCCTGCGTATCACACCTTGAATATCTGCCCCTGAGTACCTGACGTTGAATATCTGCGATGAGTATCTCACCTTGAATATCAGCCCCTGAGTCTCTCAACTTGAATATCTGCCGCTGAGTATCTCACTTTGAATATCAGCCCCTGGGTATCACACCTTGAATATCTGCCCCTGTGTATATCACCTTGAATACCTGCCCCTGAGTATCTCACCTTGATTATTAGCCCCTGAATATCTCACCTTGAATATCTGCCACTGAGTATCTCACCTTGAATATCTACCCCTGAGCAACTCACCTTGAATATCAGCCCCTGAGTATCTCACCTTCAATATCTGCCCTGAGTATCTGACCTTCAATATCTGTCCCTGAGTATCTCACCTTCAATATCTGTCCCTGAGTATCTCACCTTCAATATCTGTCCCTGAGTATTCCACCTTGAATATCAGCCCCTGAGTATCTCACCTTGAATACGTGCCCCTGAGTATCTCACGTTGAAAACCTGTCCGAGAGTATCTCTCCTTGAATACCTGCCCCTGAGTAACTCACCTTGAATATCAGCCCCTGATGATCTCTCCTTGAATATCTGTCCCTGAGTATCTCACCTTGAATATCAGCCCCTGAATATCTCACCTTGTATATCAACCATGTGTATCTCTCCTTGAATAGCAGCCCCTGAGTATCTCAACTTGAATATCAGCCCTGAGTATCTCACCTTGAATATCTGCCACTGAATATCTTTCCTTGAACATTAGCCCCTGATTATCACACCTTAAATATCTGTCCCTGAGTATCTCACCTTTAATGTCTGGCCTGAGTATCTCACCTTCAATATCTGCCCCTGTGTATATCAACTTGAATATCAGCACCTGAGTATCTCACCTTGAATATCTACCCCTGAGTATCTCAACTTGAATATATACCCCTGAGTATCTCACCTTGAATATCTGTCCCTGAGTATCTCACCTTCAATATCAGCCCCTGAGTATCTCACCTTGAATATCTGCCCCTGAGTATCTCATGTTGAATATCTGCCCTGAGTATCTCACCTTGAAAATCAGCCCTTAGTATCTCACCTTGAATATCTGTTCCTGGGTGTCTCACCTTGAATATGATCACCTGAGTGTCTCACCTTCGATATCTGCCCTGAGTGTCACACTTTGAATATCTGCCCCTGAGTAGCTGATGTTGAATATCTGCGATGAGTATCTCAACTTGAATATCTGCCCCTGAGAATTTCACCTTGTATATCTTCTCATGAGAAACCACCTTGCATACCAGCCCCTGTGTATCTCACCTTGAATATCTGCCCCTGAGTATCTCACCTCGAACATCTACCCCTGAGTATCTCACCTTGAATATATACCCCTGAGTATCTCACCTTGAATATCTGTCCCTGAGTATCTCACCTTGAATATCTGCCCCTGAGGACCTGATGTTGAATATCTACAATGAGAATCTCACCTTGAATATCTGCCCCTGAGTATATCACCGTGAATATCAGCCCCTGAGTATCTCACCTTCAATATCAGCACCATAGTATCTCACCCTTAATATCTGACCTCAGTATCTCACCTTGAATATCTGCCCCTGAGTATATCACCATGAATATCAGCCCCTGAGTATCTCACCTTGAATACCTGCCCCTGAGTATCTCACCTTGAATATCAGCCCCTGATTATCTCACCTTGAATATCTGTCCCTGAGTAACACACCTTGAATATCAGCCCCTGAGTATTTCACCTTCAATATCTGTCCCTGAGCATCTCACCTTGAATATCTACCCCTGAGTATCTCACCTTGAATAACAACCCCTGAATATCTCACTGTGAATATCAGCCCTGAGCTGCTCACCTTGAATATCTACCCCTGAGTATCTCACCCTGAATATCAGCCCTGAGTACCTCACCTTGAATATCAGCTCCTGAGTATCTCAACTTGAATATCAGCCCTGAGTATCTCACCTTGAATATCTGGCCCTGAATACCTATCCTTGAACATTAGCCCCTGATTATCACACCTTAAATAGCTGTCCCTGAGTATCTCACCTTTAATGTCTGACCTGAGTATCTCACCTTGAATATCTGCCCAAGAATATCTCACCTTGAATATCAGCCCCTGAGTATCTCACCTTCAATATATACCCCTGAGTATTTCACCTTGAATATCTGCCCCTGAGTATCTCACCTTGAATATTTGTCCCTGAGTATCTCACCTTGAATATCTGCCCCTGAGTACCTGATGTTGAATATCTACAATGAGTATATCACCTTGAATATCTGCCGCTGAGTATATCACCATGAATATCAGGCCCTGAGTATCTCACCTTCAATATCAGCCCCATAGCATCTCACCTTTAATATCTGACCTGAGTATCTCACCTTGAATATCTGCCCCTGAGTATATCACCGTGAATATCAGCCCCTGAGTATCTCACCTTGAATACCTGCCCCTGAGTATCCCACCTTGAATATCAGCCCCTGATTATCTCACCTTGAATATCTGTCCCTGAGTAACACACCTTGAATATCTGTCCCGGAGTATTTCACCTTCAATATCTGTCCCTGAGCATCTCACCTTGAATATCTACCCCTGAGTATCTCACCTTGAATAACAGCCCCTGAATATCTCACTGTGAATATCAGCCCTGAGCTGCGCACCTTGAATATCTACCCCTGAGTATCTCACCCTGAATATCAGCCCTGAGTATCTCACCTTGAATATCAGCCCCTGAGTATCTCAACTTGAATATCAGCCCTGAGTATCTCACCTTGAATATCTGGCCCTGAATACCTATCCTTGAACATTAGCCCCTGATTATCGCACCTTAAATATCTGTCCCTGAGTATCTCACCTTTAATGTCTGACCTGAGTATCTCACCTTGAATATCTGCCCAAGAATATCTCACCTTGAATATCAGCCCCTGAGTTTCTTACCTTCAATATATACCCCTGAGCATCTCACCTTGAATATCTGTCCCTGAGTATCTCACCTTGAATATTTGTCCTTGAGTATCTCACCTTGAATATCTGCCAAAGATTATCTCACCTTGAATATCAGCCCCTGAGTATCTCACCTTCAATATATACCCCTGAGTATCTCACCTTGAATATCTGTCCCTGAGTATCTCACCTTGAATATCTGTCCCTGCGTATCACACCTTGAATACCTGCCCCTGAGTACCTGACGTTGAATATCTGCGATGAGTATCTCACCTTGAATATCAGCCCCTGAGTCTCTCTCCTTGAATATCTGCCCCTGTGTATATCACCTTGAATACCTGCTCCTGAGTATTTGACCTTGATTATTAGCCCCTGAATATCACACCTTGAATATCTGCCACTGAGTATCTCACCTTGAATATCAGCCCCTGAGTATCTCACCTTCAATATCTGACCTTCAATATCTGTCCCTGAGTATCTCACCTTCAATATCTGTCGCTGAGTATCTCACATTCAATATCTGTCCCTGAGTATTCCACCTTGAATATCAGCCCCTGAGTATCTCACCTTGAATACGCACCCCTGAGTATCTCACGTTGAAAACCTGCCCGTGAGTATCTCACCTTGAATACCTGCCCCTGAGTATCTCACCTTGAATATCTGCCCCTGCATATCACACCTTGAATATCTGCCCCTGAGTACCTGATGTTGAATATCTACAATGGGTATCTCACCTTGAATATCTGCCCCTGAGTATATCACCGTGAATACCAGCCCCTGAGCATCTCACCTTCAATATCAGCCCCATAGTATCTC
This sequence comes from Somniosus microcephalus, assembly GCF_052327205.1. Lineage (NCBI taxonomy): Eukaryota > Metazoa > Chordata > Chondrichthyes > Squaliformes > Somniosidae > Somniosus > Somniosus microcephalus. The sequence continues at coordinate 9,980,280 of NC_140991.1, read as the reverse complement.
ACCATTAATATCTCACCTGAGTATCTCACCTTGAATACCTGCCCCTGAGTATCTCACCTTGAATACCTGCCCCTGAGTATCTCACCTTGAATATCAGCCCCTGATTATCTCACCTTGAATATCTGTCCCTGAGTAACACACTTTGAATATCTGTCCCTGCGTATTTCACCTTCAATATCTGTCCCTGAGCATCTCACCTTGAATATCTACCCCTGAGTATCTCACCTTGAATAACAGCCCCTGAATATCTCACTGCGAATATCGGCCCTGAGCTGCTCACCTTGAATATCTACCCCTGAGTATCTCACCCTGAATATCAGCCCTGAGTATCTCACCTTGAATATCAGCCGCTGAGTATCTCAACTTGAATATCAGCCCTGAGTATCTCACCTTGAATATCTAGCCCTGAATACATATCCTTGAACATTAGCCCCTGATTATCACACCTTAAATATCTGTCCCTGAGTATCTCACCTTTAATGTCTGACCTGAGTATCTCACCTTGAATATCTGCCCAAGAATATCTCACCTTGAATATCAGCCCCTGAGTATCTCACCTTCAATATATACACCTGAGTATCTCACCTTGAATATCTGTCCCTGAGTATCTCACCTTGAATATTTGTCCCTGAGTATCTCACCTTGAATATCTGTCCCTGCGTATCGCACCTTGAATATCTGCCCCTGAGTACCAGACGTTGAATATCTGCGATGAGTATCTCACCTTGATTATCAGCCCCTGAGTCTCTCAACTTGAATATCTGCCGCTGAGTATCTCACTTTGAATATCAGCCCCTGGGTATCACACCTTGAATATCTGCCCCTGTGTATATCACCTTGAATACCTGCCCCTGAGTATCTCACCTTGAATATCTGCCACTGAGTATCTCACCTTGAATATCTACCCCTGAGCAACTCACCTTGAATATCAGCCCCTGAGTATCTCACCTTCAATATCTGCCCTGAGTATCTGACCTTCAATATCTGTCCCTGAGTATCTCACCATCAATATCTGTCCCTGAGTATCTCACCTTCAATATCTGTCCCTGAGTATTCCACCTTGAATATCAGCCCCTGAGTATCTCACCTTGAATACGTGCCCCTGAGTATCTCACGTTGAAAACCTGTCCGAGAGTATCTCACCTTGAATACCTGCCCCGGAGTAACTCACCTTGAATATCAGCCCCTGGTGATCTCTCCTTGAATATCTGTCCCTGAGTAACACACCTTGAATATCTGTCCCTGAGTATTTCACCTTCAATATCTGTCCCTGAGCATCTCACCTTGAATATCTACCCCAGAGTATCTCACCTTGAATATCAGCCCCTGAATATCTCACCGTGAATATCAGCCCTGAGCTTCTCACCTTAAATATCTACCCCTGAGTATCTCACCTTGAATATCAGCCCCTGAATATCTCACCTTGTATATCAACCATGTGTATCTCTCCTTGAATAGCAGCCCCTGAGTATCTCTCCTTCAATATCAGCCCCTGAGTATCTCACCTTGAATATCTGTTCCTGGGTATCTCACCTTGAATGTTAGCCCTGAGTATCTCACCTTGAATATCTGACACTGAATATCTCACCTTGAATATCTGTCCCTGAGTATCTCACCTTCAATATCTGCCCTGAGCATCTCACCTTCAATGTCTGCCCTGAGTATCTCACCTTGAATAATGGCCCCTGAGTATCTCACCTTGAATATCTGCCCCTGAGTATGTCACCTTGAATATCAGTCCCGGAGTATCTCATCTCGAATATCTGCCCCTGAGTATCTCACCTTGAATATCTGCCCCTGAGTATCTCACCTTGAATATCTGCCCCTGTGTATCTCATGTTGAATATCTGTCCCTGATTACCTCACATTGAATATCTGTCCCTGAGTAACACACCTTGAACATCAGGCCCTGAGTATCTCACCCTGAATATCTGCCCCTGAGTATCTCACCTTGAATAACTACCCCTCAGTATCTGACCTTGAATACCTGCACCTGAGTACCTCACCTTGAATATCTGCCCCTGAGCATCTCATCTTGAATATCAGCCCCTGAATATCTCACCTTGATTATTAGCCCCTGAATATCTTACATTGAATATCAGCCTCTGAGTATCTCACCTTGAATGTCAGCCCCTGAGTATCTCGCCTTGAATATCAGCCCCTGCATATCTCACCTTGAATACCTGCACCTGAGTATCTCACCTTGAATATCAGCCCCTGAGTATCTCACCTTGAATAGCAGCCCCTGCATATCTCACCTTGAATATCTACCCCTGAGTATCTCACCTTGAATATCAGCCTCTGAGTATCTCACCTTGAATATCAGCCCCTGAGTATCTCAACTTGATTATTAGCCCCTGAATATATCACATTGAATATCTGCCACTGAGTATCTCACCTTGAATATCTACCCCTGAGTAACTCACCTTGAATATCAGCCCCTGAGTATTTCACCTTGAATATCTGTCCCTGAGTATCTCACCCTCAATATCTGCCCTGAGTATCTCACCTTCAATATCTGTCCCTGAGTATCTCACCTTCAATATCTGCCCCTGGGTATCTCACCTTGATGTTAGCCCTGAGTGTCTCACCTTGAATGTCTGCCCCTGAGTATATCACTGTGAATATCAGCCCCTGAGTATCTCACCTTCAATATCAGCCCCTGAGTATCTCGCCTTGAATATCTGTTCCTGGGTATCTCACCTTGATGTTAGCCCTGAGTATCTCACCTTGAATATCTGACACTGAATATCTCACCTTGAATATCTGTCCCTGAGTATCTCACCTTGAATATCTGCCCCTGAGTATGTCACCCTGAATATCAGGCCCTGAGTATCTCACCCTGAATATCTGTCCCTGAGTATCTGACCTTGAATATCTACCCCTGAGTATCTCACCTTGAATATCAGCCCCAGAGTAACTCACCTTGAATGACAGCCCCTGCATATCTCAGCTTGAATACCTGCAGCTGAGTATCTCACCTTGAATATCTGCCCCTGAGAATCTAACCTTGAGTATCCTCCCCTCAATAGCTCACCTTGATTATTAGCCCCTGAATATCTTACATGGAATATCAGCCTCTGAGTATCTCACCTTGAATATCAGCCCCTGCATATCTCACCTTGAATATCTACCCCGGAGTATCTCACCTTGAGTATCAGCCTCTGAGTATCTCACCTTGATTATTAGCCCCTGAATATCTCACATTGAATATCTGCCACTGAGTATCTCACCTAGAATATCTGCCCCTGAATATCTCACCTTGAATATCCGCACCTGATTATCTCACCTTGAATTTCTGTCCCTGAGTATCTCACCTTCAATATCTGCCCTGAGTATCTCACCTTCAATATATGTCCCTGAGTATCTCACCTTCAATATCTGCCCCTGAGTATCTCACCTTGAATATCTGCCCCTGTGCATCTCACCTTGAATATCTGTCCCTGAGTATCTCACATTGAATATCTGTCCCTGAGTAACACACTTTGAATATCAGTCCCGGAGTATCTCACCCTGAATATCTGTCCCTGAGTATCTCACCTTGAATATCTACCCCTGAGTATCTCACCTTGAATATCAGCCCCTGAGTATCTCACCTTGAATATCAGCCCCTGCATATCTCACCTTGAATACCTGCACCTGAGTATCTCACCTTGAATATCTGCCCCTGAGAATCTCCCCTTGAATATCAGCCCCTGAATATCTCACCTTGATTATTAGCCCCTGAATATCTTACATTGAATATCAGCCTCTGAGTATCTCACTTTGAATATCAGCCCCAGAGTATCTCACCTTGAATATCAGCCCCTGCATATCTCACCTTGAATACCTGCACCTGAGTATCTCACCTTGAATATCAGCCCCTGAGTATCTCATCTTGAATATCAGCCCCTGCACATCTCACCTTGAATATCTACCCCTCAGTATCTCACCTTGATTATTAGCCCCTGAATATCTCACATTGAATATCTGCCAGTGAGTATCTCACCTTGAATATCTACCCCTGAGTAACTCACCTTGAATATCAGCCCCTGAGTATCTCACCTAGAATATCTGCCCCTGAATATCTCACCTTGAATATCAGCCCCTGATTATCTCACCTTGAATATCTGTCCCTGAATATCTCACCTTCAATATCTGCCCCTGAGTATCTCACCTTCAATATCTGTCCCTGAGTATCTCACCTTGAATATCTGTCTCTGAGTATTTCACCTTGAATATCAGCCCCTGAGTATCTCACCTTGAATATTTACCCCTGCGTATCTCTACCTTGAATGTCTGCCCCTGAGTATCTCACCTTGAATACCTGCCCCTGAGTATCTCACCTTGAATATCAGCCCCTGATTATCTCACCTTCAATATCTGTCCCTGAGCATCTCACCTTCAATATCTACCCCTGGGTATCTCACCTTGAATATCAGTCCCGGAGTATCTCACCCTGAATATCTGTCCCTGAGTATCTCACCTTGAATATCTACCCCTGAGTATCTCACCTTGAATATCAGCCCCTGAGTATCTCACCTTGAATATCAGCCCCTGCATATCTCACCTTGAATACCTGCACCTGAGTATCTCACCTTGAATATCTGCCCCTGAGAATCTCCCCTTGAATATCAGCCCCTGAATATCTCACCTTGATTATTAGCCCCTGAATATCTTACATTGAATATCAGCCTCTGAGTATCTCACTTTGAATATCAGCCCCAGAGTATCTCACCTTGAATATCAGCCCCTGCATATCTCACCTTGAATACCTGCACCTGAGTATCTCACCTTGAATATCAGCCCCTGAGTATCTCATCTTGAATATCAGCCCCTGCACATCTCACCTTGAATATCTACCCCTGAGTATCTCACCTTGATTATTAGCCCCTGAATATCTCACATTGAATATCTGCCAGTGAGTATCTCACCTTGAATATCTACCCCTGAGTAACTCACCTTGAATATCAGCCCCTGAGTATCTCACCTAGAATATCTGCCCCTGAATATCTCACCTTGAATATCAGCCCCTGATTATCTCACCTTGAATATCTGTCCCTGAGTATCTCACCTTCAATATCTGCCCCTGAGTATCTCACCTTCAATATCTGTCCCTGAGTATCTCACCTTGAATATCTGTCTCTGAGTATTTCACCTTGAATATCAGCCCCTGAGTATCTCACCTTGAATATTTACCCCTGCGTATCTCTACCTTGAATGTCTGCCCCTGAGTATCTCACCTTGAATACCTGCCCCTGAGTATCTCACCTTGAATATCAGCCCCTGATTATCTCACCTTCAATATCTGTCCCTGAGCATCTCACCTTCAATATCTACCCCTGGGTATCTCACCTTGAATATCAGCCCCTGAATATCTCACCTTGAATATCTGCCCCTGAGTATATCTCCGTGAATATCAGCCCCTGAGTATCTCACCTTCAATATCAGCACCATAGTATCTCACCCTTAATATCTGCCACTGAATATCTTTCCTTGAACATTAGCCCCTGATTATCACACCTTAAATATCTGTCCCTGAGTATCTCACCTTTAATGTCTGGCCTGAGTATCTCACCTTCAATATCTGCCCCTGTGTATATCAACTTGAATATCAGCACCTGAGTATCTCACCTTGAATATCTACCCCTGAGTATCTCAACTTGAATATATACCCCTGAGTATCTCACCTTGAATATCTGTCCCTGAGTATCTCACCTTCAATATCAGCCCCTGAGTATCTCACCTTGAATATCTGCCCCTGAGTATCTCATGTTGAATATCTGCCCTGAGTATCTCACCTTGAAAATCAGCCCTTAGTATCTCACCTTGAATATCTGTTCCTGGGTGTCTCACCTTGAATATGATCACCTGAGTGTCTCACCTTCGATATCTGCCCTGAGTGTCACACTTTGAATATCTGCCCCTGAGTAGCTGATGTTGAATATCTGCGATGAGTATCTCAACTTGAATATCTGCCCCTGAGAATTTCACCTTGTATATCTTCTCATGAGAAACCACCTTGCATACCAGCCCCTGTGTATCTCACCTTGAATATCTGCCCCTGAGTATCTCACCTCGAACATCTACCCCTGAGTATCTCACCTTGAATATATACCCCTGAGTATCTCACCTTGAATATCTGTCCCTGAGTATCTCACCTTGAATATCTGCCCCTGAGGACCTGATGTTGAATATCTACAATGAGAATCTCACCTTGAATATCTGCCCCTGAGTAAAACACCGTGAATATCAGCCCCTGAGTATCTCACCTTCAATATCAGCACCTTAGTATCTCACCCTTAATATCTGACCTCAGTATCTCACCTTGAATATCTGCCCCTGAGTATATCACCATGAATATCAGCCCCTGAGTATCTCACCTTGAATACCTGCCCCTGAGCTGCTCACCTTGAATATCTACCCCTGAGTATCTCACCCTGAATATCAGCCCTGAGTACCTCACCTTGAATATCAGCTCCTGAGTATCTCAACTTGAATATCAGCCCTGAGTATCTCACCTTGAATATCTGGCCCTGAATACCTATCCTTGAACATTAGCCCCTGATTATCACACCTTAAATATCTGTCCCTGAGTATCTCACCTTTAATGTCTGACCTGAGTATCTCACCTTGAATATCTGCCCAAGAATATCTCACCTTGAATATCAGCCCCTGAGTATCTCACCTTCAATATATACCCCTGAGTATTTCACCTTGAATATCTGCCCCTGAGTATCTCACCTTGAATATTTGTCCCTGAGTATCTCACCTTGAATATCTGTCCCTGCATATCACACCTTGAATACCTGCCCCTGAGTACCTGATGTTGAATATCTACAATGAGTATATCACCTTGAATATCTGCCGCTGAGTATATCACCATGAATATCAGGCCCTGAGTATCTCACCTTCAATATCAGCCCCATAGTATCTCACCTTTAATATCTGACCTGAGTATCTCACCTTGAATATCTGCCCCTGAGTATATCACCGTGAATATCAGCCCCTGAGTATCTCACCTTGAATACCTGCCCCTGAGTATCCCACCTTGAATATCAGCCCCTGATTATCTCACCTTGAATATCTGTCCCTGAGTAACACACCTTGAATATCTGTCCCGGAGTATTTCACCTTCAATATCTGTCCCTGAGCATCTCACCTTGAATATCTACCCCTGAGTATCTCACCTTGAATAACAGCCCCTGAATATCTCACTGTGAATATCAGCCCTGAGCTGCGCACCTTGAATATCTACCCCTGAGTATCTCACCCTGAATATCAGCCCTGAGTATCTCACCTTGAATATCAGCCCCTGAGTATCTCAACTTGAATATCAGCCCTGAGTATCTCACCTTGAATATCTGGCCCTGAATACCTATCCTTGAACATTAGCCCCTGATTATCGCACCTTAAATATCTGTCCCTGAGTATCTCACCTTTAATGTCTGACCTGAGTATCTCACCTTGAATATCTGCCCAAGAATATCTCACCTTGAATATCAGCCCCTGAGTTTCTTACCTTCAATATATACCCCTGAGCATCTCACCTTGAATATCTGTCCCTGAGTATCTCACCTTGAATATTTGTCCTTGAGTATCTCACCTTGAATATCTGCCAAAGATTATCTCACCTTGAATATCAGCCCCTGAGTATCTCACCTTCAATATATACCCCTGAGTATCTCACCTTGAATATCTGTCCCTGAGTTTCTCACCTTGAATATTTGTCCCTGAGTATCTCACCTTGAATATCTGTCCCTGCGTATCACACCTTGAATATCTGCCCCTGAGTACCTGACGTTGAATATCTGCGATGAGTATCTCACCTTGAATATCAGCCCCTGAGTCTCTCTCCTTGAATATCTGCCTCTGAGTATCTCACTTTGAATATCAGTCCCTGAGTATCACACCTTGAATATCTGCCCCTGTGTATATCACCTTGAATACCTGCCCCTGAGTATTTCACCTTGATTATTAGCCCCTGAATATCACACCTTGAATATCTGCCACTGAGTATCTCACCTTGAATATCTACCCCTGAGCATCTCACCTTGAATATCAGCCCCTGAGTATCTCACCTTCAATATCTGCCCTGAGTATCTGACCTTCAATATCTGTCCCTGAGTATCTCACCTTCAATATCTGTCCCTGAGTATCTCACATTCAATATCTGTCCCTGAGTATTCCACCTTGAATATCAGCCCCTGAGTATCTCACCTTGAATACGCACCCCTGAGTATCTCACGTTGAAAACCTGCCCGTGAGTATCTCACCTTGAATACCTGCCCCTGAGTATCTCACCTTGAATATCTGCCCCTGCGTATCGCACCTTGAATATCTGCCCCTGAGTACCTGATGTTAAATATCTACAATGGGTATCTCACCTTGAATATCTGCCCCTGAGTATATCACCGTGAATATCAGCCCCTGAGCATCTCACCTTCAATATCAGCCCCATAGTATCTCACCATTAATATCTCACCTGAGTATCTCACCTTGAATACCTGCCCCTGAGTATCTCACCTTGAATACCTGCCCCTGAGTATCTCACCTTGAATATCAGCCCCTGATTATCTCACCTTGAATATCTGTCCCTGAGTAACACACTTTGAATATCTGTCCCTGCGTATTTCACCTTCAATATCTGTCCCTGAGCATCTCACCTTGAATATCTACCCCTGAGTATCTCACCTTGAATAACAGCCCCTGAATATCTCACTGCGAATATCGGCCCTGAGCTGCTCACCTTGAATATCTACCCCTGAGTATCTCACCCTGAATATCAGCCCTGAGTATCTCACCTTGAATATCAGCCGTTGAGTATCTCAACTTGAATATCTAGCCCTGAATACCTATCCTTGAACATTAGCCCTGATAATCACACCTTAAATATCTGTCCCTGAGTATCTCACCTTTAATGTCTGACCTGAGTATCTCACCTTGAATATCTAGCCCTGAATACCTATCCTTGAACATTAGCCCCTGATTATCACACCTTAAATATCTGTCCCTGAGTATCTCACCTTTAATGTCTGACCTGAGTATCTCACCTTGAATATCTGCCCAAGAATATCTCACCTTGAATATATACCCCTGAGTATCTCACCTTGAATATCTGTCCCTGAGTATCTCACCTTGAATATCTACCCCTGAGTATCTCACCCTGAATATCAGCCCTGAGTATCTCACCTTGAATATCAGCCCCTGAGTATCTCAACTTGAATATCAGCCCTGAGTATCTCTCCTTGAATATCTAGCCCTGAATACCTATCCTTGAACATTAGCCCCTGATTATCACACCTTAAATATCTGTCCCTGAGTATCTCACCTTTAATGTCTGACCTGAGTATCTCACCTTGAATATCTGCCCAAGAATATCTCACCTTGAATATCAGCCCCTGAGTATCTCACCTTCAATATATACCCCTGAGTATCTCACCTTGAATATCTGTCCCTGAGTATCTCACCTTGAATATTTGTCCCTGAGTATCTCACCTTGAATATCTGTCCCTGCGTATCACACCTTGAATATCTGCCCCTGAGTACCTGACGTTGAATATCTGCGATGAGTATCTCACCTTGAATATCAGCCCCTGAGTCTCTCAACTTGAATATCTGCCGCTGAGTATCTCACTTTGAATATCAGCCCCTGGGTATCACACCTTGAATATCTGCCCCTGTGTATATCACCTTGAATACCTGCCCCTGAGTATCTCACCTTGATTATTAGCCCCTGAATATCTCACCTTGAATATCTGCCACTGAGTATCTCACCTTGAATATCTACCCCTGAGCAACTCACCTTGAATATCAGCCCCTGAGTATCTCACCTTCAATATCTGCCCTGAGTATCTGACCTTCAATATCTGTCCCTGAGTATCTCACCTTCAATATCTGTCCCTGAGTATCTCACCTTCAATATCTGTCCCTGAGTATTCCACCTTGAATATCAGCCCCTGAGTATCTCACCTTGAATACGTGCCCCTGAGTATCTGACGTTGAAAACCTGTCCGAGAGTATCTCACCTTGAATACCTGCCCCTGAGTAACTCACCTTGAATATCAGCCCCTGATGATCTCTCCTTGAATATCTGTCCCTGAGTAACACACCTTGAATATCTGTCCCTGAGTATTTCACCTTCAATATCTGTCCCTGAGCATCTCACCTTGAATATCTACCCCAGAGTATCTCACCTTGAATATCAGCCCCTGAATATCTCACCGTGAATATCAGCCCTGAGCTTCTCACCTTAAATATCTACCCCTGAGTATCTCACCTTGAATATCAGCCCCTGAATATCTCACCTTGTATATCAACCATGTGTATCTCTCCTTGAATAGCAGCCCCTGAGTATCTCAACTTGAATATCAGCCCTGAGTATCTCACCTTGAATATCTGCCACTGAATATCTTTCCTTGAACATTAGCCCCTGATTATCACACCTTAAATATCTGTCCCTGAGTATCTCACCTTTAATGTCTGGCCTGAGTATCTCACCTTCAATATCTGCCCCTGTGTATATCAACTTGAATATCAGCACCTGAGTATCTCACCTTGAATATCTACCCCTGAGTATCTCAACTTGAATATATACCCCTGAGTATCTCACCTTGAATATCTGTCCCTGAGTATCTCACCTTCAATATCAGCCCCTGAGTATCTCACCTTGAATATCTGCCCCTGAGTATCTCATGTTGAATATCTGCCCTGAGTATCTCACCTTGAAAATCAGCCCTTAGTATCTCACCTTGAATATCTGTTCCTGGGTGTCTCACCTTGAATATGATCACCTGAGTGTCTCACCTTTGATATCTGCCCTGAGTGTCACACTTTGAATATCTGCCCCTGAGTAGCTGATGTTGAATATCTGCGATGAGTATCTCAACTTGAATATCTGCCCCTGAGAATTTCACCTTGTATATCTTCTCATGAGAAACCACCTTGCATACCAGCCCCTGTGTATCTCACCTTGAATATCTGCCCCTGAGTATCTCACCTCGAACATCTACCCCTGAGTATCTCACCTTGAATATATACCCCTGAGTATCTCACCTTGAATATCTGTCCCTGAGTATCTCACCTTGAATATCTGCCCCTGAGGACCTGATGTTGAATATCTACAATGAGAATCTCACCTTGAATATCTGCCCCTGAGTATATCACCGTGAATATCAGCCCCTGAGTATCTCACCTTCAATATCAGCACCATAGTATCTCACCCTTAATATCTGACCTCAGTATCTCACCTTGAATATCTGCCCCTGAGTATATCACCATGAATATCAGCCCCTGAGTATCTCACCTTGAATACCTGCTCCTGAGTATCTCACCTTGAATATCAGCCCCTGATTATCTCACCTTGAATATCTGTCCCTGAGTAACACACCTTGAATATCAGCCCCTGAGTATTTCACCTTCAATATCTGTCCCTGAGCATCTCACCTTGAATATCTACCCCTGAGTATCTCACCTTGAATAACAGCCCCTGAATATCTCACTGTGAATATCAGCCCTGAGCTGCTCACCTTGAATATCTACCCCTGAGTATCTCACCCTGAATATCAGCCCTGAGTACCTCACCTTGAATATCAGCTCCTGAGTATCTCAACTTGAATATCAGCCCTGAGTATCTCACCTTGAATATCTGGCCCTGAATACCTATCCTTGAACATTAGCCCCTGATTATCACACCTTAAATATCTGTCCCTGAGTATCTCACCTTTAATTTCTGATCTGAGTATCTCACCTTGAATATCTGCCCAAGAATAGCTCACCTTGAATATCAGCCCCTGAGTATCTCACCTTCAATATATACCCCTGAGTATTTCACCTTGAATATCTGCCCCTGAGTATCTCACCTTGAATATTTGTCCCTGAGTATCTCACCTTGAATATCTGTCCCTGCGTATCACACCTTGAATACCTGCCCCTGAGTACCTGATGTTGAATATCTACAATGAGTATATCACCTTGAATATCTGCCGCTGAGTATATCACCATGAATATCAGGCCCTGAGTATCTCACCTTCAATATCAGCCCCATAGTATCTCACCTTTAATATCTGACCTGAGTATCTCACCTTGAATATCTGCCCCTGAGTATATCACCGTGAATATCAGCCCCTGAGTATCTCACTTTGAATACCTGCCCCTGAGTATCCCACCTTGAATATCAGCCCCTGATTATCTCACCTTGAATATCTGTCCCTGAGTAACACACCTTGAATATCTGTCCCGGAGTATTTCACCTTCAATATCTGTCCCTGAGCATCTCACCTTGAATATCTACCCCTGAGTATCTCACCTTGAATAACAGCCCCTGAATATCTCACTGTGAATATCAGCCCTGAGCTGCGCACCTTGAATATCTACCCCTGAGTATCTCACCCTGAATATCAGCCCTGAGTATCTCACCTTGAATATCAGCCCCTGAGTATCTCAACTTGAATATCAGCCCTGAGTATCTCACCTTGAATATCTGGCCCTGAATACCTATCCTTGAACATTAGCCCCTGATTATCGCACCTTAAATATCTGTCCCTGAGTATCTCACCTTTAATGTCTGACCTGAGTATCTCACCTAGAATATCTGCCCAAGAATATCTCACCTTGAATATCAGCCCCTGAGTTTCTTACCTTCAATATATACCCCTGAGCATCTCACCTTGAATATTTGTCCTTGAGTATCTCACCTTGAATATCTGCCAAAGATTATCTCACCTTGAATATCAGCCCCTGAGTATCTCACATTCAATATATACCCCTGAGTATCTCACCTTGAATATCTGTCCCTGGGTTTCTCACCTTGAATATTTGTCCCTGAGTATCTCACCTTGAATATCTGTCCCTGCGTATCACACCTTGAATATCTGCCCCTGAGTACCTGACGTTGAATATCTGCGATGAGTATCTCACCTTGAATATCAGCCCCTGAGTCTCTCTCCTTGAATATCTGCCTCTGAGTATCTCACTTTGAATATCAGCCCCTGAGTATCACACCTTGAATATCTGCCCCTGTGTATATCACCTTGAATACCTGCCCCTGAGTATTTCACCTTGATTATTAGCCCCTGAATATCACACCTTGAATATCTGCCACTGAGTATCTCACCTTGAATATCTACCCCTGAGCATCTCACCTTGAATATCAGCCCCTGAGTATCTCACCTTCAATATCTGCCCTGAGTATCTGACCTTCAATATCTGTCCCTGAGTATCTCACCTTCAATATCTGTCCCTGAGTATCTCACATTCAATATCTGTCCCTGAGTATTCCACCTTGAATATCAGCCCCTGAGTATCTCACCTTGAATACGCACCCCTGAGTATCTCACGTTGAAAACCTGCCCGTGAGTATCTCACCTTGAATACCTGCCCCTGAGTATCTCACCTTGAATATCTGCCCCTGCGTAACGCACCTTGAATATCTGCCCCTGAGTACCTGATGTTGAATATCTACAATGGGTATCTCACCTTGAATATCTGCCCCTGAGTATATCACCGTGAATATCAGCCCCTGAGCATCTCACCTTCAATATCAGCCCCATAGTATCTCACCATTAATATCTCACCTGAGTATCTCACCTTGAATACCTGCCCCTGAGTATCTCACCTTGAATACCTGCCCCTGAGTATCTCACCTTGAATATCAGCCCCTGATTATCTCACCTTGAATATCTGTCCCTGAGTAACACACTTTGAATATCTGTCCCTGCGTATTTCACCTTCAATATCTGTCCCTGAGCATCTCACCTTGAATATCTACCCCTGAGTATCTCACCTTGAATAACAGCCCCTGAATATCTCACTGCGAATATCGGCCCTGAGCTGCTCACCTTGAATATCTACCCCTGAGTATCTCACCCTGAATATCAGCCCTGAGTATCTCACCTTGAATATCAGCCGCTGAGTATCTCAACTTGAATATCTAGCCCTGAATACCTATCCTTGAACATTAGCCCTGATTATCACACCTTAAATATCTGTCCCTGAGTATCTCACCTTTAATGTCTGACCTGAGTATCTCACCTTGAATATCTAGCCCTGAATACCTATCCTTGAACATTAGCCCCTGATTATCACACCTTAAATATCTGTCCCTGAGTATCTCACCTTTAATGTCTGACCTGAGTATCTCACCTTGAATATCTGCCCAAGAATATCTCACCTTGAATATCAGCCCCTGAGTATCTCACCTTTATTATATACCCCTGAGTATCTCACCTTGAATATCTGTCCCTGAGTATCTCACCTTGAATATCTACCCCTGAGTATCTCACCCTGAATATCAGCCCTGAGTATCTCACCTTGAATATCAGCCCCTGAGTATCTCAACTTGAATACCAGCCCTGAGTATCTCACCTTGAATATCTAGCCCTGAATACCTATCCTTGAACATTAGCCCCTGATTATCACACCTTAAATATCTGTCCCTGAGTATCTCACCTTTAATGTCTGACCTGAGTATCTCACCTTGAATATCTGCCCAAGAATATCTCACCTTGAATATCAGCCCCTGAGTATCTCACCTTCAATATATACCCCTGAGTATCTCACCTTGAATATCTGTCCCTGAGTATCTCACCTTGAATATTTGTCCCTGAGTATCTCACCTTGAATATCTGTCCCTGCGTATCACACCTTGAATATCTGCCCCTGAGTACCTGACGTTGAATATCTGCGATGAGTATCTCACCTTGAATATCAGCCCCTGAGTCTCTCAACTTGAATATCTGCCGCTGAGTATCTCACTTTGAATATCAGCCCCTGGGTATCACACCTTGAATATCTGCCCCTGTGTATATCACCTTGAATACCTGCCCCTGAGTATCTCACCTTGATTATTAGCCCCTGAATATCTCACCTTGAATATCTGCCACTGAGTATCTCACCTTGAATATCTACCCCTGAGCAACTCACCTTGAATATCAGCCCCTGAGTATCTCACCTTCAATATCTGCCCTGAGTATCTGACCTTCAATATCTGTCCCTGAGTATCTCACCTTCAATATCTGTCCCTGAGTATCTCACCTTCAATATCTGTCCCTGAGTATTCCACCTTCAATATCAGCCCCATAGTATCTCACCATTAATATCTCACCTGAGTATCTCACCTTGAATACCTGCCCCTGAGTATCTCACCTTGAATACCTGCCCCTGAGTATCTCACCTTGAATATCAGCCCCTGATTATCTCACCTTGAATATCTGTCCCTGAGTAACACACTTTGAATATCTGTCCCTGCGTATTTCACCTTCAATATCTGTCCCTGAGCATCTCACCTTGAATATCTACCCCTGAGTATCTCACCTTGAATAACAGCCCCTGAATATCTCACTGCGAATATCGGCCCTGAGCTGCTCACCTTGAATATCTACCCCTGAGTATCTCACCCTGAATATCAGCCCTGAGTATCTCACCTTGAATATCAGCCGCTGAGTATCTCAACTTGAATATCTAGCCCTGAATACCTATCCTTGAACATTAGCCCTGATTATCACACCTTAAATATCTGTCCCTGAGTATCTCACCTTTAATGTCTGACCTGAGTATCTCACCTTGAATATCTAGCCCTGAATACCTATCCTTGAACATTAGCCCCTGATTATCACACCTTAAATATCTGTCCCTGAGTATCTCACCTTTAATGTCTGACCTGAGTATCTCACCTTGAATATCTGCCCAAGAATATCTCACCTTGAATATCAGCCCCTGAGTATCTCACCTTTATTATATACCCCTGAGTATCTCACCTTGAATATCTGTCCCTGAGTATCTCACCTTGAATATCTACCCCTGAGTATCTCACCCTGAATATCAGCCCTGAGTATCTCACCTTGAATATCAGCCCCTGAGTATCTCAACTTGAATACCAGCCCTGAGTATCTCTCCTTGAATATCTAGCCCTGAATACCTATCCTTGAACATTAGCCCCTGATTATCACACCTTAAATATCTGTCCCTGAGTATCTCACCTTTAATGTCTGACCTGAGTATCTCACCTTGAATATCTGCCCAAGAATATCTCACCTTGAATATCAGCCCCTGAGTATCTCACCTTCAATATATACCCCTGAGTATCTCACCTTGAATATCTGTCCCTGAGTATCTCACCTTGAATATTTGTCCCTGAGTATCTCACCTTGAATATCTGTCCCTGCGTATCACACCTTGAATATCTGCCCCTGAGTACCTGACGTTGAATATCTGCGATGAGTATCTCACCTTGAATATCAGCCCCTGAGTCTCTCAACTTGAATATCTGCCGCTGAGTATCTCACTTTGAATATCAGCCCCTGGGTATCACACCTTGAATATCTGCCCCTGTGTATATCACCTTGAATACCTGCCCCTGAGTATCTCACCTTGATTATTAGCCCCTGAATATCTCACCTTGAATATCTGCCACTGAGTATCTCACCTTGAATATCTACCCCTGAGCAACTCACCTTGAATATCAGCCCCTGAGTATCTCACCTTCAATATCTGCCCTGAGTATCTGACCTTCAATATCTGTCCCTGAGTATCTCACCTTCAATATCTGTCCCTGAGTATCTCACCTTCAATATCTGTCCCTGAGTATTCCACCTTGAATATCAGCCCCTGAGTATCTCACCTTGAATACGTGCCCCTGAGTATCTGACGTTGAAAACCTGTCCGAGAGTATCTCACCTTGAATACCTGCCCCTGAGTAACTCACCTTGAATATCAGCCCCTGATGATCTCTCCTTGAATATCTGTCCCTGAGTAACACACCTTGAATATCTGTCCCTGAGTATTTCACCTTCAATATCTGTCCCTGAGCATCTCACCTTGAATATCTACCCCAGAGTATCTCACCTTGAATATCAGCCCCTGAATATCTCACCGTGAATATCAGCCCTGAGCTTCTCACCTTAAATATCTACCCCTGAGTATCTCACCTTGAATATCAGCCCCTGAATATCTCACCTTGTATATCAACCATGTGTATCTCTCCTTGAATAGCAGCCCCTGAGTATCTCAACTTGAATATCAGCCCTGAGTATCTCACCTTGAATATCTGCCACTGAATATCTTTCCTTGAACATTAGCCCCTGATTATCACACCTTAAATATCTGTCCCTGAGTATCTCACCTTTAATGTCTGGCCTGAGTATCTCACCTTCAATATCTGCCCCTGTGTATATCAACTTGAATATCAGCACCTGAGTATCTCACCTTGAATATCTACCCCTGAGTATCTCAACTTGAATATATACCCCTGAGTATCTCACCTTGAATATCTGTCCCTGAGTATCTCACCTTCAATATCAGCCCCTGAGTATCTCACCTTGAATATCTGCCCCTGAGTATCTCATGTTGAATATCTGCCCTGAGTATCTCACCTTGAAAATCAGCCCTTAGTATCTCACCTTGAATATCTGTTCCTGGGTGTCTCACCTTGAATATGATCACCTGAGTGTCTCACCTTTGATATCTGCCCTGAGTGTCACACTTTGAATATCTGCCCCTGAGTAGCTGATGTTGAATATCTGCGATGAGTATCTCAACTTGAATATCTGCCCCTGAGAATTTCACCTTGTATATCTTCTCATGAGAAACCACCTTGCATACCAGCCCCTGTGTATCTCACCTTGAATATCTGCCCCTGAGTATCTCACCTCGAACATCTACCCCTGAGTATCTCACCTTGAATATATACCCCTGAGTATCTCACCTTGAATATCTGTCCCTGAGTATCTCACCTTGAATATCTGCCCCTGAGGACCTGATGTTGAATATCTACAATGAGAATCTCACCTTGAATATCTGCCCCTGAGTATATCACCGTGAATATCAGCCCCTGAGTACCTCACCTTCAATATCAGCACCATAGTATCTCACCCTTAATATCTGACCTCAGTATCTCACCTTGAATATCAGCCCCTGAATATCTCACCTTGTATATCAACCATGTGTATCTCTCCTTGAATAGCAGCCCCTGAGTATCTCTCCTTCAATATCAGCCCCTGAGTATCTCACCTTGAATATCTGTTCCTGGGTATCTCACCTTGAATGTTAGCCCTGAGTATCTCACCTTGAATATCTGACACTGAATATCTCACCTTGAATATCTGTCCCTGAGTATCTCACCTTCAATATCTGCCCTGAGCATCTCACCTTCAATGTCTGCCCTGAGTATCTCACCTTGAATAACGGCCCCTGAGTATCTCACCTTGAATATCTGCCCCTGAGTATGTCACCTTGAATATCAGTCCCGGAGTATCTCATCTCGAATATCTGCCCCTGAGTATCTCACCTTGAATATCTGCCCCTGAGTATCTCACCTTGAATATCTGCCCCTGTGTATCTCATGTTGAATATCTGTCCCTGATTACCTCACATTGAATATCTGTCCCTGAGTAACACACCTTGAACATCAGGCCCTGAGTATCTCGCCCTGAATATCTGCCCCTGAGTATCTCACCTTGAATAACTACCCCTCAGTATCTGACCTTGAATATCAGCCCCTGAGTATCTCACCTTGAATATCAGCCCCTGCATATCTCACCTTGAATACCTGCACCTGAGTATCTCACCTTGAATATCTGCCCCTGAGCATCTCACCTTGAATATCAGCCCCTGAATATCTCACCTTGATTATTAGCCCCTGAATATCTTACATTGAATATCAGCCTCTGAGTATCTCACCTTGAATGTCAGCCCCTGAGTATCTCGCCTTGAATATCAGCCCCTGCATATCTCACCTTGAATACCTGCACCTGAGTATCTCACCTTGAATATCTACCCCTGAGTATCTCACCTTGAATATCAGCCTCTGAGTATCTCACCTTGAATATCAGCCCCTGAGTATCTCACCTTGATTATTAGCCCCTGAATATATCACATTGAATATCTGCCACTGAGTATCTCACCTTGAATATCTACCCCTGAGTAACTCACCTTGAATATCAGCCCCTGAGTATTTCACCTAGAATATCTGCCCCTGAATATCTCACCTTGAATATCAGCCCCTGATTATCTCACCTTGAATATCTGTCCCTGAGTATCTCACCCTCAATATCTGCCCTGAGTATCTCACCTTCAATATCTGTCCCTGAGTATCTCACCTTCAATATCTGCCCCTGGGTATCTCACCTTGATGTTAGCCCTGAGTGTCTCACCTTGAATGTCTGCCCCTGAGTATATCACTGTGAATATCAGCCCCTGAGTATCTCACCTTCAATATCAGCCCCTGAGTATCTCGCCTTGAATATCTGTTCCTGGGTATCTCACCTTGATGTTAGCCCTGAGTATCTCACCTTGAATATCTGACACTGAATATCTCACCTTGAATATCTGTCCCTGAGTATCTCACCTTGAATATCTGCCCCTGAGTATGTCACCTTGAATATCAGTCCTGGAGTATCTCATCTCGAATATCTGCCCCTGAGTATCTCACCTTGAATATCTGCCCCTGAGTATCTCACCTTGAATATCTGCCCCTGTGTATCTCACGTTGAATATCTGTCCCTGAGTACCTCACATTGAATATCTGTCCCTGAGTAACACACCTTGAATATCAGGCCCTGAGTATCTCACCCTGAATATCTGTCCCTGAGTATCTGACCTTGAATATCTACCCCTGAGTATCTCACCTTGAATATCAGCCCCAGAGTAACTCACCTTGAATGACAGCCCCTGCATATCTCAGCTTGAATACCTGCAGCTGAGTATCTCACCTTGAATATCTGCCCCTGAGAATCTAACCTTGAGTATCCTCCCCTCAATAGCTCACCTTGATTATTAGCCCCTGAATATCTTACATGGAATATCAGCCTCTGAGTATCTCACCTTGAATATCAGCCCCTGCATAGCTCACCTTGAATATCTACCCCGGAGTATCTCACCTTGAATATCAGCCTCTGAGTATCTCACCTTGAATATCAGCCCCTGAGTATCTCACCTTGATTATTAGCCCCTGAATATCTCACATTGAATATCTGCCACTGAGTATCTCACCCAGAATATCTGCCCCTGAATATCTCACCTTGAATATCCGCACCTGATTATCTCACCTTGAATTTCTGTCCCTGAGTATCTCACCTTCAATATCTGCCCTGAGTATCTCACCTTCAATATATGTCCCTGAGTATCTCACCTTCAATATCTGCCCCTGAGTATCTCACCTTGAATATCTGCCCCTGTGCATCTCACCTTGAATATCTGTCCCTGAGTATCTCACATTGAATATCTGTCCCTGAGTAACACACCTTGAATATCAGTCCCGGAGTATCTCACCCTGAATATCTGTCCCTGAGTATCTCACCTTGAATATCTACCCCTGAGTATCTCACCTTGAATATCAGCCCCTGAGTATCTCACCTTGAATATCAGCCCCTGCATATCTCACCTTGAATACCTGCACCTGAGTATCTCACCTTGAATATCTGCCCCTGAGAATCTCCCCTTGAATATCAGCCCCTGAATATCTCACCTTGATTATTAGCCCCTGAATATCTTACATTGAATATCAGCCTCTGAGTATCTCACCTTGAATATCAGCCCCAGAGTATCTCACCTTGAATATCAGCCCCTGCATATCTCACCTTGAATACCTGCACCTGAGTATCTCACCTTGAATATCAGCCCCTGAGTATCTCATCTTGAATACCAGCCCCTGCATATCTCACCTTGAATATCTACCCCTGAGTATCTCACGTTGAATATCAGCCTCTGAATATCTCACATTGAATATCTGCCAGTGAGTATCTCACCTTGAATATCTACCCCTGAGTAACTCACCTTGAATATCAGCCCCTGAGTATCTCACCTTGAATATCAGCCCCTGATTATCTCACCTTGAATATCTGTCCCTGAGTATCTCACCCTCAATATCTGCCCTGAGTATCTCACCTTCAATATCTGTCCCTGAGTATCTCACCTTCAATATCTGCCCCTGGGTATCTCACCTTGATGTTAGCCCTGAGTGTCTCACCTTGAATGTCTGCCCCTGAGTATATCACTGTGAATATCAGCCCCTGAGTATCTCACCTTCAATATCAGCCCCTGAGTATCTCGCCTTGAATATCTGTTCCTGGGTATCTCACCTTGATGTTAGCCCTGAGTATCTCACCTTGAATATCTGACACTGAATATCTCACCTTGAATATCTGTCCCTGAGTATCTCACCTTGAATATCTGCCCCTGAGAATCTAACCTTGAGTATCCTCCCCTCAATAGCTCACCTTGATTATTAGCCCCTGAATATCTTACATGGAATATCAGCCTCTGAGTATCTCACCTTGAATATCAGCCCCTGCATATCTCACCTTGAATATCTACCCCGGAGTATCTCACCTTGAATATCAGCCTCTGAGTATCTCACCTTGAATATCAGCCCCTGAGTATCTCACCTTGATTATTAGCCCCTGAATATCTCACATTGAATATCTGCCACTGAGTATCTCACCTAGAATATCTGCCCCTGAATATCTCACCTTGAATATCCGCACCTGATTATCTCACCTTGAATTTCTGTCCCTGAGTATCTCACCTTCAATATCTGCCCTGAGTATCTCACCTTCAATATATGTCCCTGAGTATCTCACCTTCAATATCTGCCCCTGAGTATCTCACCTTGAATATCTGCCCCTGTGCATCTCACCTTGAATATCTGTCCCTGAGTATCTCACATTGAATATCTGTCCCTGAGTAACACACCTTGAATATCAGTCCCGGAGTATCTCACCCTGAATATCTGTCCCTGAGTATCTCACCTTGAATATCTACCCCTGAGTATCTCACCTTGAATATCAGCCCCTGAGTATCTCACCTTGAATATCAGCCCCTGCATATCTCACCTTGAATACCTGCACCTGAGTATCTCACCTTGAATATCTGCCCCTGAGAATCTCCCCTTGAATATCAGCCCCTGAATATCTCACCTTGATTATTAGCCCCTGAATATCTTACATTGAATATCAGCCTCTGAGTATCTCACCTTGAATATCAGCCCCAGAGTATCTCACCTTGAATATCAGCCCCTGCATATCTCACCTTGAATACCTGCACCTGAGTATCTCACCTTGAATATCAGCCCCTGAGTATCTCATCTTGAATACCAGCCCCTGCATATCTCACCTTGAATATCTACCCCTGAGTATCTCACGTTGAATATCAGCCTCTGAGTATCTCACCTTGAATATCAGCCCCTGAGTATCTCACCTTGATTATTAGCCCCTGAATATCTCACATTGAATATCTGCCAGTGAGTATCTCACCTTGAATATCTACCCCTGAGTAACTCACCTTGAATATCAGCCCCTGAGTATCTCACCTAGAATATCTGCCCCTGAATATCTCACCTTGAATATCAGCCCCTGATTATCTCACCTTGAATATCTGTCCCTGAGTATCTCACCTTCAATATCTGCCCCTGAGTATCTCACCTTCAATATCTGTCCCTGAGTATCTCACCTTGAATATCTGTCTCTGAGTATTTCACCTTGAATATCAGCCCCTGAGTATCTCACCTTGAATATTTACCCCTGCGTATCTCTACCTTGAAAGTCTGCCCCTGAGTATCTCACCTTGAATACCTGCCCCTGAGTATCTCACCTTGAATATCAGCCCCTGATTATCTCACCTTCAATATCTGTCCCTGAACATCTCACCTTCAATATCTACCCCTGAGTATCTCACCTTGAATATCAGCCCCTGAATATCTCACCTTGAATATCAGCCCTGAGCATCTCACCTTGAATATCTACCACTGAGTATCTCACCCTGAATATCAGCCCTGAGTATCTCACCTTGAATATCTACCCTTGAGTATCTCACCTTGTATATCAGCCCTGTGTATCTCACCTTGAATATCAGCCCCTGAGTATCTCAACTTGAATATCAGCCCTGAGCATCTCACCTTGAATATCTCTCCCTGAGTATTTCACCTTCAATATCTGCCCTGAATATCTCACCTTCAATATCTGTCCCTGATTATCTCACCTTCAATATCAGCCCCTGAGTATCTCACCTTGAATATAAGCCCCTGATTACCTCACCTTGAATACCTGTCCCTGAGTAACTCACCTTGAATATCTGTCCCTGAGTATCTCACCTTGAATATCTGACCCTGAATATCTCACCTTGAATATCTGTCCTTGAGTATCTCACCTTGAATATCTGCCCTGAATATCTCACCTTCAATATCTGGCCTGAGTATCTCACCTTGAATATCTGCCCCTGAGTATCTCACCTTACATTTCTGCCCCTGAATATGTCACCTTGAATATCAGCCCCGGAGTATCTCATCTTGAATATCTGCCCCTGAGTACCTCACCTAGAATATCTGCCCCTGAGTATCTCACCTTGCATTTCTGTCCCTGTGTATCTCACCTTGAATATTTGCCCCTGAGTATCTCACCTTGAATATCTGTCCCTGAGTATCTCACCTTGAATATCAGCCCCGAGTATCTCACCTTGAATATGAGCCCCTGAATATCTCACCTTGAATATCTGCACCTGAGTATGTCGCCTTGAATGCCTGCCCCTGTGAATCTCACCTTGAATATCTGCCCCTGAGTATCTCACCTTGAATATCTACTCCTGAGTATCTCACCTTGAATATCAGCCTCTGAGTATCTCACCTTGAATATCTGCCGGTATCTCACCTTGAATATCTACCCCTGAGTATCTCCCCTTGAATATCAGCCCCTGATTATGTCACCTTGAATATCTGTCCCTGAGTACCTCACCTTCAATGTCTGTCCCTGAGTATCTCACCTTCAATATCTGTCCCTGAGTATCTCACCTGGAATATCTGCCCCTGAGTATCTCATCTTGAATATTTGTTCCTGAGTATCTCACCTTCAATATCTGCCCTGAGTATCTCACCTTCAATATCTGTCCTTGAGTATCTCACCCTGAATATCTGTCCCTGAGTATCTCACCTTGAATATCTGCCCCTGAGTATTTCTCCCTGAATATCTGTCCCTGTGTATCTCACCTTGAATATCTGCTCTGAGTATCTCACCTTGAATATCAGCCCCTGAGTATCTCACCTTGAATATCTGCCCCTGAGTATCTCACCTTGAATATCTGCCCCGGTATCTCACCTTGAATATCTGTCTCTGAATATCTCACCTTGAATATCAGCTCCTGAGTATCTCACTTTGAGTATCTGCCCATGAGTATCTCACCTTGAATATCTGCCCCTGAATATCTCATCTTGAATATCTGTCCCTGAGTATCTCACCTTGAATATCTGCCCCTGAGTGTCTTACCTTGAATATCAGCCCTGAGTATCTCACATTGAATATCTGACTCTGAGTATCTCACCTTGAATATCTGCCCCAAGTATCTCACCTTGAATATCTGCCCCTGAGTATCTCACCTTCAATGTCTGTCCCTGAGTATCTCACCTTCAATATCTGTCCCTGAGTATCTCACCTGGAATATCTGCCCCTGAGTATCTCATCTTGAATATCTGTCCCTGAGTATCTCACCTTGAATATCTGCCCCTGAGTATCTCACCTTGAATATCTGCCCCAGTACCTCACCTTGAATATCTGTCTCTGAATATCTCACCTTGAATATCAGCTCCTGAGTATCTCACTTTGAGTATCTGCCCATGAGTATCTCACCTTGAATATCTGCCCCTGAATATCTCATCTTGAATATCTGTCCCTGAGTATCTCACCTTGAATATCAGCCCCTGAGTATCTCACCTTTTCTATCAGCCCCTGAGTATCTGACCATGAGTGTTTAGAGGGGTCAGGTGAGGGGAAATTTAGAAATGTAAAGAGGCAGTTCAGGCAATACAGCAGTGTAGCGATTTGGTAAAAATAAGCAGAGTGTGACAGGAAAGGACAGAGAGTTTAACGGTAGCAGTGCAGCAGAGAATAAGTTCAAAGCAGGGAAGAATGGTAAACAACTTAAATTAAAGGCTCTTTATCTGAATGCACGAAGCATTCATAACAGGATAGTCGAACTAGTGGCACAAAGATAGATTAATGGGTTTGATCTAATAGCCATTACAGAGACATAGTTGCAAGGTGGCCAAGGTTGGGAACTAAATGTTCCAGGGTACTTGATGTTTTGAAAAGACAGGCAGAATGGAAAAGGAGGGGGAGTAGCCCTGATAATAAAGGATGACATAAAGACAGTAGCGAGAAAGAAACTCGGCTCGGAAGATCAGGAAGTAGAATCAGTATGGGTGGAGATAAGGAATAATAAGGGGCAGAAAACACTGGTAGGAGTAGTATATATGCCCCCTAACAGTGTGAAGGAATAAGCCATATTTCAGAAAAATACACCATCATATGAACAGATTTCTGATATTATTAATACATGATATACTGGGGTTAATAATCTAAAGTCTCAACGACATAAGCTGTGCAAACAGGCTTCTCAGATGGGATGGTTTGATAACACAAAAGTTGTAAACACCACAAGCTTTTGAAATGGAAATTGATTAAAAACACTAAAACAATGGCCCTATTGAAATAGCAGTTTGGTGCTTCCAGAAGGTCTGGAGTTTGGGAGAAACACAATAGAATGACCCAAGTAAAGTGTTAAAAACTAACACTTCGAACAGGAGCACAGAATATTAAAAAACCATGTGCCTTTATAAAAGTAACATCAAATGAAACAGGAAACACAATATAATATAACCAACTAAGATGGCTAGGAAAACAAACACCCTAGCTGAAGTGTCTTTAATTTACATGTTGTAAATATGATACCAACAGAACACTTTGAAGATATGATTTCAATAGATGCACCAAGCAATCACATGGTGTTTGTATTGAACTTGGAACACCACGGAGACAGGAGTCTGTGGTTGTAACCAGTTAAGGTGGTTTTAGAATTGAATGGAAGTCCTTCGATAAGAATGGCATCAAATAAATACTATTGTCATATTGTGTTTTATGATAAGTTTTTGAAACACCTAAACAACAGACAGAAGTCAGCAAGCTAACAGTTGAATTGGGCAGTAAGTATAGAGAAAAGTCAACAGGAAGATGACTAGAGATCAGCAGAAAACTTCAAAGGATAAACCACTAAAAAAAGGTATAAAAGTAGAGCTTTTCAGATAGACAGTCAGAAGTCGCTGGAAAGGGGCAAAGTGATTCTCTCAACTTCAGAGGCACGCTCTGCAAGTTTTTAACTCTGAGTCTCGGGGATCAAGGTACTTTTAATTTGATTTTGGTGGATATTCTGGATTAGAAATAATAGAAATGTAAAAATGTAATGAAGTTAAGATTTGAGAATAAGGATCTCTGAGAATAAAGAAATGTAAGCTAATTGTATTTTGAACTGTTAAAGTCGCGATTGACTCACAAGCTGTTAACTGAATGTCGGTTCTTTAATAAATTTATAGATTTTTAGAATTGTCTCAAGTAGTATTTCTGTATCAAACTTGCGAACTCAATTTCTGTATATTTTTTTGTAAAGAGTTGCAGAATTCTGGGGGTGTTTTCCGGACCCTCATAATATCCAGAAGGTTACAGTGTAGTTAAACTTATTAAAAGTGCTATCCGGAGGACGGTATAATCTTCAGTCATTCCTTTCCTTTAGGAAGTGATAGCCTGGACCTTTAGACCCAATTAAGCATCTTATAAAATTCAGCTATCTCTAACTTTAGTTGAAGGTGAACATCTGGGGAATACGCCTGATCTGGGGTAGCCTGAAAGGGGCTAGGACTAGTAGTTATCCCTTCAATAGTAGCTACACTTTTGGACAGAATATTAATGAAGAAATAGTAGGAGCTTGCAACAAAGGTAATGCAATAATCTTGGGGAACTTTAATCTTCATATGGACTGGACAAATCAAATTGGCAAAGGTAGTCTGGAGGACGAGTTCATGGAATGCATTTGGAAGTTTCCTAAAACAATATGTCATGGAACCAATCAGGGAACAGGCTATTTTAGATCTTGTATTGTGTAATGAGACAGGGTTAATTAGCAACCTCATAGTAAAGGATCCTCTGGGGCAGAGTGATCATAATATGATAGAATTTCACATTAATTTTGAGAGTGACTTGCCTAAGTCTGAAACTAGAGTCTTAAACTTAAATAAAGCCAATTACATAGGTATGAGAGGCGAGTTGGCTAAGGTAGATTGGAAAAATAGATTAAACGGTATGGCGGTAGATAAGCAGTGGCTAGCATTTAAAGAAATATTTCAAAATTCTCAACAAAAATACATTTCATCGTGAAATAAAAACTCCATTGAAAAGTGATCCAACCGTGGCTAACTAAAGAAGTTAAGGATAGCATTAGATTGAAAGAAGAAGCTTATAATGTTTCAAAGAATAATACTAAGCCTGAGGATTGGGAGAGTTTCTGATCCCAGCAAAGGATGACCAAAAAATTGATAAAAAGGGAAAAAATGGAACATGAGAGAAAAGTAGCAAGAAATATAAAAGCAGACTGTAAGAGTTTCTACAAGTATGTAAAAAGGAAAAGAGTAGCAAAAGTAAACGTTGGTTCCTTAGAGGCTGAGACAGGAGAAATTATTATGGGGAATAAGGAAATATTTAACAAATATTTTGTATCTGTCTTCACAGTAGAAGTCAGAAAAAGCATACCAAAAATGGTGGGGAACCAAGGGTCTAATGAGGGTGAGGAACTTAATGTAATTAATATAAGTAGGGAAAAAGTACTAGAGAAACTAATGGGACTAAAAGCCGACAAATCCCCTGGACCTGACGGCCTACATCCTCGGGTTCAAAAACAGGTGGCTGAAGAGATAGTGGATGCATTGGTTTTGATCTTCCAAAATTTCCTAGATTCTAGAACGGTCCCAGCGGATCGGAAGGCCGCAAATGTAACACCGCTATTCAAGAAAGGAAGGCAAGAGAAAACCGAGAACTACAGGCCAGTTAGCCTGACATCAGTCGTCGGGAAAATGCTGGAATCCATTGTTAAGGAAGTGGAATCAAGTCACTTAGAAAATCGTAATATGATTAGGCAGAGTCAACATGGTTTTATGAAAGGGAAATCGTGTTTGACAAATTTATTTTAGAGTTTTTTGAGGATGTAACTAGCAGGGTAGATAAAGTGGAAGGGGTGAGGGAGGGAGCAGGTGGGGGAGGGAGCGGGTGGGGGAGGGGAGGGGGCGGGGGAGGGCGGGGGAGGGGCGGGTGGGGTAGGGTGAGGGCGGGGCGGGTGAGGGAGGGGCGGGTGGGGGAGGGAGCGGGTGGGGGAGGGGAGGGGGCGGGGGAGGGGCGGATGGGGTAGGGTGAGGGCGGGGCGGGTGAGGGAGGGGCGGGTGGGGGAGGGGCAGCCACTGGTCATCCTGAGGGGGCATGGGGGGAGGGAAAATTAAGCATGGGTACGGAATAATTTTGCACTTTCCCTGCCACAGTCTCGCCTGATTTGGATGGAGACGGGGAAATCCAGCCCCTAATCTCACGATTAATGCCCAATGCCACCCTATTAGCGACCAGGAAATTAGACATGTCAATAAGGGGCAAGAAGGCTGGTGTCGGAGAGAGAGTTTCAGATCCTGGGGCCAGGGGAGCTGGACAGACAGAGTGGGGCATCACTCGAATCAGAGCAAGGCGAGGGGGTAGGGGGTTAATCTAATATCATCAAGGGAGGAGCCAACAGAGAACAGCGGAAAGAGGCAATATAAATAAAAAAAGAAAGGATTTGTATTTCTATAGCACCTTTCACAGCCACCGGACGTCTCTAAGCGCTTTACAGCCAATGAAGTACTTTTCTGAAGTGTAGTCACTGTTGTAATGTGGGAAACGCGGCAGCCAATTTGTGCACAGCAAGCTCCCACAAACAGCAATGTGAGAATGACCAGATAATCTGTTTTGGTGATGTTGGTTGAGGGATAAATATTGGCCAGGACACCGGGGAGAACTCCCCTGCTCTTCTTTGAAATAGAAATCTGAAGGGAATGGAGTGGGAAGTAGGGCTGGAAGATGCTGCAGTGGCCCCCACCTTGGGCCGAGTCTACACACGGGACCAAGGTGGGGGCCTGGGCTCCTTATTCACAAAGGTTGATTAGAGTTGTTCTGTTACCTCTTCCTGCAGCAATGAGCAAGGATCCCAGCAAAACCAGCAGAACACAGCAGAGGACTGGCCTACAAAACAACACCTTCATTAGAAAACTAACAACTTACAGGAGTCCCACAGCAGAACAGCGCCTTATTAATTCTCTCTCCCTAATTCCGTATAATCCCACAGCACAGAAGGAGGACATTCGGCCCATCATGCCCGTGCCGGCTCTTTGAAAGAGCTCTCCAATCAGTCCCACTCCCCCGCTTTTCCCCACAGCCCTGCAATTCCTTTCCTTTTCAAAGTATTTATCCAATTCACTTTTGAAAGTTATTATTATTGAATCTGCTTCCACCGCCCTTTCAGACAGCGCATTCCAGATCACAACAACTCGCTGCGTACAAAGAAAAATTCTCATCTCGTCTCTGGTTCTTTTGCCAGATTTATCCTAACTCTGTCTCCTCTGGTTACCGGCCCTCCTGCCACTGGAAACAGTTTTTCCTTATTTACTCTATCCAAACCCCTCATGATTTTGAACATCTTTATTAAATCTCCCCTTAACCTTCTCTGCTCTCAGGAGAACAATCCCAGCTTCTCCAGTCTCTCCACATAACTGAAGTCCCTCATCCCTGGAACCATTCCAGTAAATCTCCTCTGCACCCTCTCCAAGGCCTTGACATCCTTCCTAAAGTGTAGTGCCCAGAATTGGACACAATACTCCAGCTGGGGCCTAACCAGTGATTTATAAATATCCCATCTCCTTTTCTGAAAGCTCAGACTCTCGCTGGTAATACAACCCCATGCTGGCGTTTACTGGACTCACACAAGAGGGGAGCGGTGATGCAGTTGCATAGAATTCACTGGTATTTACAGCACAGGAAGAGGCCATTCGGCCCAGCAGGTCAGTGCCGGCGTTTACGCTCCACACGGGCCTCCTCCCACCAGTTGGAGCAGATGTTTCAGACTGACACCAGGGGTGACGAGCCGCTCTGGTTTTCTCCCGCTCCCTCTCCCTCCCCCCAATCAGGCCCTCGCCCACCTGCCCATTCCACCTGGAGGTGAAGCAGTGACTCCGTGATTTAGCTCTCTCTGCCCCGCCCCTCGAGACTCCGCAGTCTGCCTGCGAGGGGTGGCGGGGGGAGAGTAGTTTTATTTTAAAAACCCAATCTCGGGATGTGGGCGTCGCCGGCAGGGCTGGCATTTATTGCCCATCCCGAGTTGTCCCGAGAAGGTGGTGATGAAACTGAGTGGCTTACTGGGCCACCTCAGAGGACAGCTTCTTCTTCTTCTTAGGCAGTCCCTCGGAACCGAGGATGACGTGCTTCCACACTAAAAATGAGTTTGCAGGTGACTGATGAGCCCTGACGTTCCAGGTCCTGAACTTCATTTTAAAGGGTGGAAGATGCCTGTGCGTGAATTCTTTTAACGTGGGGTGGCCGTTGCACACCAGCTACCACACGGGGCTTGACAGAGCAAGGTCTTGGTCCAACGGCAAGGGGATCCAAGACGATTGGAGACCAGGCTCTGCTACAACGGCCTAGCACACACACACACACACACACACACACAAACATACTCCTACTGTCCTCCTCCCTCCTTCCCACAGGTCCTCTCTGCCTGGGTTTCTTAAACAGCAGAAGAGAGGAGACGGGGGGGAAAAAGAGCAAAGGATGGCAACAGATGGTCAAGGATGGCAAAGGAGCTCCCTAGGGAGCTACCAGCACAGGAGCCATTATACAAGAATGATTTCTGCCGAGTTCACAAGTAATTTCCCTTGATTCAAATCCCCTGACATCTCCCCCCCACCAAGCATCTGTTTCTGATTGTGGAACAGTTGCAGTCTTCCTCTTTCTGGGAAATTAAGCAGTACAAATCAACACATTGGTGTGGGACTGGAGTCACATATAGGCCCAGACCGGGTAAGGACGGCAGCTTTCCTTCCCTAAAAGGACATCAGTGAACCAGTTGGGTTTTTACAACAATCCATCAGCTTCATGGTCACTTTTACTGAGACCAGCTTTTTATTCCTGGTTGTTTTAAACTGAAATATAACACAGACAAGCTCAGGTGTGAGAGTGAAATCCCGGCTGAGGATCATTTTCCAATCATCTGGAAAGCGCAGGGCGAGTGAGACAGGACCGAGTTCGGTTGTGAGTCTCTCCCATTGTCAAATCCCCTGTCTAACCATACTGTCTGGACTCAAGACACCAAGACTGTGCCCTTGGATGTAATACCCAAGGACAGCGAGCCCCCATGGGACTCTTCCCCAGCGAGACTCCGAGAAAGGCCGGGAGGTCGTCAGCACATCCTTACCTGGGCAGCATGGTGTGGCTCCGAGCAGCTGTAGGAGCAAGAGGCAATGTCTGAGCAGCAGACTTCTTTCAGGAATGGAACCCGCGGTGTTCCCGAGTCAAGGTGAAGTCTCTTTATAACCCGAGGAACGCCAGTACCTTGTGTGCCAGCTCACATTGGGTAGCCTGGTGCCAGCTAATATCAGGGCGCTGAGCGACAGATTGTCAGGTTATATTGCACAAGCTCACAGCTCATCAGCAACAGAGTCAGAATGTAGTTTTTTTTTTGATATGGCGTAAAATGAGCCGCAGTTTGATTAAAGATTCGTGCGTCACGAGATTGGATACTTCCAAGAAATTCTACGTCTGACACCTGATCACAGACAAAGGTTTCAGTAAGGGCAGGTTGGCATGGTTACTGACCAGAACTAACTGGTGAAGTTTATGCAGTCCTGCTCATTGCAAGGAGTATGGAGTATTGAAGTAGGGAAGTTTTGATGCAACTTTACAGGGCGCAGCGTACAGTTTTGGTCTTCATATTTAAGGAGGGATATACTTGCATTGGAGGCAGTGCAGAGAAGGTTCACGAGGTTGATTCCGGAGATGAAGGGGTTGACGTATGACGAAAGGTTGAGCAGGTTGGGCCTATACGCATTGGAGTTTAGAAGAATGAGAGGGGATCTTATTGAAACATATAAGATTCTGAGGGGGATTGACAGGGTAGATGCAGAGAGGATGTTTCCTCTAGTGGGGGAATCTAGAACTAGGGGGCATAGTTTCAGAATAAGAGGTCGCCCATTTAAGACGGAGATGAGGAGGAATTTCTTCTCTCAGAGGGTCGTGAATCTTTGGAATTCTCTCCCCCAGAGAGCTGTGGAGGTGGAGTCACTGAATATATTCAAGGCGGAGATTGACAGACATTTGAACTACAAGGGAGTTGAGGGGTCTGGGGAGAGAGCGGGAAAGTGATGTGGAGGCCAAGGTTGGATCAGCCATGATCTTATTGAATGGCGGAGCAGACTCGAGGGGCCGACTGGCCAATTCCTGCTCCTGTTTCTTAAGTTCTTATAGCCACGTTTGCTAATTTAACAGCAGTGTCTGCTCTTCAAATGTACTTCATAGAATCATAGAAAGTTACAGCACGGAAGGAGGCCATTTCGGCCCATCGTGTCCGCGCCGGCCAACAAAGAGCTATCCAGCCTAATCCCACTTCCCAGCTCTTGGTCCGTAGCCCTGCAGGTTAGAGCATCCCAAGTGCACATCCAAGTACTTTTTAAATGTGGTTAGGGTTCCTGCCTCTACCACCCTTTCAGGCAGCGAGTTCCAGACCCCCACAACCCTCTGGGTGAAGAAATTTCCCCTCAAATCCCCTCTAAACCTTCCTCCAATTACTTTAAATCTGTGCTCCCTGGTTTTTGACCCCTCTGCTAAGGGAAATAGGTCCTTTCTATCCACTTTATCTATGCCCCTCATAATTTTATACACCTCAATAAGGTCTCCCCTCAGCCTCCTCTGTTCCAAGGAAAACAGACCCAGCCTATCCAGTCTTTCCTCATAGCTAAGATTCTCTACTCCTGGCAACATCCTTGTAAATCTCCTCTGTACCCTCTCTAGTGCAATCACGTCTTTCCTGTAATGTGGTGACCAGAACTGCACGCAGTACTCTAGCTGAGGCCTAACTAGTGTTTTATACAGTTGAAGCATAACCCCCTGCTCTTGTATTCTATGCCATGGCTAATAAAGGCAAGCATTCCGTATGCCTTCTTAACTATAAAGTATGTGTCTATACTTAATGCAATAATGACGAGACAGCTTGGAAGATTCAACGTAGATCTTTACTTAATACCAACAGGCGGGAAACTGAGGGGAGATCAGTACCCACAGTACTATTTATACCCCTATGGCCAGGAGTGGTACT
Organism: Somniosus microcephalus; assembly: GCF_052327205.1. Classification (NCBI taxonomy): domain Eukaryota; kingdom Metazoa; phylum Chordata; class Chondrichthyes; order Squaliformes; family Somniosidae; genus Somniosus; species Somniosus microcephalus. The sequence goes on along the minus strand of NC_140991.1, from coordinate 9,947,112 downwards.
ACAGTATCACTACGCCCTACAAAGTAGTGCTGCCCTGGCCATAGGTTTAAAGTAACATACCTATTACATACACAACATTCCTCCCCTTTTAATTAAAACGTACCCGTGCAATTAAGTCAATAGATGCCCCATAACTAGGGCTAATAACATTTGGTAACACAATATACATAACATATTTACATCAAGGGTTGTCTACTTATATATATATAAACAGAAACATGTTATAGATTCAGTCTCTGAGGAGGCCTCCTGTCTCAACTAGGATAACGTCTTTCTCTAGTCGGTCTCGGTGTAGGCGGCGGGACTTCCGTCACCCCTTCATCGCTGGACTCGTCGGTGTCTGATGGCACATCCTGTGCCATGGAGATCACTGGAGTGCTGAACTCCTCGCAATCCTGAGACCTCTGTAACGACGAGCTGGGCCGTGATTCCGCTGTAACAATGTGCTGAGACGTTTGAGGTAATGAATCAGTTGGGTTTGTGGACTCCACAAGTTGATCAGCATGTCGTCTGATTATGCCTTCCCCTGTCTCAACTGTGAACATCAAGGGTCCCTGGCGGGCCTTTATTGTACCAGACCGCCACTTTTCATTCCTATAATCACGGGCCAGCACTTGCTGCCCCACCTCGAAGCTCCGTGTCTGTCTGTCAGGAGCCCTACGAAATACTCGGTTTTCCACATCTCTCCGAATGTTTGGTCTGAGCAATTCAAGGCGAGACCTTAACCTTCTATTAAAGAACATGACGGCGGGGGCCTGGTTGGTCACCGTATGTGCAGCATTACAGTATGCGAATAGGAAGTTGTCCACCTTGTGTTGTATTGGCAACCTTTCCTCCCCCATCGCCTTGATGGCCTTTTTAAAAGTCTGTACAAATCGCTCTGCCAGCCCATTTGTAGCCAGATGATATGGTGCGGACGTATAATATCGCACTCCATTCCTTTTTAGGAACGCTTGAAATTCTTCTGCCACAAATTGTGGCCCATTGTCCGAACAGACTTGCTCGGGCACCCCGTTTCGGGCAAAAATGGTCCTTAAGACTGCGACCGTCTTTTCGGCTGTCGTTGATGACATCTTTATGACCTCCGGCCATTTTGAATGGGCGTCCACTACAATAAGGAACATCGCATCCAGGAAGGGGCCAGCGAAGTCCACGTGGATCCTTTGCCACGGCGTTGAGGGCCACTCCCACGGATGTAGTGGGGCTTGTGGTGGTACGTTCTGTACCATCTGGCACCCTTGGCACGCTTTTGCTACTTCCTCAATGTCCCTGTCAATGCCGGGCCACCAGACGTAGGCTCTGGCGAGGCTTTTCATTTTGACACCCCCCAGATGACCTTCATGTAAGTCCTGCAACACTTTATGTTGTAATTTTTGAGGGACCACCACCCTGGCTCCGCACATCAATGTGCCCCGGCAGACGGACAACTGGTCCTTCCTTGCCGAAAACGCCGGCAATGATGCGTCACCCTGCGCCGGCCAGCCTTTCATGGTTAATTAGTAAACCCTTGCCAATGTCGGGTTGTTCCGTGTTTCCCGCTCGATACATTGGCTGGTGATGGGCAAGTGTTCCATAACAGCCGTATGATATATTTCCACGGGGTCCTGTACTATCTCTTCGATCTCGGCAGGCAAGGGTAGCCGCGGCAGGCCATCCGCATTGCCATGCTGTTTGGTACCCTTATATTCGATAAGGTACTGGTGTGCTCCTAAGAACAGTGACCATCTCTGTAGCCTTTGGGCCGTCATCAGGGGCACCCCTTTTGTTGGATTAAATATCGACACCAACGGTTGATGATCCGTCAGTAGTGTGAAACGTTGCCCATGCAGGTAGTGGTGGAATTTTTTTACACCCCACACCAGACTGAGGGCCTCCCTGTCGATTTGCGCATAGTTTCTTTCGGCTGTAGTTAACGACCTTGAGGCAAATGCTATTGGCCTCTCCGTCCCGTTGGGAAATTTGTGTGACAACACTGCCCCTATCCCGTACGGGGAGGCGTCACATGCCAACCTCATTGGCATTTTTGGGTCAAAGTGTGCGAGCACTTCCTTTGATGTAATGAGTTGTTTACCCTTTTTAAAAGCAGCCTCACACGCTTCGTCCCAATTCCAGGAGACTCCCTTTTGCAGCAATGAATTTAGTGGATGTAAAATGGACGATAAGTTCGGGAGGAACTTATGGTAATAGTTTATAAGGCCTAAGAATGATCGTAACTGAGATACATTCTCAGGGGGCGGGGCCTTCACTACTGCCTCGATCTTTTCCGGGGACTTATGCAGGCCTTCCTTATCTATAATGTGACCACAGTATGAGATACGTTCCTGGAAAAATTCACATTTCTGCTTGTTCGCCCTGAGTCCGTATTGTTGTAACTGCAGAAGTACTCGCTCCAGGTTAGCGAGGTGGTCGTTATCCGTTTGTCCTGTCACCAGGATGTCATCCAGGTAGCATTGCGTTCCTGGAATGCCCTGTAGGACCTGTTCCATGGTCCTCTGCCATATTGCCGGGGCGGACGCCACACCAAATACCAGGCGATTGTACTGGTACAATCCCTTGTGTGTGTTAATCGTTAGGAGCTTTTTCGAGTCCTGCTCCACCTCCATCTGTAAATAAGCTTGACAAAGGTCAATCTTCGTAAAGTGTCTACCCCCAGCTAACAATGCGAATATGTCCTCTATCCGCGGCAGCGGATACTGTACCGTGTGCAGGACTGGGTTAATAGTTATCTTAAAATCCCCGCAAATGCGAACCTTCTTTGGTTCCCCCGGTGTGTTATTTGCAGATTTCTTTATAACTGGGACGATGGGCGTGGCCCACTCGCTCCACTCAATCTTTGTAAGGACACCTGCACTCTCTAAGGCATCCAGTTCTGCATCCACCGCTGGCCGAATGGCATAAGGCACCGGTCTGGCCTTACAAAACTTGGGGTTTGCGTCTTGAGCAATAGTTATTTTTGCTCTAATGTCCTTTAAGATCCCCAGCCCTTGTTGGAACACCTCTGGCGTTTTTGCCAATATTTTCGCCGGCCTGCTTGTAATGGTTGTACCATCCTTGGTGGTCTCTACTTTTAACTCGTGTATCGACTTCCAGTCGAAATGGATTTTTCTTATCCATTCCCTACCCAAAAGTGGTGGTCCACCGTTTGGTAGGACGTATAAATAAAGTCCTGGCACTTTTCTGCCGTTGTATTTAACTGTTACTTGCATTTTTCCCTTCGGGTAAACTTTTTGTCCCGTATATGTTTTTAATTTAATTTCCGTATCCTTTAAGGGAATGCGTTTGAACAGCCTGTTATAATCTTGTTCATTAATTACTGATAGGGCTGAACCCGTGTCCAGCTCCATATTAACTTCGACGCCTGTTACCTTCATTTTAACCCACATTGTGCTGTGGTCCTCCGTTTTGTCTACACCATATAACTTGAGACATCCCAGACCTTTAGGCTCTGCTTTTGTGCCTTCCTGTGACTCGTCTGAGCTACTGTCAGACATCTTATGTATTTTTGTCCTTGCCTTGGTACTGCTCGGATTGCCCCCACGATTGGGTTTCGTACCAGACCGACAAACTTTCGCTATATGCCCCTTTTTCCCACACTGCCGGCATCTTTGATCACGAAACCAACAATTACTTTGGTCGTGGGTGGTTTTGCCACAACGGTAGCATTTACCTTTGTGAAATGTCACCTCATGGGTGTCATAGCCGGTTGTGTTTTGTCGTATTTGAGCAGCACCCTGTGCTGCTGCTTCGTGGTTCGATGCTATTTCAATCGCCTGATCTAGGCTGAGCTGTTTCTTGGCTAGCAACTGTTTACGTGTATTCTCATTTAACATGCCACAGACAAATCTGTCTCTGATCGCATCCGCCAATATGGCTCCAAACTGGCAATGTTTGGACAACCTTCTGAGCTCAGCTAAATAGGCTGCCTGCGACTCATCATTCCTTTGGTCGCGCCTGTAGAAGCGGTACCTTTCCGCTATAAATGGTGGCTTAGGGTTTAAATGTTCCCTTAACGTATCAACAATTTGGGCGTACGTTTTGTCTGCTGGCTTTTCTGGAGTTAGAAGATTCCTCAGCAGACCGTATGTTTTTGCCCCCATAAAATTTAATAAGGTTGCTACCTTTTGGTCATCTTGCACCTTGTTTACTATGCAATAAAGTTCATGCCTTTCGATATAGGCATCCCACTCTTCTGTGTCCTCAACAAATGCTGACAAACAACCTTCTTTAGCCATTTTAAACTTTTGAAGAGAAAAAAAAATCTTTTCCCGCTTTCTCCACTAGATGGCGTTTTTCTCGCCTTTTCTCCCTCTGCTGTCAACGACCTCTCTCCAGCGTCGTTATTTTTGGCCCTTGCAGCTCCCGTTATTGCCACCGCCGCTATTAACAACGACCTTCCCCTCTCGTGGCCCGCTAGTCCTTGTGGCTCCGTTTGTTCCCCAGATCGCCTGCCCGTTCTGGCCCTTGCAGCTCCCAGTCCCCGGGAAGGATTTCAGTTTACCTGGCCCTGGGTGGACTTTTGCCCCGTGGCTGGAGCGCCCGTTCAGCCTCTTCTCTCAGCTGCCGCAGCCTCCGCTGGAAACCTCTCTCTCTCGCTCCGTTGCTGCCGCTCCTCCCGAACCCGGAGTGCTGGGCGGCCTCCTTCGGTCGACGCTGGACTCTGCAGGCTGGCTGGTAAGAAGCCTCTCTCCTTCTCTCTCCGTACTGCTACCGTTCCTTTGTTGCACCGTGTACTGGTGAGTTCAAACCTTACTCATCGCCAGTATAAAGTATGTGTCTATACTTAATGCAATAATGACGAGACAGCTTGGAAGATTCAACGTAGGTCTTTACTTAATACCAACAGGCGGGAAACTGAGGGGAGATCAGTACCCACAGTACTATTTATACCCCTATGGCCAGGAGTGGTACTACGGTATCACTACGCCCTACAAAGTAGTGCTGCCCTGGCCATAGGTTTAAAGTAACATACCTATTACATACACAACATTAACCATCTTATCTACTTGGCCTGCTACCTTCAGGGATCTGTGGACACGCACTCCAAGGTCCCTTTGTTCCTCTACACTACTCAGTGTCCTACCATTTAATGCGTGTTCTCTTTCCTTGTTAGCCCTCCCCAAATGCATTACCTCATACTTCTCCGGATTGAATTCCATTTGCCACTGTTCTGCCCACCTGACCAATTTATTGATATCTTCCTGCAGCCTACAGCTTCCTTCTTCAGTATCAACCACACAGCCGATTTTAGTATCATCTGCAAACTTCTTAATCATACCCCCTATATTCAAGTCAAGATCATTGATATATACCACAAAAAGCAAGGGACCTAGTACTGAGCCCTGCGGAACCCCACTGGAAACAGCCTTCCAGTCACAAAAACACCCATCAACCATTACCCTCTGCTTCCTGTCTCCGAGCCAGTTTTGAATCCAACTTGACACTTTGCCCTGGATCCCATGGGCTTTTAACTTCGTGACCAGTCTGCCATGTGGAACCTTATCAAAAGCCTTGCTAAAGTCCATATAGACTACATCAAACGCACTACCCTCATCTACCCTCCTTGTTACCTCCTCAAAAAATTCAATCAAGTTTGTCAGACACAACCTTCCCTTAACAAATCCATGCTGACTATCCTTGATTAATCCGTGTCTTTCTAAATGAAGATTTATCCTGTCCTTCAGAATTCTTTCCAATAATTTTCCCACCACCGAGATTAGGCTGACGGGCCTGTAATTACTCGGTCTATCCTTTTCTCCCTTTTTAAACAAGGGTACCACATTTGCAGTCCTCCAGTCCTCCGGCACCACACCTGAAGCCAGAGAGGATTGAAAAATGATGGTCAGAGCCACTGCTATTTCCTCTTTTGCTTCGCTTAACAGCCTGGGATACATTTCATCCGGGCCTGGGGATTTATCCACTTTTAAAGCTGCTAAACCCCTTAATATTTCCTCTCTCACTATGTTTATTTCATCTAATATTTCACACTCCTCCCCCCCCCGATAGCAATGTCTGCTTCGCCCCTCTCCTTTGTGAAAACAGACGCAAAGTATTCATTAAGAACCCCACCGACATCTCCAGCCTCCACACACAGGTTACCCTCATGATCTCTAATAGGCCCTACCCTTTCTTTAGTTATCCTCTTACTCTTAATATATTTATAAAACATCTTTGGGTTTTCCTTGATTTTACTTGCCAAGAATTTTTCATGCTCTCTCTTTGCTTTCCTAAAATCATTTTTAATTGCACCCCTGCACTTTCTGTACTCCTCTAAAGGTTCTGGAGTATTTAGCCCTCGGTATCTGTCATACGCCTCCCTTTTTTTCTTTATCCTACCCTGTATGTCCCTAGACATCCAGGGGGCTCAGAGATTTGTTAGTCTCACCTTTTTTCTTTAAGGGCACATATTTGGTCTGAACCCTCTGGACCTCCTCCTTGAATGCCTCCCACTGCTCTGACACTGATTTACCTTCAAGTAGCTGTTTCCAGTCCACTATGGCTAAATCCCCTCTGAACTTAGCAAAATTTGCTTTTCCCCAATTTAGAATTTTTATTCCTGGTCTATCTTTGTCCTTTTCCATAACTACCTTAAATCTAACAGAATTATGGTTACTAGCACCAAAATGCTCCCCCACTGATACGCCTTCTACCTGCCCAGCTTCATTCCCTAAAACTAAGTCCAGAACCGCCCCCTCCCTTGTTGGGCTTGCTACATACCGGCTAAAAAAGTTCTCCTGAATGCATTCTAGGAATTCCGCACCTTCTATACCCTTCACACTAATTCTATCCCAGTTAATATTGGGGTAGTTGAAACCCCCTACTATTACTGCCCTATAGTTTTTGCACTTCTCAGAAATTTGTCTACATATTTGTTCTTCTATCTCCCTCTCACTGTTTGGAGGTCTGTAGTACACTCCCAGCAGTGTGATCGCCCCTTTTTTGTTTTTCAATTCAATCCATATGGCCTCGTTTGATGATCCCTCCAACATATCATCCCTCCTCACAGCTGTAATAGTTTCTTTAATCAATACCGCGACCCCCCCTCCCCTTTTTACCTCCCTCTCTATCCCATCTGAAAATCCTGTAACCAGGAATGTTGCGCTGCCATACCTGCCCCTCTTTCAGCCACGTCTCTGTAATAGCTATAATATCATAGTCCCAAGTATCTACCTGTACCCTCAGCTCATCTGCCTTGTTCGCTATACTCCTTGCATTGAAGTAAATACCATTTAGTACAGGCAAACCTCCTTGTTGACTACTATCTAGCCTTTTATTCCTCTGTCCTTCCAATTTACTTTCTACATTTTCATTTTCCAATTCCAGATTTTCTTCCCTCCCTATTGACTCGATACTTAGGTTCCCATCTCCCTGCCAAGCTAGTTTAAACCCTCCCCAACAGCACTAGCAAACCCTCCCGTGAGGATATTGGTCCCGTTCCCATTGAGGTGCAACCCGTCTGGCTTGTAGAGGTCCCACCTCCCCCAGAAACGTTTCCAATTCCTCAGGAATCTAAAGCCCTTCCTCCTGCACCATCTCTCCAGCCACGCATTCATCTGCTCTATCTTCCTATTTCTGAACTCACTAGCACGAGGTCCTGCGTTTTAACCTCTTTCCTAGCTCCCTAAACTCTGCCTGCAGGACCTCATCCCTCTTCCTACCTATGTCGTTGGTACCGATATGGACCACGACCCCTGGGCGTTCACCCTCAGAATGCCCTGCAGCTGTTCAGTGACATCCTTGACCATGGAACCAGGGAGGCAACATACCAACCTGGAGTCACGTCTGCGGCTGCAGAAACGCCTGTCTGCTCCCCTAACTATTGAATCCCCTATCACTATTGCTCTCCCTCTCCTCTTCCCCCCCGCCTGTGCAGCTGAGCCTTCCATGGTGCTGTGGACTTGGCTCTGGCTGCACTCCCCAGAGGGATCATCGCCCTCACCAGTACTCAGCACCGAATACTGGTTGGTGAGCAGGACGGGCTCAGGGGACTCCTGCACTACCTGCCTGGTCCTCCTCTACTGTCTGACAGGCACCCATTCCCTCTCTGCCTGCACACTGTGGGGTGACCACCTCCCGAAACGTGCTATCCACGTAGCTCTCAGCCTCGCGGATGCACAGCAGTGACTGCAGCCGCCGCTCAAGCTCCGTAACCCGGTGCTCGAGCTGCTGTAGCTGGTGACACTTCCCGCACATGTGGTCGTCCAGACCAAGGGAGGTGTCCAGGACTTCCCACATGGCACAGGATGTGCTTTCCACAGGTGTGAACTGCCCTGCCATACCTCGAATTAACAGGCTATTTACTAACCTAGCTGGAATAAACTTAAAGGGGGAAAAACTCAGTTGTTTGCGCCTCCCATTAGCGCCTTAAGAGGGTGGTAATGGAGCGCAAAGCAACTAGCGCCCGGGCGAAAGAGCTCAGAGTGCAGTCGCCACAGACACTTCTAAATCGATGCAAGGAAGATCAAATCAAAATGAACCTGCAAAGTGCTGCTCAGTACCCAAAACTCCTTCACACAGCGTTGAATCTCTCCAGAAGTCTCTCTCGCTCTCTCAGAATGCGTGGTGCAAAAATGTCACCGACAAAAAAAGGCAGGAAGCGGTCGCCTTTAAATAGCGCTCCCCCAGTCCCTTCCCGACTGCAAAACGCTCCCCTCAACCTGTCGTTGCTAGCGGCAGGCGGTAAGGCAGGGGGCGCCACTCAATATCTGGTCCGGGGTGCTAACGGGGCGTTGCGCACTCGACTGACGTCACGATCTGCCGGCGCAGGAGAACGTGGCGGTAGTGTTTAGTGCTGCCGCAAAATGTCTAGTTAATTTCGCAGGCAGCGCAAACATCAACGCGCCCGGGCGCTAGTTGCTTTGCGCCCCATTAGCGCCCTCTTAGGCTGCTAACGGGAGGCCCAAAGCAACCGAATTGTTCCCTCTATGACTCTATGAAGGGCAGTCACACTTGGAATGTAGAAAACATTAGTGATGCTGTTTGAGGGATAAATAATGTCCGGAATACCGGGGATAACTACCCTGCACTTCTTCGAAGTAGTGTCGTGGGATCTTTCACGTCCACCTTAGAGGACAGATGGGGCATCGGTTCAATGTCTCATCTGAAAGTCGGCAAATCCAACAGTGCAGCACACCCTCAGTACTGCCTCTCCGACAGTGCAGCGCTCCCTCAGTACTGCCCCTCCGACAGTGCAGCGCTCCCTCAGTACTGCCCCTCCGACAGTGCAGCACACCCTCAGTACTGCCTCTCCGACAGTGCAGCACTCCCTCAGTACTGCCTCTCCGACAGTGCAGCACTCCCTCAGTACTGCCCCTCCGACAGTGCAGCACTCCCTCAGTACTGCCCCTCCGACAGTGCAGCGCTCCCTCGGTACTTACCCTCCGACAGTGCAGCGCTCCCTCAGTACTGCCTCTCTGAAAGTGCAGCGCTCCCTCAGTACTGCCCCTCCGACAGTGCAGCACTCCCTCAGTACTGCCCCTCCGACAGTGCAGTGCTCCCTCAGTACTTACCCTCCGACAGTGCAGCGCTCCCTCAGTACTTACCCTCCGACAGTGCAGCGCTCCCTCAGTACTGCCCCTCCGACAGTGCAGCGCTCCCTCAGTACTGCCCCTCCGACAGTGCAGTGCTCCCTCAGTACTTACCCTCCGACAGTGCAGCGCTCCCTCAGTACTGCCCCTCTGACAGTGCAGCACTCCCTCAGTACTGCCCCGCCGACAGTGCAGCGCTCCCTCAGTACTGCCCCTCTGACAGTGCAGCACTCCCTCAGTACTGCCCCTCTGACAGAGCATCGCTCCCTCAATACTGACCCTCCGACAGCTCAGCGCTCCCTCAGTACTGCCCCCCGACAGTGCAGCGCTCCCTCAGTACTGTCCCTCCGACAGTGCAGCGCTCCCTCAGTACTGCCCCTCCGAAAATGCAGCAATCCCTCAGTACTGCCCCTCTGACAGTACAGTGCTCCCTCAGTACTGGCCCTCCGACAGTGCAATACTCCCTCAGTACTTCCCCTCCGACCGTGTAACGCTCCCTCAGTACTGACACTCCGCCAGTGCAGTGCTTCCTCAGTTTTGCTCCTCTAACAGTGCGGCGCTCCCTCAGTACTGCCCCGCAGTGTAGCCCTCCCTCAGTACTGCCCCTCCGACAGTGCAGCGCTCCCTCAGTACTGCCCCTCCAACAGTGCAGCGCTCCCTCAGTACTGCCCCTCCAACAGTGCAGCGCTCCCTCAGTACTGCCCCTCCGACAGTGCAGTGTTCCCTTAGTACTGCCCCTCCAACAGTGCGGCGCTCCCTCAGTACTGCCCCTCTGACAGTGCAGCGCTCCCTCAGTACTGTCCCTCCGACAGTGCAGCGCTCCCTCAGTACTGCCCCTCCGACAGTGCAGTGCTCCCTCAGTACTGCCCCTCCAACAGTGCAGTGCCCGCTCAGTACTGCCCCTCCGACAGTGCAGCCCTCCCTCAGTACTGCCCCTCTGACAGTGCAGTGCCCGCTCAGTACTGACTGTGATGAAATATTCCATTCATCACTGCCTGTGACTGTGGTCGGTTTCAGTTTCATTTCCCTTCCCCCAGTTCCGTTTCCTCACCATTGTATTGTATATTGGAATGTGTTGTGTGTAGGGCTCCGCCCATACCTGGCCCCTATGTAAGCAAGCTCAGTCTGGCCTCATATCCAGTACTGCAGCCCTCCGGATGGAAGATACCTCTCTCCACTACGTGTTACCTTCTAAGTTAATAAAAGCCTTGTTTTGTTTCACTAACATCGAGTCTCGGAATTATTGAGGCACATCAATTTTATTAACTTATTTTTCAACACAATGGATCAACTCCTGAAACCCGAACGTTTGGATTTGGATCAGCATGCTCCGGACGCATCAGCATGCTTCGGACACTGGTTTATGTGTATGGAATTCTTCCTGGACAATTCCGCAGCCGTCAAAGACGCTACGGACGCTGCGAGTATGAAACTCGGAATTCTGCGGAATTGGGTAAGCCACCGGGTTTACCCCCTCATCCAAGATGCCGACACGTACCTGGCCGCCTGTGACATCTTAAAGGTGCATTACCAGCAGCCTACGAATGAGGTGTATGCTAGGCATCTGCTCGCTACTCGCGCACAGCGACCTGGGGAATCGGTGGAGGAGTTCCTAGGCACCCTGAAAATGCTTGGCAAAGACTGCAAGTGCCGAGATGTAAAAGCCGCAGTGTACACTGACGAGCTTGTTCGCGATGCCTTTATCACAGGCCTCAGCTCCACTCACATCCGGCAAAGACTGCTGGAAAAAACAGGATTGGACCTGAAACAGGCTGCGGACACCGCGCGATCCCTGGATGTGGCCCAGAGAAACTTGGACGCCTACTCTTCAGCCCGCGCCGTCCACGCCGCCACGTGTGCACCAAGGGCGCCGCCATCTTGGAAGGCATCTTCCCCGCCCGGCAGCCCGACACCGTCGGGGCCCCGCTCTCCCCCCAGAAGCCCTACGACAGCCGCGACGCGTTGGGGACCGAACTGCTACTTCTGCGGGCAGCCAAAGCACACCAGAAACCTGTGCCCAGCGAAAGGCACCACCTGCTTTAAGTGCGGTAAGAAGGGGCACTTCGGGAAGGTGTGCAGAGGGAACCCCGCCGGAAAACCAACCGCCGGAAAACCCGCCACCGCCGCGTGCGCGCCGTGGGAGCGGCTATCTTGGACGCCATCTTGCCCGACCTCGTGGGGTCCGCCATCTTATGAGCAGACAGCGTGGACGCCATCTTGTCTCGATCAGGGCCCTACAGTGGCATCGGTCACAGTGGACCAGACCAGGCCGCACCCGCTATCCAAATCAATGGTGGACATCGAGGTAAACGGGTGCAGGGTTAAATGTTTAATTGACAGTGGAAGCACGGAGAGTTTTATCCACCCTGAACTGGCACAACAACTCTCCCTAAAGGTGGTCCCTACTCAGGGTACCATCTCTATGGCTGATAAAACCCAGACATCGACCATTCTGGGTTACTGCACGGTACAATTGTCCGTTAACGGAACTGTATATGATAATTTTAAAGTATTAATCATGAAGAATCTATGTGCGAGCGTGATCTTGGGCCTGGATTTCCAGTGCAACCACCAAAGCATCACGCTCAAGTACGGTGGGTCCCAGCCGCCCCTCACAGTGTGCGGTCTGGCTACCCTGAAGGTAAAGCCGCCTTCGCTATTCGCGAACCTTACCCCTAACTGCCGGCCAATAGCGACCAAAAGCAGGAGGTACAGCTGGGAGGACAGGCGGTTTATCGCGACCGAGGTAGACAGGCTCCTGAAAGAGCGCATTATTGAATGCAGCAACAGCCCGTGGCGCGCCCAAGTGGTAGTGGTAAGGGGTAGCGAGAAGAAACGGATGGTGATCGTCTATAGCCAAACGATCAACAGGTACACCCAACTAGACGCCTACCCGCTACCCCGCATATCAGAAATGGTGAATCAAATCGCCCAATACCGGGTGTTCTCCACCATCGACCTCAAGTCAGCGTACCACCAGCTCCCTATCAGACCAGAGGACCGCCCGTACACCGCCTTCGAGGCGAACGGACGCCTCTACCAATTCCTCAGAGTCCCCTTTGGGGTGACGAATGGGGTCTCGGTCTTCCAGAGGGAGATGGACCGCATGGTCGATGACCACGACTTGCAGGCAACCTTCCCCTACCTCGACAATGTCACCATCTGCGGTGACAACCAGCAGGATCACGACTCGAACCTCGAGAGGTTCCTGAAAACCGCACAAAAACTCAACCTCACCTACAACGAGGACAAGTGCGTTTTCAACACCACGCGCCTCTGCATACTAGGCAGCGTGGTGGAGAATGGGGAAATCGGACCAGACCCCGACCGATTGCGCCCCCTACGGGAGCTGCCCCTGCCCAACACTCCCAAAGCCCTGAAAAGGTGCCTGGGGTTATTTTCTTATTATTCGCAATGGGTCCCCAACTACTCCGACAAAGCCCGCCCCCTCTTGAAAGCATCCTCTTTTCCGCTCTCTGCTGAGGCCCATGCCGCCTTCAAAAGCATTAAGCAGGATATTGAGCGGGCCACGCTACAGGCAGTGGACGAGAACACTCCCTTTCAAGTGGAAAGTGATGCGTCTGACTTTGCCTTGGCGGCCACCCTCAACCAGGCGGGGCGGCCCGTAGCTTTCTTCTCGAGGACCGTCCAAGGGCCCGAGATCAGACACTCCTCCGTAGAAAAGGAGGCCCAAGCCATCGTGGAGGCAGTGCGCCACTACCTAGCCGGCAAACGCTTCACCCTACTTACCGACCAGCGGTCGGTAGCGTTTATGTTCAATAATAAACAGAGCGGGAAGATTAAAAATGATAAGATTCTTAGGTGGCGGATCGAGCTCTCCACCTTCGATTATGACATCATTTACCGGCCAGGGGCCCTTAACGAATCCCCCGACGCCCTCTCATGAGGGATGTGTGCCAGCGCCACCGGGGATCGGCTACAGACCCTCCACAATGACCTCTGCCACCCAGGGGTCACGCGGCTGTTCCACTTCATAAAGTCCCGCAACTTACCCTACTCGATTGAGGAAGTTCGGTCCCTGACCAGGAACTGTCGCACTTGCGCTGAGTGCAAGCCTCGGTTCTACCGCCCAGATAGAGCCCACTTAATCAAAGCTACACGGCCCTTTGAGCGGCTCAGCTTAGATTTCAAGGGCCCCCTCCCGTCCGTCGACCGCAATGTTTACTTCCTGAACATTGTGGACGAATACTCTCGTTTCCCATTCGCCTTCCCCTGCCCAGACATGACCAGCGCCACGGTCATTAAATGCCTCAACAGCCTGTTCTGCCTGTTCGGTATGCCGAGCTACATCCATACAGATAGGGGGGCGTCCTTCATGAGTGAAGAGCTACGCCAGTACATGCTGTCCAAGGGGATCGCCACGAGCCGTACCACCAGCTACAACCCCCGGGGTAACGGTCAAGTGGAGTGAGAGAACGGGACAGTATGGAAAGCAGTCACTCTAGCTCTAAGGACCAAAGGCCTCCCTATCTCCCGCTGGCAGGAAGTCCTCCCAGATGTGCTCCATTCGATACGGTCGCTATTGTGTACTGCCACTAATGCCACGCCTCATGAGCGAATGTTTGTCTTTCCCCGGAAATCCACCTCAGGCGTATCCATGCCGTCATGGCTCTCCACCCCAGGTCCGGTATTCGTGCGAAGGCATGTGAGGGGCCACAAGACGGACCCTCTCGTGGAGTCAGTGCACCTACTCCACGCCAACCCCCAATACGCGTATGTCCGGCACGCCGATGGAAGGGAGGACACCGTGTCCATAAAAGACATCGCCCCAGCTGGTAACGACAACAACCACGACAACAGCAGCAACAACGACCACAGCAACTCTTACCCACCCACTACTCTTTCATCACCCCCGGAAGAACATCGACCAACGGTACCCCCACCAACTACCCCTTCAACAACCCTGGCGGCACCCCCGGCAGAGACCCAGGAGGCCACCGGGGACACCCAGCTGACACCCACGGCACCACAACAGCCACGTCGGTCGCAGAGGACTATCAAACCCCCGAACAGACTAAATCTATAGAAGGGGTGAATGTGATGAAATATTCCATTCATCACTCATCAGTATTTCTCTGCCTGTGACTGTGGTTGGTTTCAGTTTCATTTCCATTGTATTGTACTGTGTGTAGGGCTCCGCCCATACCTGGCTCCTATGTAAGCTGGCCCAGCCTGCAGCACGTCCAGTACGGCAGACCTCTGGATGGAAGATACATTCTCCTCTGTGTGTTACCTTCTAAGTCAATAAAAGCCTTGTTTTGTTTCGCTAACATCGAGTCTCGGATTTATTGAGGCACATCACTGCCCCTCCAACAGTGCGGCGCTCCCTCAGTACTGACCCTCCGACAGTGCAGCGCTCCCTCAGTCCTGACCCTCCGACAGTGCGGCGCTCCCTCAATACTGCCCCTCCGACAGTGCGGCGCTCCCTCAGTACTGCCCCTCCGACAGTGCGGCGCTCCCTCAGTACTGCCCCTCCGACATTGCGGCGCTCCCTCAGTACTGCCCCTCCGACAGTGCGGCGCCCCCTCAGTACTGACCCTCTGACAGTGCGGCGCTCCCTCAGTACTGCCCCTCCGACATTGCGGCGCTCCCTCAGTACTGCCCCTCTGACAGTGCGGCGCCCCCTCAGTACTGACCCTCCGACAGTGCGGCGCTCCCTCAGTACTGCCCCTCCGACAGTGCGGCGCTCCCTCAGTACTGCCCCTCCGACAGTGCGGCGCTCCCTCAGTACTGCCCCTCCAACATTGCGGCGCTCCCTCAGTACTGCCCCTCCGACAGTGCAGCACTCCCTCAGTACTGCCCCTCCGACAGTGCAGCACTCCCTCAGTACTGCCCCTCCGACAGTGCGGCGCCCCCTCAGTACTGACCCTCCGACAGTGCGGCGCCCCCTCAGTACTGCGCTGGGAGTGTCAGCCTAGATTTTGTGCTGAAGTCTCTGGCGTGCGACTTGAACCCGTGACTTTCTGTCTGAGGGGTGAGTCACATATTGGCCAGACCGCGTATGGATGCCAGTCATCGACACATGGAATGGCAGGGATAATATTGTAACCGAGTCCACGGATGCCTGAGGCTGGGCTCATTAATTAGAGCCTGTGCTGGGTGATGAGTGACAGAAGGCTACATTTCACAAGTTATGCCATTTTAGATTGAATTTCACCAGAGGTGGAGTAACTTAAATCAAGTGGCTTAATCCCTGAAAGGAAAAAAAATCCCAAGTGCTTGGGGCAGGTAAAAGGGGGAAGAGAATACCTGTCCCGCTAATAATATCAAAGTCAGAATGACCCAGCAGTTTACTGAACCTCTTCAGTTAAGAGTCGGTCAATTGGGACCGAATCCATTCTTTGTAGATTGTAACGATGTAAATGAATATAGCGAGGCGTGTCGAGGGTCACAGGCTCATCATTGGCACTCAAATTCAAATTCAAATTCAAATCGCTTTATTGGCATGATAAGGTACATCTTATGTTGCCAAAGCATCAAAATACATTTATGGTTGAACACATAAACGCAGTTCTATTCATACAGTGTATAAACAGGTATGTCCCTGAGTGTATAAATATACATTCGCATTGTTTATATATATTCTTTTCTTAGTTTACTGGTTGTCCCTCTGTTCATGGCAAGCTGTAACATAGTGTGCCGCCAGTGTTACACAGCTTCTCTCCTCCCCCAGTAGGAATGGGAGTTTTTGGTTGTCAGTCAGATTTCTGAATTCAGGGCATATTTGTGAGAATTTTTGGTAGAAATTCTCCCTGATGCCCTGATATTTTCCATAGGCTGTGAGGAAGTGCATCTCTGTCTCCACTACTCCCTGACTGCAGTGAGAGCATATCCTGTCTTCTCTTGGCAGCCTGGTCTGCCTGTGTCTGCCTTTTTCGATCGCTAGGCTATGCTCGCTAAGTCTGTACCTTGTCAAGGTTCTTCTCAGTTTGTTATCCTTTACCATGGTCAGGTAATCAGCTATGTTGTATTGTCTGTTTAGGGCCAAGTAGCAATTGAGTTTGCTTTGGGTTTTTGTTATTTCTGCCCAATATGTCAGATATTTTTCCTTTTGCTTAGCGACGATTGTGTTGGGTCGAATTCTTTGTGTTACCCTGTCACTGTCATGGGGCTGGTTATTGTTAGTATTGTTAGTAGTTACTTCACTGAGTCCCAGGACTAGTTGACTGAGGGTATTCTTCTTTATGGTCAGCTCTTGGCATTTCAGGGCGTCGTAGTGATAGCATTGGGGGTTGCTCATTTGTAGGTGATTCCAAAATTTGGTGGCTCTTTTTTGGATAGTGATTATTAATGGATATTGGCCTAGTTCCGCCCTGCATGCATTGTTTACTGTTTTCCTTTGAGTCCGGAGGATACTTTTACAGAATTCTGCATGTAGGATCTCAATTGGGTGTTTGTCCCATTTTCCAAATTCTTGTTGTGTTAGCGGTCCCCATACCTCACTGCCATAGAGCACAATTGGTTCAATTACTGATTTGAAAATTTTGAGCCAAATGCTAATTGGGATTTCTATTTGGATTGATTTTTTGATGGCATAGAAAGCCCTTCTTGCTTTCTCTTTCAGTTCATTCACAGCCCTCAATCCACTGTCGAGTGCAACATCAACACTGCAGTTAATTGCAACATGTAGGATTTCTGGCTTCTTAAAGGGATATCATCCAATCAATGATACCTTGCTTTCCTTTGTTGTGCAGGAACTTGAGCTCATCCAAAGCTCGGCTGCCCGTGTCCTAACTCACACCCAGTCCCGTTCACCAATCACCCCCTGTGCTCACTGCCCCGTGTCCTAACTCACACCCAGTCCCGTTCACCCATCACCCCCTGTGCTCACTGCCCCGTGTCCTAACTCACACCCAGTCCCGTTCACCCATCACCCCCTGTGCTCACTGCCCCGTGTCCTAACTCACGCCCAGTCCCATTCACCCATCACCCCCTGTGCTCACTGCCCCGTGTCCTAACTCGCATCAAGTCCCGTTCGCCCATCACCCCCTGTGCTCACTGCCCCGTGTCCTAACTCACACCCAGTCCCGTTCACCCATCACCCCCTGTACTCACTGCCCCGTGTCCTAACTCACACCCAGTCCCGTTCACCCATCACCCCCTGTGCTCACTGCCCCGTGTCCTAACTCACACCCAGTCCCGTTCACCCATCACCCCCTGTGCTCACTGCCCCGTGTCCTAACTCACACCCAGTCCCGTTCACCCATCACCCCCTGTGCTCACTGCCCCGTGTCCTAACTCGCACCCAGTCCCGTTCACCCATCACCCCCTGTGCTCACTGCCCCATGTCCTAACTCACACCCAGTCCCGTTCATCCATCACCCCCTGTGCTCACTGCCCCGTGTCCTAACTCACACCCAGTCCCGTTCACCCATCACCCCCTGTGCTCACTGCCCCGTGTCCTAACTCACACCCAGTCCCGTTCACCCATCACCCCCTGTGCTTACTGCCCCGTGTCCTAACTCACACCCAGTCCCGTTCACCCATCACCCCCTGTGCTCACTGCCCCGTGTCCTAACTCACGCCCAGTCCCATTCACCCATCACCCCCTGTGCTCACTGCCCCGTGTCCTAACTCGCATCAAGTCCCGTTCGCCCATCACCCCCTGTGCTCACTGCCCCGTGTCCTAACTCACACCCACTCCCGTTCACCCATCACCCCCTGTACTCACTGCCCCGTGTCCTAACTCACACCCAGTCCCGTTCACCCATCACCCCCTGTGCTCACTGCCCCGTGTCCTAACTCACACCCAGTCCCGTTCACCCATCACCCCCTGTACTCACTGCCCCGTGTCCTAACTCACACCCAGTCCCGTTCACCCATCACCCCCTGTGCTCACTGCCCCGTGTCCTAACTCACACCCAGTCCCGTTCACCCATCACCCCCTGTGCTCACTGCCCCGTGTCCTAACTCGCACCCAGTCCCGTTCACCCATCACCCCCTGTGCTCACTGCCCCGTGTCCTAACTCACACCCAGTCCCGTTCATCCATCACCCCCTGTGCTCACTGCCCCATGTCCTAACTCACACCAAGTCCCGTTCACCCATCACCCCTGTGCTCACTGCCCCGTGTCCTAACTCACACCCAGTCCCGTTCACCCATCACCCCGTGCTCACTGCCCCGTGTCCTAACTCACACCCAGTCCCGTTCACCCATCACCCCCTGTGCTCACTGGCCTGTGTCCTAACTCACACCCAGTCCCGTTCACCCATCACCCCCTGTGCTCGCTGCCCCGTGTCCTAACTCGCACCCAGTCCCGTTCACCCATCACCCCCTGTGCTCGCTGCCCCGTGTCCTAACTCACACCCAGTCCCGTTCACCCATCACCCCCTGTGCTCACTGCCCCGTGTCCTAACTCACACCCAGTCCCGTTCACCCATCACCCCCTGTGCTCACTGCCCCGTGTCCTAACTCACACCCAGTCCCGTTCACCCATCACCCCTGTGCTCACTGCCGCGTGTCCTAACTCACACCCAGTCCCGTTCACCCATCACCCCCTGTGCTCACTGCCCCGTGTCCTAACTCGCACCCAGTCCCGTTCACCCATCACCCCCTGTGCTCACTGCCCCGTGTCCTAACTCGCACCAAGTCCCGTTCACCCATCACACCCTGTGCTCACTGCCCCGTGTCCTAACTCACACCCAGTCCCGTTCACCCATCACCCCCTGTGCTCACTGCCCCGTGTCCTAACTCACACCCAGTCCCGTTCACCCATCACCCCCTGTGCTCACTGCCCCGCGTCCTAACTCACACCCAGTCCCGTTCACCCATCACCCCCTGTGCTCACTGCCCCGTGTCCTAACTCACACCCAGTCCCGTTCACCCATCACCCCCTGTGCTCACTGCACCGTGTCCTAACTCTCACCCAGTCCCGTTCACCCATCACCCCCTGTGCTCACTGCCCCGTGTCCTAACTCACACCCAGTCCCGTTCACCCATCACCCCCTGTGCTCACTGCCCCGTGTCCTAACTCACACCCAGTCCCGTTCACCCATCACCCCCTGTGCTTGCTGACCTACATTGGCTCCCGGTCCGGCGACACCTCAATTTCAAAATTCTCATCCTTGTTTTCAAATCCCTCAATGGCCCTCACCCTTCCCTATCTCTGTAACCTGCTCCAGCCCCACAATGCCCCGAGATATCTGCACTCCTCCAACTCTGGACTCTTGTCCAACCCACCACTCCCTTCACCCCAGCATTGGCGGCCGTGCCTTCAGTTGTCTGGGCCCTAAGCTCTGTATTCCCTCCCTAAAGCTCTCTACCTCTCTTTCTCTCTATCCTTCTTTAAGACCCTCCTTAAAACATATTTCTTTGACTAATCTTTTCATCACCTGTCCTAATGTTTCCTTCTGTGGCATGGTATCATTTTTTGACTGATTACTCCTGTGAAGCGGCTTGGGATTTTTTACTACATTTAAAGAGCTCTATAAATACAAGCTGTTGTGGTTAACGGATTTTTAAAAATTCACTCTTTGGCGTCGCTGGCAAGGCCAGCATTTATTGCCCATCCCTAGTTGCCCTTGAGAAGGTGGTAGTGAGCCGCCTTCTTGAACCGGTGCAGTCCGTGTGGTGAAGATGCTCCCACAGTGCTGTTAGGGAGGGAGTTCCAGGATTTTGACCCAGCGACGATGAAGGACTGGCAATATACTTCCAAGTCAGGATGGTGTGTGACTCGGAGGGGAACTTGGAGATGGTGGTGTTCCCATGTGCCTGCTGCCCTTGTCCTTCTGGATGGTGGAGATGGCGGGTTTGGGAGGTGCTGTCGAAGAAGCCTTGGCGAGTTGCTGCAGTGCATCTTGTAGATGGTACACACTGCAGCCACAGTACGCTGGTGATGGAGGGAGTGAATGCTTAAAGAACATAAGAACATAAGACGGTCATTCAGTGGTTCTGCCACATGCGCCCCCCCAGAATTCGCTTTAACGGACAAAGTCAAACAGTGAGGGGGTCTGACGAGCCTGTCAGAACGACTCCTGTACTCTCGAGGCGGAGGCTGCTGGTCGGCTGGCGGTCTGGCGGGCGGTGGCACTCGGTCTGCCGTAACGACGATGGGTGGCCGACCCCGTCTCGGCGGTTGTGCTGTCTCGACGGGGCGGTCGAGGTCTAAATGTGCTGGCTTTAAGCGGTCGACCAAAATATGGTCCGGTTTACCACCGACATCTACCGTGAAGGTATTGTCCCCTGCTTCCAACACGCGGAAGGGACCGGTATATGGGGCCTTGAGCGGATCCCTATGTGCGTCATGGCGAATAAAAACGTACTCAGCCTTGTGAAGCTCCGTGGGAACGTGTGACCTCTGCAGCCCGTGGTGCGAAGTGGGCACCGGTGCGAAACATCTGGCCGCCTCTTGGTGACTAGCAAGCTCGGCAGACGCGGACCATGGCTCTGTCGATGTTGGTAAGAAGTCCCCTGGGACTCGCAGCAGCTGACCATGCACAAGCTCCGCTGATGAAGAGTGAAGGTCTTCTTTGGGGGCCGTGCGAAGGCCCAACAGGACCCACGGTAGCTTGTCTGCCCATCCAGCATCCTGGAGGCTGGCCCTCAGGGCGGCTTTCATTGACCGGTGGAAGCGTTCGCAGAGGCCATTCGCCTGTGGGTGGTAGGCTGTGGTGCGGTGTAATTTGACACCGAGTCCTTGGGCCACTGCATTCCAGAGTTCGGAGGAAAACTGCGGTCCCCTGTCCGACGAAATATCTGCAGGCACTCCGAAACGGGCGATCCAGGAGGAAATGAATACCCTGGCCACGTCCACCGAAGTAGTGGATGACAGGGGGACCGCCTCCGGCCATCTGGTGGTGCTGTCAACCATGGTCAGGATGTGTGAAAAACCATGAGAGGGTGAGAGTGGTCCTACCAGGTCCACGTTGACGTGGTCAAAACGTCGCTCCGGAACTGTGAAGGTGGCCAACGGAGCTTTGATGTGGCGCTGTACCTTGGCCTTTTGGCAGACCACGAAGGTGTTGGCCCAGTCGCGGACATCTTTATGCATGCCATGCCATACAAATTTCGCTGACATCAGTTTCTGAGAGGCCTTCATTCCTGGGTGTGACAACCCATGTATGGCGTCGAACACTTTGCGGTGCCAGACGACCGGCATGACAGGGCAAGGATCCTGTACGGAGACGTCACACAACAGCGTGGTACCTGCCGAATGGAACTTGACGTCGGCCAATTGGAGGCCAGTGATGGCCGTTCTGTAAGCTTGGACTTCTGGGTCTGAGGCTTGGTCTGCTGCCATGAGGGCGTAGTCGATGCCCAAATGAACCGTATTGATGATCGCGCGGGAGAGGCAGTCTGCCGAAATAACAACAGAAAATGCTGGAAAAACTCAGCAGGTCAGGCAACATCCGTGGAGAGAAATTTGAGTTGACGTTTTGAAGAAGGGTCAAACCCGAAACGTCAACTCAAATTTCTCTCCACGGATGTTGCCTGACCTGCTGAGTTTTTCCAGCATTTTCTGTTGTTATTTCGGATTTCCAACATCTGCAGTATTTTGCTATCGAGGCAGTCTGCCACCAGGTTGTCCTTACCGGCCACGTGCTGTATATCCGTGGTGAATTCGGATATGTAGGTCAGTTGATGCTGCTGTTGGGCTGACCACGGTTCAGCGGTCTTGGCCATTGCAAAGGTTAGCGGCTTATGGTCCACAAAGGCGGTGAAAGGACGTCCTTCCATTAGGAACCAAAAATGGCGGATGGCCAGAAAAAGGGCGAGCAACTCCCGGTCGAACGTGCTGTATGCTCTCTCGTACTGCTGTAGTTGACGGCTGAAGAATGCCAACGGCTGCCACGTCCCGTTCACCCACTGCTGTTGCACGGCACTGACTGCGTAGTCCGACGCATCGGTGGTGAGGGCGATGGTGGCTCCTGGCAGCGGGTGCGCCAGCATAGTCGCGTTGGCTAAGGTGCTTTTGGTGTCGGCGAACGCTCGGGCCATGTCATCCGTCCAGTCTACCGGGTTCTTGCCAGTCTTGCCCTTGAGGGCCTCGTACAGGGGCTGCATGAGTAGTGCCACCTTAGGCACGAAACGGTGGTAAAAGTTTACCATGCCTAGGAATTCCTGCAGGGCCTTTACGTTCTGCGGGCACGGAAAGGATGTCACCACCTCTACCTTCGAAGGTAAAGGAACCGCTCCCTCTGAGGTGATGCGATGCCCCAGGAAGTCAATTTGGTGCAGGCCAAACTGACACTTGGCCGGGTTGATAATCAGGCCGTGTTGGCTGAGGCGTCGAAAAAGGGTGCGTAGGTGACAGGTATGTTCTTCCTTAGTAGGACTGGCAATTAGGATATCATCTAGGTAGACGAAGAGGAACTTGAGGTCCCGCAGCACGGAGTCCATCAGGCGTTGGAAAGCCTGGGCGGCATTCTTTAACCCAAACGGCATTCATAAAAACTCGAAGAGGCCGAATGGGGTGATGACTGCGGTCTTCTGGACGTCTTGTGGATGAACTGGGACCTGGTGGTAGCCCCAGACGAGGTCGACTTTTGAGAACACGGTGTTCCCTGCCAAATGGGCAGAGTAATCCTGAATGTGGGGGATCGGGTACCGATCAGGAGTGGTGGCGTCGTTTAGGCGTCGATAGTCGCCACATGGCCACCATCCGCCGCCAGGCTTCGGGACGATATGGAGGGGTGAAGACCAGGGACTATTTGACCGGCGAATAATCCCTAACCGTTCCATGGTTGCGAACTCCGCCTTTGCGACCGCCAGCTTGCCAGGTTCTGTAATGATCAGTAACCTGTCATTCTGGAATGGTACACTAGGTGGTGCTGTATGTATATAAGAGTGGGCTACCCACGATGCACTAGGCTACCCACAAGGCAGCAGTCAAGATGGAGGCCTCTACAGATACTGTACCTAGTCCACATGTGCTCAATAAAGTGTCTAGCAAAAGCTAGCTGTTCTTAATAAAAATGACTAGCAGCAGAGCGGGGCTATAAAAGTCCCAGAGACCCAGGTAAGGCCTCACAGCGTCGGCGGGAAACTCGAGCGGCAGAGCGGGGCTATAAAAGCCCCAGAGACCAGGTAAGGCCTCACAGCGTCGGCGGGAACTCAGCGGCAGCAGCGGGGCTATAAAAGCCCCAGAGACCAGGTAAGGTTTACCAGTCTCCAGTCTGGGAACTCGGAGGGAAGGAGAGAGGTAAAAAGTAATCCAAGTGTGACGTCACCAGAAAGCGGGTAAGTGATTGGTTGGTGAGTATTTCTCCCTTTTGAAGCTTAAATCTCTTTGGTTTATAGTTTCTAAGGTGTGATATTCACCATCTAGAATCGGGGCAGGGGGTATTTAAGAATAATAATAAATTTAATTAATTACATAGAATGGGAGATCAGGTGATGTGTTGCTGCTGCAATATGTGGGAGCTGGTGAACACCATTGATGTTCACGGTGATCACATTTGCAGTAAGTGTTGGCTGCTCGAGGAACTCCGGCTCCGTGTTGAAGAGCTGGAGTCCGAGCTTCAAACACTGAGACACATCAGGGAGGGGGAGAGTTACCTGGACTCTGTGTATCACGAGGTATTCACACCAATTAGAATAATTAATTCAGATGTAGTCCGTGGCCAGGGTCAGGATGGTGTGACTAGAAGTGAGGCAGGTACGGGGATCCAGGAGGTAGTGTTAGAGGAGCCACAGCCCTTGCACTTGTCCAACAGGTTCGAGGCTCTTACTCCCTGTGAGGTTGGGAACAGGGAATGCGGGGAGGATGAGTAACCTGGCCACAGCACCGTGGAGCAGGGGGCCATTCAAGTGGGGGGAGTTAAAAGAAATGCGGATCCCTCTGTCTGCTGTTCCGGATCATTGATTGTCTCATTGGGTTCGCTGCTGACATCTTGGGATTTGTGGAAGAATTCCCAGAGCCTCATTCTCCTGATGAATTCCTCTGTGTCTGCCGCGAGACCGATGGGGTCCATTTTGGTGGTGGGGCAGAAATTGAGCCCTCGGCTGAGAACTTCAATTTCGTCTGGTTGAAGGGTGTGGTCGGACAGGTTGACGATGGATTTCCCTGTGGTTTCAACCGTGGTACCGGGGGCAGCAACCGAAGAAGAAAGAGTCAAATTGGACCCCTCCGGAGGGTCGCTGCCCTAAGCTTGACATGTATGCTCAAGCTGTCAGGAGATGCATCAACGCCAGATTCATCAGCCGCACTCACAAGACAGTCCAGAATGTCACCCGAGCACAACGCAACGCCACCCACGCTCTCAAGACCAACCGCAACATCGTCATCAAACCAGCAGACAAAGGAGGTGCCATCGTCATACAGAACAGAACGGACTATTGCAAAGAAGTATACCGACAACTGGACAACCAGGAACACTACAGACAGTTGCCCGCAGATCTGACCAAAGAACACACCCGCCAACTCAACAGACTGATCAAAACCTTCGATCCAGACCTTCAAAGCATCCTACATGCTCTCATCCCACGTACTCCCCGCGTGGGAGACTTCTACTGCCTCCCAAAGATACACAAAGCCAACACACCTGGACGTCCTATCGCATCAGGCAACGGAACCCTGTGTGAGAACCTCTCTGGATATGTCGAGGGTATCCTGAAACCCATCGTACAGGGAACCCCCAGCTTCTGTCGCGACACTACAGACTTCTTACAGAAACTCAGCACCCACGGAGCAGTTGAACCAGGAACACTCCTCGCCACGATGGACGTCTCGGCACTCTACACCAGTATCCCCCACGATGACGGCATCGCTGCGACAGCCTCAGTACTCAACACCAACAACAGCCAATCTCCAGACGCCATCCTACAACTCATCCGCTTCATCCTTGACCACAATGTCTTCACCTTCGACAACCAGTTCTTTACCCAAACACACGGAACAGCCATGGGGACCAAATTCGCACCCCAATACGCAAACATCTTCATGCACAAGTTCGAGCAAGACTTCTTCGCTGCACAGGATCTCCAACCAACGCTATACACCAGATACATCGACGACATTTTCTTCCTATGGACCCACGGCGAAGAATCACTGAAAAGACTACACGATAACATCAACAAGTTCCATCCCACCATCAAACTCACCATGGACTACTCCTCAGAATCGGTCTCATTCCTGGACACACGAATCTCCATCAAAGACGGACACCTCAGCACTTCACTCTACCGCAAACCCACGGACAACCTCACGATGCTTCACTTCTCCAGCTTCCACCCTAACCACGTTAAAGAAGCCATCCCCTATGGACAAGCCCTGCGAATACACAGGATCTGCTCAGACGAGGAGGAACGCGATGGACACCTACAGACGCTGAAAGACGCCCTTGTAAGAACGGGATATGACGCTCGACTCGTCGATCGACAGTTCCGACGGGCCACAGCGAAAAATCGCATAGACCTCCTCAGAAGACAAACACGGGACACAACCAACGGAGTACCCTTCGTCGTCCAGTACTTCCCCGGAGCGGAGAAACTACGCCATATTCTTCGCAGCCTTCAACATGTCATCGATGATGATGAACACCTCGCTAAGGCCATCCCCACGCCTCCACTACTCACTTTCAAACAGCCGCCTAACCTCAAACAGACCATCGTTCGCAGCAAATTACCCAGCTTTCAGGAGAACAGCGACCACGACACCACACAACCCTGCCACAGCAACCTCTGCAAGACATGCCAGATCATCAACACAGATACCATCATCACACGTGAGGACACCACCCACCAGGTACATGGTACATACTCATGTGGCTCGGCCAATGTTGTCTACCTCATACGTTGCAGGAAAGGATGCCCCGGAGCATGGTACATCGGTGAGACCATGCAGACACTGCGACAACGGATGAACGGACACCGCGCAACAATCACCAGGCAGGAGCGTTCCCTCCCAGTCGGGGAACACTTCAGCAGTCAAGGACATTCAGCCTCTGATCTTCGGGTAAGCATTCTCCAAGGCGGCCTTCGAGACACACGACAACGCAAAATCATCGAGCAGAAACTGATAGCCAAGTTCCGCACCCATGAGGACGGCCTCAACCGAGATCTTGGGTTCATGTCATGCTACATGTAACCCCACCTGACGCAGGGTCATCCAGACTCGAGTCGACATTGGCTTGTTCTCTCTACACAGATGCGGCTGGACCTGCTGTGATTTCCAGCCAAAAAAAATGTTTTTTGTCTGTTTTTTTGTTTTTCATACAGACCCCAGCATCTGCAATATTTGACCTCTTGTGACCCCACCTCATTGTTCTTTGATGTAATGTTTCCCTGACTGACCTGTTTGGACACCATTCACACCTTTGACTGCTGTGATTATCTCTCTGCCGAGGTGTGATAAATGGCAGTTGGAAAGGTTACCTGTAAACATCTGACATGATTCTCTGACTATATAAGCTGTGTCTTTATGCATTTCTCCACTTCACCTGAAGAAGGAGTAGCGCTCCGAAAGCTTGTGATTTCAAATAAAGCTGTTGGACTATAACCTGGTGTTGTGTGACTTCTTACATTTGTCCACCCCAGTCCAACTCCGGCATCTCCACACCATAGTGTATTTAGACTTCCAAAAGGCATTTGACAAGGTGCCACACAGAAGATTATTGTTTAAGATAAAAAATCACGGGATTGGGGGTAATATTCTGGCATGGATAGAGGATTGGCTATCTAACAGAAGGCAGAGAGTTGGGATAAATGGTTCATTCTCAGACTGGCAATCAGTAACTAGTGGTGTTCTGCAGGGGTCAGTGCTGGGTCCCCAACTCTTTACAATCTATATTAACGATTTGGAGGAGGGGACCGAGTGTAACATATCAAAGTTTGCAGATGATACTAAGATGGGAGGGAAAGTAGTGAGTGAGGAGGACATAAAAAACCTGCAAGGGGACATAGACAGGCTAAGTAAGTGGGCAGAGATTTGGCAGATGGAATACAATACTGGAAAGTGTGAGGTTATGCACTTTGGCAGGAAAAATCGTAGAGCAAGTTATTATCTTAATGGCAAGAAACTGAAAGTACTGAAGTACAAAGGGATCTGGGGGTCCTGGTGCACGAAACTCAAAAGGTTAATATGCAGGTGCAGCAAGTGATTAAGAAGGCCAATGGAATGTTGGCTTTCATTGCTAGGGGGATAGAATATAAAAATAGCGAGGTATTGCTTCAGTTGTACAAGGTATTGGTGAGACCGCACCTGGAATACTGCGTACAGTTTTGGTGTCCATACTTAAGAAAGGACATACTTGCTCTCGAGTCAGTACAAAGAAGGTTCACTCGGTTAATCCCGGGGATGAGGGGATGGACATATGAGGAGAGGTTGAGTAGATTGGGACTCTACTCATTGGAGTTCAGAAGAATGAGAGGCGATCTTATTGAAACATATAAGATTGTGAAGGGGTTGGATCGGGTGGATGCGGGGAGGATGTTCCCGATGATGGGTGAAACTAGAACTAGGGGGCATAGTCTTAGAATAAGGGGCTGCTCTTTCAAAACTGAGATGAGGAGGAACTACTTCACTCAGAGGGTGGTAGGTCCATGGAATATGCTGCCCCAAAAAGCTGTAGAAGCTACATCATTACATAAATTTAAAACAGAAATAGACAGTTTCCTAGAAGTAAAGGGAATTAAGGGTTATGGGGCGCGGGCAGGAATTTGGACATGAGTCTAGGTTCGGATTGGTCATGGCCCTGTGGGTAGCGGAGCGGCCCCAGGGGCCGTGTAGCCTGATCCTGCTCCTATTTCGTGTGTCTAATTCTGTTAGATTCAGGAGATGGTTCTGTGATAGTGGGTTGGCGGTTAGGATCAGATCAGCCATGATCTTATTGAATGGCGGAGCAGGCTCGAGGGGCCGATTGGCCTACTCCTGCTCCTATTTCTTATGTTCTTATGTTCTTAATGAACATAACATGGTACCAGGATTGGTAAGATCTGCTGAATATTGTGCAACGCGACATGGAGAATTTGAAGCCACCAGAGCGTTTGAAACTCACAGGAAATGTTGACTAAAATTGGCAGACTTTTAAACAACAATTCGAACTCTACATTGCTGCCATTGGGTACGGTACGAAGCCAGATGCAAGGAAAATAGCGTTACTGCTCACGGTTGCAGGCCCACAGGCGATAGAGGTATTTAATACATTTGTATTTAATCCAGAGGAGAACAGAGAAAAATTAGACGATGTGCTAAATAAGTTTGATACACATTGTTCTCCCAAAAAGAATGAAACCTATGAAAGGTACATCTTCCGTTCTCGGACACAGCAGCAAAATGAGACTTTTGATAGCTTTTTGACTGATCTGAAACTGAGAGCACAGACATGTAATTTCTCTGAGCTGAAAGCATCCATGATTCGTGACCAGATTGTGTTTGGTATTCATGATAAAAAAAGTCAGGGAACGTCTGTTGAGAGAAACCGAACTATCATTGGAAATTGCTGTGAAAATATGCCAAGCTAGCGAGCTAGCTCAAAAGCATGCCAAGACTTTCAGTGAAATCAATGATGATGCGATTGCAGTAAGTGCTGTGTCCTGCAAGGGGAAGAAACATGGGCAGAACAGAAGTGAAAAGCAATCGGAGGAAGGAATTTTTAATTGTAAACGCTGTGGTTACAAACACCAGTTAAAACAATGTCCAGCGTTTGGAAAAATGTGCACAAAATGTCATGGAAAGAATCACTTTGCCAAACAATGCTTTTCAAAAGTAAAAACTAAGAAAGGGCAACGAGTTAATGTAGTTGAGGACACTGATTTAAGTGAGACATGTTTTGTAGGAATGGTGTCATGTGACAATATCAAAAAGGATACAGAAAATGTGCAGCCCTCAGGAATTAACAATGCTGAACATAAAGTTAATGCAGTAAAAGAGGACAAATGGATGATCCCACTACAGGTAAATGGAGCATTAGTTACATTGAAACTAGACACTGGGGCAAAAGCAAACTTAATCAGTATGAGTGACATTAACAATATGAAAGAAAAGCCCAAAATACAGAAAAAGTCAGTACTACTGAAGGACTATAATGGACAGAAAATAGATAGCTTAGGTGTATGCAGACTTAAAGTGACAGTCAAAGACAAAGTGCATCATCTCGTGTTTTCTGTTGTGGCTGAAGGACTTGATTCACTACTGGGTGACAAAGCTTGTGAGGACTTAGAACTGGTCAAGAGAGTCTACCGTATAAACTGTGCCATAAGCAGACCAGATGACTCGGTGGATTCTGTAGTGAATAATTTCCAGGATGTGTTCAAAGGATTTGGAGTTCTACCATTCACTTACAAGATCCAGCTAAAGGAGGATGCTCAGCCAGTGGTACATGCTCCACGAAGAGTTCCAGCACCCCTGCGTGACCGGCTCAAGAATGAACCTAGTCCACATGTGCTCAATAAAGTGTCTAGCAAAAGCTAGCTGTTCTTAATAAAAACGACTAGTTATTAATGAACATAACAGGTTCCAGGCGCCGGGCCCGCGCGTAGACCGGGGGGCTGTTGGTGGTGATGTGGTGTTCCACACCATGTTTCGTGGCTGTGGAGGAGAACGTGGGTCTTGTCAGGTCGGGGAATTCGCCGAGCAGGCGAGCAAACTCATCAGGAGTCGGGAACGCACAGGAGACGGTGCGCGACGTAGTGTTACTGCGGTAACACGGAAGAGAATTAAGAGTTGCTGCGTTGATCAGCCGCCGGTTCCTAACGTCGACCAGGAGGCTGTTGGCGCACAGGAAATCCGCGCCGAGGAGTGGCTGGGAAACTTTGGCCGTCACAAACTCCCAGTGAAAACGTTGCCCCCCGAGGCACACCTCCACTCGCCGTCAGCCGAAGGTCTGAATTGCTCCACCATTGGCCGCTTCAAGGGTGGGGCCGTGATTCCCCGTCTGCACATCGAGGGCGGATGCGGGTAAAATGCTGCACTGCGCTCCGGTGTCGCACAGAAAACGACAACCGGAGAGAGTATCAGTGATGAACAGCAATTTTCCCGCGTTGCCGATTGCCATCGCGGCCGCAGGGTGCCCGTTAGACCCGTCCCTCGGTGGTCGCAGTGTCAGTTGTTTTTTGTTTTGTTGGGGAAAACTACAGGGAGGGTGGCAACGCTTCGCCTTCGCGCCGAACTGCGCGTGGTAGGAGCACAGCCCAGCAGGCTGACGAGCTGGGGCGGCATCTGCGGGGGATGGGTGCCTCGTGGCGGCGCAGTACTGCCGAGTTACAGCGAAAATTTTGTCAGCGAGTGTTGCGCAGTCTTCAACTTCAGATCTGGCCAGGGCAGCTTATACCTGTTCAGGCAGTTGGCTGAGGAAAATCTCGCGGAATAGGAAACATTCCCGTTCTGAGCCCAGGAGTGTGAGTATTTGGCTCATCAACTCTGAAGGCTTGGAGTCCCCGGGCATAGCGAGTAATCGACGGGCGCGCTCCGATTTTGTGAGCCCGAAAACCTGCAGTAACCGCGCTTTGAGGGTTTCATACTTGCGCTCTGTTGGGGGGTTTTCGAGGAGGCTGACGTCCAAGAGGCGGTAGAGCTGTCGAGTCCGGAGAACACATAAAGGTACTTGGTCTGATCCACATCGATGTTCCTCAGGGCAAACTGGGCCTCGACCTGAATAAACCACGAGGGCACTTGCTGCTCCCAGAACTGCGGTAGCTTTAGCGAAACGGCGTTTGCTTCCATGCTGCGCTCTTCTTTCGTGAAAACGTTCACAAAAACGGGGTCACCAATGTAGGAATTAACGAATTCCTAAGAATAACAGAGATCGACACAAGAGAACAATTAAACGGGTCTTTACTCAACGGAGATGCCACAAGGACTGCCTGGGCAGCCCCGTGGTTTCCGACGTGACATCATCGCGTTTGCCCGCATTTTCCCGCGCTCTTAAAGGGGCCACGCCCCGTACATGCAAACTCTATATACAAAACACAGTAATGCCTAACACAATGGTACAGGTTTAGGCTGGTGTTAGAACATCGTTAAAGAGAATTATATACAGTTAGCCAGAGTCATTCAGTGGTTCTGCCACAATATTATGATTTTCTAAATGTTCTGCTACCACTTCCTTTATGATGGACTCCAGCATTTTCCCAATGACAGATGTTGGGCTAACTGGTCGATAGTTGCCTGGTTTCTGTCTCCTTCCTTTCTTAAATAGTGGCGTTACATTTGCGGTTTTCCAGTTCACTGGGACCTCTCCAGAATCCTGGGAATTTTGGTAGATTAAAACCAATGTTTCCACTATCTCTGCAGCCACATCTTTTAAGACTCTAGGATGCAGACCATCGGATCCAGGGGACTTACATAGAAACATAGAAGATAGGAGCAGGAGTAGGCCACTTGGCCCCTCGAGCCTGCTCCGCCATTCAAAGGGATCATGGCTGATCATCCAAATTCAGTACTCTGTCCCTGCCTTCTCCCCATATCCCTTGATCCCTTTAGCCTTAAGAAATATATCCAACTCCTTCTTGAATATATTTAATGAATTGGCCTCTACTGCCTTCTATGGTAGAGAATTCCACAGGTTCACCACTCTCTGGGTGAAGAAATTCCTCATTTCTGTCCTAAATGGCTTACCCCTTATCCTTAGACTGTGACCCCTGGTTCTGGACTTACCGACCATCGGGAACATCCTTCCTGCATCTAGTCTGTCCAGTCCTGTCAGAATTTTATAAGTTTCAATGAGATCCCCTCTCATTCTTCTAAACTCCAGCGAGTATAAGCCCAATCGACCCAATCTCTCCTCATACGTCATTCCTGCCATCCCAGGTATCAGCCTGGTGAATCTTCGCTGCACTCCCTCCATGGCAAGAACATCCTTCCTCTACCTTTAGTCCCATTAGTTTGCCTAGTACTTTCTCTCTAGTGATAGTGATTGTTTTAAGTCCCCCCCCCCCCCAGTAGCCCCTTGATTATCCATTATTGGGATGCTTTTAGTGTCTTCTACCGTGAAGACTAATACAAAATATTTGTTCAAAGTCTCCGCCATTTCACTGTTTCCCATTATTAATTCCCCAGACTCTTCCCCTTGGGGACCAACATTTACTTTAGCTACTCTCTTCCTTTTTATATACCTGTAGAAGCTCTTATAGCCTGTTTTTATATACCTTGCTAGCTTACTCTCATAAGCTATCTTCTCTCTCTTTATTATTTTTTTAGTCGTCCTTTGCTGGTTTTTAAAAATTTCCCACTATTCTTCGCAACATTGTATGCTTCTGTTTTCAATTTGGTACCATCCTTTACTTAAGGTGGTGGATGGGGTGCCAATCAAACGGGCTGCTTTGTCCTAGATGATGTCGAGCTTCTTGCGTGTTGTTGGAGCTGCACTCATCCAGGCAACTGGAGAGTATTCCATCACACTCCTGACTTGTGCCTTGTAGATGGTGGAAAGGCTTTGGGGAGTCAGAAGGTGAGACACTCGCCGCAGAATACCCAGCCTCTGACCTGCTCTTGTTGCCACAGTATTTATGCGACTGGTCCAGTTAAGTTTCTGGTCAATGGTGACCCCCCAGGATGTTGATGGTGGGGGATTTAGCGATGGTAATCATAGCATCATAGAATGATACAGCACAGAAGGAGGCCAATTGGCACACCGCACATGTGCCGGCTCTTTGTAACCTTTTTCCCTTCAAGTATTTATCCAATTCTCTTTTGGATGTTAATATTGAATCTGTTGAATTAATAGAGAAGTGTTGCAGGCGATTCTCTGGCTATGATTAGATAGATATGAATGGAACCAGGCGAGTGCAGTCCCTCCCAGCTGGACAACACTGGAGAGGCGTTGGAGGAGGATGGTATGGTGATAATTTAGTTTAGCATAACTTCCTACTTGTGTACTTTGTACCTCTATTAATAAATCCAAGGATCCCATATACTTGTTTAACAGCTTTCTCAACTAGTCCTGCCACCTTCAAAGATTTGTGTACATACACCACCAGGTCTTCTGTTCCTGCACTCCCTTTAAATTTGTACCATTTATTTAGTATATATTGCCTCTCCTCATTCTTCCTACCAAAATTCACCACTTCACACTTTTCTGTGTTAAATTTCATTTGCTGTGTGTTTGCCCATTTCGCCAGTCTGTCTGTGTCCTCCTGAAGTCTGTTACTATCCTCCTCACTGTTTACTGCATTTCTGAGTTCTGTGTCATCTGCAAACTTTGAAATGATGCCCTGTATTCCCAAGTCCAGGTCAGTAATATATATCAAAAAGAGCTGTGGTCCCAACACCGACCCCTGGGGAACACCACTGTATACTGCCCTCCCGTCTGAAAAACAACCGTTCACCACTACTCTCTGCTTTCTGTCCCTCAGCCAAGTTTGTATCCATGCTGCCACTGTCCCTTTTATCCCATGGGCTTCAATTTTGCTTGTAAGTCTATTATGTGGCACTTGGTCAAACGCCATTTGAAAGTCCATATACACAACATCAACCGCACTATCCTCATTAACCCTCTCTGTTGCTTCATCAAAGAACTCAATCAATACGCCAAACATGATTTGCCTTTAACAAATCCGTGCTGACTTTCATTTATTAACCCATATTTTTCCAAGTGGCAACATATTTTTTCCAAGATTATTGGGGGAGAAATTCGGTATCGCCCCATTTGGGGCACAATTCTTGGCCAGGCGCAAACTTTTGCGCCCGACGCAAATTATCGCCACCTACTGCGAAATTGGTCTGTTTCGCCCCTGGAGTTGATTGCAGCGCTAAATCAGGCGCTGCACGACTCTCTTAAGGCGCTAAGGCGGAGGAGCGAGGCGCTAACTCAGAGGGCGGGCGCAGCGCAGGTGCTGTCAGTTAGCGATTGCACACAGACATGCTGGCGCCGGTCAGCTCTTAAAGGGGAGAGTCGATCTTGATTTGCAGCCGCATCCTGCGCATCGGAGCCCTGCATCTCGGCCTGGACAGACCTGTTGCCAAATCCTGCAGCCAAGGACCATGGAGAGGGCCAGGGAGCGAGCGCAGCGTTTCAGCGAGGGGGCCTTGGAGGCTCTGGTTGGTGCGGTGGAGCGCAGGCGATCTCTCCTGTACCCGGAGAGTGGCAGGAGGCCTCTGCCCAGCGAGTACCGAAAAGCTTGGAGGGAGGTGGCTCACAGAGTGACCTCCAGCAGCATGGTGCCTAGGACCCCTGTGCAATGCAGGAAGAAGTTCAACAACCTCACTCGGGTCGTCAGGGTGAGTGCCTTTTTCAGAAACCTCGTCATCCCTCCATCTCGACCTCGCTTTATGGCCAAAGGGTCTTGAAAGTCCCAATGCCCAGCACTCCTCCAACACCTATGGCCCTTTCAGGAAACTCACACGCATACTCAGCACTTTGCATAGAGTAAGGGCTGTTCCACCATGGGAGGCATTTCAGCCAGGAGCATGGCTGCATAGAGTAAGGGCTATTTGACCATGGGAGGCATTTCAGCCAAGATCATGGCTGCATACAGTAAGGGCTATTCAACCACGGGAGGCATTTCAGCCAAGATCATGGCTGCACACAGTAAGGGCTATTCGACCATGGGAGGTATTTCAGCCAAGATCATGGCTACATACAGTAAGGGCTATTCGACCATGGGAGGCATTTCAGCCAAGATCATGACTGCACACAGTAAGGGTTATTCGACCGTTGGAGGCATTTCAGCCAAGATCATGGCTGCATCTTTACTCAGACCCCGTCCTTTTTCTTGCAGGGCAAGCTGGCACATAATAGGAGACAGCAGCAATGGACCAGGGGAGGCCGGCCTCACCTTCAAGCCCTGACCGATCTAGAGCAGCGAGTCCACCGGATTGTGGCAAGCCGGATGCTTGGCCCCGTCGCCACTGGAGACGCCGACCCCGTTCTGGCCAGCAATGGTAAGGTCATCACCTTTTTGACCTCTCTCCTTCCACTTGTTCCTCACAACAGCATCCTTTGACACTCTCGATCCAAATCAGTACATCGCTGCACTCATGCCTCCCTTGCTGCCACCCTGTCCTCACGCTAAAGCCACTCTTGTACCTCCCTGCTTTCAGATGCTGATTCACCAGGTGAGGAGGCGGGCCCTCAAGCTGCCACTGAGAGTGAATCTGAAGGCGAGGAGGAAGGGGAAGCTGGACCATCAGCGCAACCCTCTGCCGAGGCAGCCCATGGCCATATTGGGGACACGCCTTCCCTGGAGGGGAGCGGGGAGGAATGGTCTGATGAGGGTGAAGCTCCAGGACCCAGCGGGCTGCAGCAACGCGAGGGGGGTAGGGAAGCTCGGGGGCCTTTTCCCCGGAGGGAGAGTATGGTCTCGAGTCCTGCTACAGTGAGCGCAGAAGAGGTGCGGCTCCTCGCTGAAATGAGCGCCCAGACAGAGCAAAGGCACACTGAGCTCATGGCTGCAGTGGCAAGGATGCCCGACTCCATTGAGTCACTGGCAAGGAGTGTCCAGGACTTCGGTGCAGCACAGGCGTCTGCCACGCAAATGCTAACTGCTGCAATGCAGTCAGTGGCTGGTCTCATGCAGACGCAGATTGAGGCCACGCGAGCACTAACTGATGTCACCCTCGCTGGATCGGGCAGGTTTCCCCGGGGCCCTCCCCGCGCCGCAGCAAGCCAGCAATCTGTGCCTCCGCAGATTGCTCCGCATGCTGAAGTGCTGCCCCGTGGGAGTGCCAGTGTGTCGGTCGAGCAGGGAGTTGCTGTCCTCTCTCAGGATGACAGCATTCCTGCTGCCAGCACGGTCACTTCTCCACTGCAGTTGCCACCACCTGTAGGACAGCTGCCGCCCATGCAGATTTGGAGCAGTCAGCAGCCGAGCCCTCCAGGCCCAGAGCTGGTTCAGGCCGTCCCTCAAGGGCATCTGCAGTCTCAGTTTCTGACACTCAGCAGCCTTCCCCTAGCCTTGCTGCAGCCACTGGGGTCCCAGTGCGGCGGAGCTGCAGGGTGGGAAGGGGGCAATTTCGCAAGGGAAGCAGATCACCCTCGAAGGGCAAAAAGTAGAAGGTGTGGCAAAATGTTGTTCATTGTTTTATTGAAGGCCAAGGATCGTGGTTGTTAAATCCGTGAAGCTTGATGTATGGTGTCCTTCAGGAAATAGACAGAGACTGCAGAGGAACAATCAACAGGTGTTTACTGGATGAGGGTTACTCTAAACTAACAGTGCAGATCCCTACTCAGGGTTTATATACAGGTGTGGTCACTGCCGGTACTACAGTATACAGGAGCTGTAAAAAGTAGTTCTCCCCTTAAAGGTACATACACTACAATTCCTCCCCTTTTAGATTAACTGTACCATAACATTCATTTAACAATTAACACTTTTAAGATGCAACATTAACTGAAAATAGTCCATTTATAAATTCAGTCTTTGGGGCGGCTTCCTGATCCTTTCTGGATAGCGCCTTTCCTGAGTGTCTTGCTCTTGGTGCGGAGGCAATTCTGGCCCCCTGTCGTCGGTTGGTTCATCAGCTTCTGATGCTACTGTTTCTGGGGTAGATGCTACCTGTATTTCGGGTTCATCACCAGGTATGCGAGACATGGGGTTGACTCGTTCCTGTGACTCTAGGATCTGGTCGACATGGCGTCTCACAATGTTCTCCCCAACATCCACTGTGTACATTAATGGCCCTTGCCGTGTGCATATTGTTCCTGGTTGCCATTTCTCTGTTCGGTAGTCGCGGGCCAAGACTGGTTGCCCTACATGGAAGCTCCTTGTCGGCTTCTCATTGATGTGCTGGAATTGCTTATTCTCAACATCGCTTCGTACATTTGGTCTGAGCAAATCCAGACGAGATCTCAACCTTCGGTTAAAGAACATCATGGCTGGGGTCTGGTTGGTGACTGCATGTGTCGCATTTCTGTAGGCTAACAGGAAATTGTCCACCTTATGCTGCAGTGGAATGTTGTCATCGCACATGGCCCTTACTGCCTTTTTAAAGGTTTGTACGAACCTCTCAGCCAATCCATTTGTGGCTGGATGATACGGGGCGGATGTGTAATGCCTTACCCCATTCCTTTTCATAAATTTCCGAAACTCTTCGGACACAAACTGTGGTCCGTTATCAGAGCAAATCTGCTCTGGCAAGCCGTTCCTGGCAAATATGGTCCGTAGGACTGCAATCGTTTTCTCCGTGGTGGTGGAGGACATTTTGATCACCTCAGGCCATTTCGAGTGCGCATCCACGGCTATTAAAAACATTGAGTCCATGAATGGACCAGCAAAATCAATATGCACCCATTCCCATGGAGAGGAGGGCCACTCCCATGAGTGTAGAGGGGCATGTGGTGGTGCATTTTGGACCTTCTGGCATCCTGAGCAGCTCTTTGTCAGGTCCTCGATTTGCTGATCGATCCCCGGCCACCACACATAAGCCCTAGCAAGGCTTTTCATTTTCACCCCTCCCAGATGGCCTTCGTGAAGCTCATTGAGCACTCTCTCTCTTAACTTGGGTGGAATTACCACTCGGGATCCACACATCAAGGTCCCCTGGCATATTGACAGCTGTTCTCTTCTGGATGAGAATGCTGGCAACAGTGAGTCGCCATGTGTTGGCCATCCCTTCACCGTCAAATCATATACCCGAGACAGTGTCGGGTCATTTCGGGTCTCCTTCTCTATATCCGCGTTAGTTACTGGCAAGCGTTCAATTATAGTCAAATAAAATATTTCGACAGGGTCCACTGCTGGTGCTTCCTCCGCAGTAGGCAGTGGCAGGTGTGATAGCCCGTCAGCATTTCCATGCTGTTTCGTGCCCTTATAAACTATTTCATATTGGTTCGCCCCTAGAAAAAGGGACCATCTTTGTAGCCGTTGCGCAGTCATCACCGGAACGCCCTTCTTTGGATTAAAGATGGAGACAAGTGGTTGGTGGTCAGTCAGCAAGGTGAACTTCTGCCCGTGCAGATAGTGGTTGAACTTTTTCACTCCCCACACTAGGCTGAGGGCCTCCCTGTCAATCTGGGCGTAGTTACGCTCGGCTGAGGTTAGTGACCGAGACGCAAAGGCTACTGGCCTCTCTGAGCTGTCCGGGAATTTGTGCGACAGCACCGCTCCAATACCATAGGGTGATGCATCACACGCCAACCGAATTGGTAGTGCTGGGTTGAAATGAGCCAACACCTCTTTTGATGTGATCAATTCTTTGCACTTCTGGAAAGCTCGTTTACATTCGTCATTCCACTTCCATGGTACCCCCGTTTGCAGTAGGGTGTTCAGTGGGTGTAGTACTGTAGACAAATTCGGCAAGAACTTATGGTATTAGTTCACCAGCCCGAGGAACGACCTCAGTTGTGACACATTTTCCGGTGCCGGAGCCTTGACTACTGCCTCAATCTTTTCAGGGGACTTATGTAACCCCTCTTCATCAATAACGTGGCCACAATACGAGATCTGCTTCTGGAAAAACTCGCATTTGTGGCGATTAGCTCGGAGCCCATATTCCTTCAATCTAGTGAGCACCTGCTCCAGGTTGGCGAGGTGATCACTGTCACTTTCGCCCATGACCAGGATGTCGTCCAAATAACACTGGGTCCCTGGAATCCCTTGCAGGACTTGATCCATTGCCCTTTGCCAAATAGCCGGAGCTGATGCTACCCCGAACACCAGCCGGTTGTATTGGTAGAGACCTTTATGAGTGTTGATCGTGAGGTACTGTTTCGAGGCTTCTTCTACCTCCATTTGCAGATACGCCTGGGCCAGATCAATCTTAGTGAAGCGTTTTCCTCCAGCTAGCGAGGCGAAAATATCTTCAATCCGCGGAAGCGGATATTGTACCGTGTGAAGGACTGGGTTCACTGTCACCTTAAAGTCCCCACAGATGCGAACCTTCTTTGGTTCCCCAGGCATATTACTCAACGACCTCTTCATTACAGGAACGATGGGTGTAGCCCACTTGCTCCAGTCCACTTTGGACAGTACTCCAGAACGTTCCAAACCTTCCAGCTCTGCTTCGACGGCTGGGCGGATCGCATAAGGCACCGGTCTGGCCTTAAAAAACTTTGGGCTTGCATTTTCCTCTATTTTGATCGTCGCTGTTATACCTTTTAGTGTTCTGAGTCCCTCCTGGAACACTTCTTGTGCGTTAGTTAGCATTTTTGACAGTCGTCCAGGTGTGACGTCGTCATCCTTTTTGGCATCTACAGTCAGTGCTTGTATGGAATGCCAATCTAGCTGTATCTTCTGGATCCATTCACGTCCTAGTAGTGGTGGTCCTCCATCTGGCAATACATATAGGTCCATTTTTGGTGTTTCCTTGCCGTTATATATAACGTTCACCCTTATTTTTCCTTTGGGGTAGACTTTTTGCCCCGTGTACGTCTTCAAGACAATCTCTGTATCTCTCAAGGGTATATGTGAGAATAGCCGCTTGTAGTCCCTTCGGCTTATGACTGTTAGGGCTGATCCTGTGTCCAATTCCATTTTCACTTGGACTCCGTCTATCTTGAGCGTGACCCAGATAGTTTGGTGATCCTCCATTTTGATTACATTATGTAGTTTCAGACAACCCAGCTCCTTGCTTCCGGAGTCTGTATCACTTTTCTGTTCGTCTGAACTACTCTCCGTCACCTTATGTACCTTTTTGTACTTCTCCTGTGGAGATTTCTTGCTGCTGGTTTTCTTTCCCGACCTGCAGACTCTTGCTATGTGTCCTACTTTTCCACACTGTCTGCACACTTGGTCCTTGAACCATCAATCCTTATGGTCGTGTGTTGTTCTGCCGCAGCGATAACACTTCACTGCTCCATATGACATTCCATTTGTGCCATATTCTTGCGGTCTCCGTTGTATCTCTGCAGCGCCCTGTGCGGCTGCTTCGTGTGATACTGCCATGCTGAAAGCCTTGTCCAGCGTAAGATCCTTTTCTGATAGAAGCCATTTCTGGGTTCCTTCACTTTGAAGCCCACACACAAACTTGTCCCTTAAAGTATCTGCTAGTCCCGTTCCAAACTGGCAGTGTTTCGATAGCTTGTGCAGTTCCGTTAAATACTCAGCATTACTTTCGTCTTTATGCTGATTCCTTTTGTGAAACTTAAATCTTTCTGCTATCAGCAGCAGTGTGGGGTTTAAGTGGTCCTGTAGGATTGCCACTATGCTTTCAAAATCCTTTTCCACTGGCTTCTCTGGGGTTACTAGGTTTCGCAGTAAGCCATACGTTTTTGCACCCATGGAATTCAACAATACCAGTGCTTTCCTGGCATCTGGCACTTCATTCGTCTTGCAGTACACTTCTATGCGTTCTACATATGTCGCCCAATCTTCGACTTCATTGTCGAACGCTGTGACACTGCCACTCTTCGGCATCCCTGGGTGTGGTTAGACTGATTAAAATGGCGTCTCCCGCGCTCTCCCTTCTTCTCCGCTGTGGCTCAAAATGGCGTCTCCCACGCTCTCCCTTCTTCTCCGCTGTGGCTCAAAAATGGCGTCTCCCGCGCTCTCCCTTCTTCTCCGCTGCAGCTCAAATGGCGTCTCCCATGCTTTCCTTTCTTCCCCCGCGGACGCTGCTCAGCCCTTGAACACCGGCCGCGTTCTGCGCGTTTTCCTGCGCGCCTCTCTCGTTGACGCCGCTCGGTCCTGAACCCCGGCTGCGCCCTGTGCGCTTTACCCTCTCTCTCTGCTCCCGTCGACGCTGCTCGGCCTTTTCCTGTGCCGTCGGTCGGCTCTAGCCGCCGCTGTGCGGGAAGGGTCTGCGCCGTACCTGTTGCCAGCCCGCCTCGCTGGAGTCTCCGCCGGATGGTCGATGCCCGTGCCTCTGGAATCGGCCTTCCTCTGCAGAGTTGCAAGTAGGTTCGAATCGACTCGTCGCCAATGTTAAATCCGTGAATCTTGATGTATGGTGTCCTTCAGGAAATAGACAGAGACTGCAGAGGAACAATCAACAGGTGTTTACTGGATGAGGGTTACTCTAAAACTAAAAGTACAGATCCCTACTCAGGGTTTCTATACAGGTGTGGTCACTGCCGGTACTACAGTATACAGGAGCTGTAAAAAGTAGTTCTCCCCTTAAAGGTACATACACTACAGTGGTCATATTTTTGTTACTGTTTTGGACATTGTCTCCAGGTTGTGCGAGCCAGTTATGTGATTGACTGTTTCTTTGTGTGTTTCTTTCTATTACTTTGTCATGCGGGAAGGATACACAGTTTTGTAAATAAAGAAGTGTCTTTATTCAAAATGTGCATGTTTGTTCTTTGCACTCATTGTTGCCTTGACCGGCTTAGGGGCTGCGGCATGGTTCCATTCAGGTTCTTTGAAT
Organism: Somniosus microcephalus; assembly: GCF_052327205.1. Lineage (NCBI taxonomy): Eukaryota > Metazoa > Chordata > Chondrichthyes > Squaliformes > Somniosidae > Somniosus > Somniosus microcephalus. The sequence continues at coordinate 9,905,445 of NC_140991.1, read as the reverse complement.
GGCAGAAGCCATTCCCTCAGAGGGGGCCTAGAAGCGAATTGCTATAAGCCTTTGACGGACGGCCCTTGCACTTTGTGCCTCCCTCCCGTCTTGGTGCTGCTGCTCCTCCTCCTCCTCCTCCTCCTCTGCTGGTGCTCCAAGACCCGGTGGCATTGGCTGGGTCCTGAGGATTGCCAGGTTATGCAGCATGCAGCACACAACAACGAAGTGGGAGACTCGCTCAGGCGAATACTGCAGGGCTCCTCCAGAGTGGCCCAGACAGTGGAACCGTTGCTTGAGCACGCCGATTGTGTGCTCAACGATGTTCCTGGTAGCTTGATGGCTCTCGTTTTATCATTCTTCTGCAGGGGTACTGGGCGAACGGAGCGGGGTCATCAGCCAGGTGCACAGAGGATAGCCCTTGTCCCCGAGAAGCCAGCCTCCTGGGTGAAGTGGGGCCTCGAAAAGGTCTGTCACAGAAGTCTGGCACAGGATGAAGGCATCGTGGCTGCTGCCTGGAAGGTGGGCATTGACAGCGAGTATCAGCTGTCTGTGGTCACAGACCAACTGGACGTTTAAGGAATGGAAGCCCTTTCGGTTGCGGAAATCCTCGGCATTCTCTTGCGGCGCCCGCAAAGCCACATGCGTGCATTCAATGGCACCCTGCATCATGGGGAAGCCCGCTATCATCGCAAAGCCCATTGCGCGTTCTTGCTGCTTGTCCGGGGTCATGGGGAAAGAGATGTACTCTCGTCTCCTTTTAAAGAGGGCATTTGTGACTTGACGGATGCAGCAATGCACCGCGAACTGGGAGATATTGGCAATGTCCCCAATAGCAGATTGAAAGGAGCTGGTGGCATAAAAGTTGAGAGCCACTGTTACCTTCACTGCCACCGACAGAGACGTCCTGCTCCTCAGTTGAGGTTGCAAATCTGGCTGGAGGAGGTGGCAGAGCTCAGTGACCACCTCCTTGCTGAATCGCAGCCTTCGCAAACACTGCTCCTCAGACATATTGATGTATGAGAACTGTTGTTGAAAAGCCCTGGGACGGTAAGTTCTCCTGTACCGACGCCTGTTGGCCCTCCTCCGCCTGGCCATGATTGCCACTCTCTCTCTGCGTCTCTGTGCCCTCTCAATGTGATGGAGAAGCACGACGTGCCCATCCATTGCAGCCCCCATAATATGTGGGCAATCAAAGTTATGCCGGTGAAAAAGCAAAGCAACTACAAAGTTATGGTCAGAAGCCAAAACTACCTCAGACAGCGTTGACTCAATGCAGAAGTCTCTCTCTCTCCCTTTGTCTCTCTGCAAATCTCTCTCTCTCTCTCAGAACGAGTGGTCCAAAAATGGCTGCCACACAGAAGGCCCCCTTTAAATAGCGCCCCCCCCAGCCCCACAGCGACTGGATAGCGTTCCAGTCAAGCTGTCGTTGGGAGCGACAGGCGGAAAGGAGGGGGGTGCCACTGAATTTCCGGTCCGGGGCGCCCCAAGGGCATTGCACTCTGGAATGTCGTCAAGATCTGCATGCGCAGGAGAGTGGGTGGTATGGTTTAGCGCCGCTGCTAAATGTCCACTCAATTTCGCGAGAGGCGCAGGTATCGCCGCGCCCGGGCACTAGTTGGTTAGCGCCCCACTTATCGCCCTCTTAAGGCGCTAACGGGTGGCAACAACAACTGAGTTTCTCCCCCTTTGTCTCTAAAAGTTTCCCCATCACCGACATTAGGCTGACTGGCCTGTAATTGCTGGGTTTATCCTTCACCCCTTTTTTAAACAGGGGTGTAAATTTGCAATCCTCCAGCCCTCTGGCACCTCCCCCATATGTAAGGAGGTTTGGAAGATTGTGGTCAGAGCCTCCACGATTTCAACCCTTACTTCCCTCAGTAACCTTGGATGCATCCCATCCGGACCCCAGTGAATTTTCTACTTTGAGTTCTGCCAACCTTTTAAGTACCTCCTCTTTATTTTCATCCTATCCAATATCTCTAATGCCTTCTCCTTTACTGCTACATTGGCAGCATCCTCTTCTCTAGTGAAGACAGGTGCAAAGTATTAATTTAGTACCTCAGCCATGCCCTCTGCCTCCCCAAGAAGATCTCCTTTCTGGTTCCTAATTGGTAATGACCATGAATGCCAACTGGTTAGATTCTCTTTTGTTGGAGGTGGTCATTGCCTGGCAATTGTGTGACACGAATGTTACTTGCCACTTATCAGCCCAAGTCGGGATGTTGTCCAGGTCTTGCTGCATGCGGGTATGGACTGAGGAATTGTGAATGGAATTGAACACTGTGCAGTCATCAGCGAACATCCCCACTTCTGATATCACCTAATTGATTACAGTTGTGGGAGGGTCTTCTGGGCTCCCACAACCCATATGATGAAGGGGTGTGGGGTCATCCACACTCTGGACCTGAGGATCCCGCTGGATGCCAATCCAGAATTCAGAGCCAGAGTTCCGGTCTCCACTCGCCGGGAAAGTCCGGAGCGGGGTTCAAACCCTGCACCTTCTGACCCAGAGGTGGGTAGTGCTACCACTGAGCCCAAGGCTGGCTCCTTTGAGGTGGTGGTGATCATCAACCTGAGACCGGGACCAGAGCTGGCCCAGCCGCAGGCGTTGAACATCCTGGAGAGTTGTATGTTGGACATCTAGGGGAGTTAAGGGTTAATAGTCGAACTTCTTTGTATCTTAGAGCAACAGTCTTTCCAAGATAAACAGGATGGCTTTGAAGTGTCATGAGAGTATAGCATGCCTTGACTTCTGCTTTTAGAGTCTGAAGTGTTATATACGAGAAATGTTTGTGTAAGGAGCTAAGTGACAGCGATGACATCAGCCATGAGTGATTAACTTGTAACTTTAATGGCTAGGGTAATAAACATAGGCAGAGGGATCCATTAACTATAGTATAGAAAGATAAAGGCTAATAAAGCCTGTTCTTCAAAGAGGTTGAGAACAGTTCGTTCAGGAAGTCTTGTTTAGGGGAAGTAGATTTGGAGCAAACAGAAGGGACTATCTTCAAAAGCATTTGGGAATAGATACGTCATGAGGCCTTATCTGGCGCTGGCACCAGTACTGGGGAAAGAGGGAGCTGTTCCATTGGGACGGGCTCCACTTAAACTGGGCTGGGACCAGTATCCTGGTGAACTGAATAGCTAGGGCAGTTGACAGGGCTTTAAACTACCCCAGAGGGCTGTGGAGGCTCAGTCGTTGAGTATATTCAAGACAGAGATCGATAGATTTTTGGATATTAAGGGAATCAAGGGATATGGGGATTGTGCAGGAAAGTGGAGATGAGGTAGAAGGTCAGCCATGGTCTTATTGAATGGCGGAGCAGGCTCGAGGGGCTGAATGGCCGACTCCTGCTCCTATTTCTTATGTTCTTATGTTCTTATATCTGTGACCTGTACCTTTGATGTAGGCAAAACATAGTGTATAAAGGAGCATGGTTTTCAATAGTTCTTCAGAGAGCTCAAAAGATACAGAAACTAAAAAGCTGCTCTCTCTCTCTGTACAGTTAGGCTGATCGCTGTGCTGTATATCAATAAAGTCTGTTCCGTACAATCCACCATCAACTATCTCGTGCTTACACGAAACGTGTTATTATGAACCAGAGGAGGAAGGAGGTTGACTGCTAACAGCAGGATTGAGACAGAGTCAGATATGGTTTGTACATGGAAGATGTCACTGTTACTCTGACTGAAAACTGTTCTGAACTCTTGGGATCCCCCCCCCCCCGCACACCCGGCCCATCCAATAAGTTCATAGATGTTGGAAAGCATGCAAGGGCGATGTTACAGAGGAGGAAGTGGGCGGTCTTGGTGATGGGGGGGATGTGAGGTCAGAAGCTCAGCTGGGGTCAAATAGGACACCAAGGTTGCGAACAGTCTGGTTCAGCCCCAGACAGTGGCCAGGGAGAGGGATGGAGTCGGTGGCAAGGGAACAGAGTTTCTGACAGGGACTGAAGGCAATGGCTTCGGTCTTCTCGATATTTAGTTGGAGTAAATTTCTACTCATCCAATACTGGATGTCGGACCAACAGTGTGACAAATCAGAGGTAGTGTAGGGGTTGAGAGAGGTGATGGTGGGGTAGAGCTGGGTGTCATCAGCGCACATGTGGAATCTGTTATGTATTGTGTGTTCTCCTCCCACCTGTGGTGGCGCTGTCACAGGAGATAAATGGTTGTGTGTTCTGGGTTAAGTTTAGCTCTCTTTGTTCGGGACTTTCCAGAACTTCCTTTCCTTCCAATAAAGCACTTCATGTTTGAATCTCTGAGTTCTGAGTCCTAAATTGGGACTAGGTAGAAAGGTACCGACACAACAAGTGGCGACGAGGATCGGATGAATCTGTGTTGTGGGAACTTTCTTGTTTTCGACTACAAAACACTCGGAACAGAGACTGCAGCATCACATTAACATTGCGGCAGTGAGTAAACAGAAATTTTAATTTGAAACGTGAGATGGCTACTATATTAGGAAACCGGTGATTTTGATGAAAATGTGGAGCAATGGAGCGCATATACGGAACGTTTTGACTATTTTGTATTGGCGAATGCGATGACAAATGAAAAGGTCGTGCCTACCTTTTTGAGTGTAATCGGGCCGAAGACATTCAATTTACTTCGCAGACTCGTGCAGCCAGATAAGCCAGGAACTAAAACATATAAGCAACTAGTGGAAATTCTTGGAGCACATTTTTCACCAAAACCTCTGGTTATTGCTGAGAGATTTAGATTTCACAAACGGAACCAAGAGGAGGGGGAATCAGTGACGATGTTTATTGCTGCTTAAAAAAGGTTGTCAGAACACTGCGAGTTCAAGGAGGTGCTGAAGGACACCATTAGAGACAGACTCGTGTGTGGTCTGCAAAATGCAGCCACACAGAAGCGCCTTCTTACTGAGGACAACCTTACTCTTGAAAAGGCCATTGAAGTTAGTGTCTCCATGGAGATGGCGGAAAAGGAGGCTAACCAGTTGAGTTCAACAGGGAGAGTTCACAAGGTGTCGTCTGAGCCTAAAGGTGCGCGGAACGGCACATGTTACCGTTGTGGGAAAACGGGCCATCACGCTAATGACTGCTGGTGTACGGAGCTGGAATGCCGAAATTGTGGCAAAAAGGGTCACATTGAACGCGCCTGTAGAGGTAAAAAAAGAACAGACAGAGCTGGGAAGCATGGAAGCAAAATGTCTGTATTTGGACAAGAGAGGAAAAAGAGTGTTCATTCAGTGCAGTATGATGGAACAAGCAAAACAGAGGGGAGCGACACCTCTGAGGAGGAAGAGGTGCACATACTGACGGTTGCAGGTGATTTAAATGGCTACTGGGTGTCACCACTGGTGGAGGGACAATCAGTGCGGATGGAGGTGGACACAGGCGCGGCTGTGTCCCTTGTTTCAGACACTGTCTACAACAAAATGCTAAAGCATCTTACCCTTCAGCCAACAAACATTGTGCTAAAGACGTATACCGGTGAACCTGTGGCCATGAGAGGCGCCATTGAGGTGACAGTTAAATTGAACGGACAGACTGCAAAACTGCCACTATATGTGGTAAAGGGAAATTACCCATCGCTACTGGGACGTGCGTGGCTAGAGAAAATCACGCTGGACTGGCCTGCAGTCCGCATGATGTCAAAAGGGGAGTCAGGTCTGACTGCAGTGTTAAACAAACATGCAGAACTCTTCAATGGGGAACTTGAGAGCATGAAAAAGATCAGCGTGAGACTGGACATTAAACCTGACAGCAAGCCGAAGTTTCACAAAGCCCGACCTGTACCCAATGCAATTAGGCCAAAAGTTGAGGCTAACTTGGAGGCCTTAATCGAGAATGGAGTCCTGGAGCCTGTGAGCGTGAGCAAATGGGCCACACCCATTGTTCCTGTTCTGAAAAAGGATGGATCTGTTGGAATCTGTGGGGATTTTAAAGTGACTATTAACCCGGTGCTGTCTGCGGAACAGTACCCTCTTCCCCTCATTGATGATCTTTTTACGGGCCTGGCCAGAGGTCAAAAGTTCAGCAAAATAGACTTATGCCAGGCTTATCTACAAATGCATGTCGATGACAAATCAAAGGAGCTGCTGACAATTGTGACACACAAAGTGCTATACAGGTACTGCTGCCTTCCGTTTGGAATTACGTCGGCTCCTGCTCTATTCCAAAGGGCAATGGATCAGATTTTGAGTGGACTGCCAGGAGTCCAGTGCTACCTGGACGACATCCTTGTCACTGGGACAAATGAGGAGGATCATCTTCTGAACTTGGATGCGACACTACAACGACTGAAAGAGTACGGACTCAGAGTTCGTAAAGACAAATGTGAATTCTTTCAGTCTTCAGTTGAGTACCTGGGGCATGTGATTGACGCTACTGGCCTGCATAAGGTGCCGTCAAAGGTCAAGGCGATCGTGGAGGCCCAGCACCCCAGAATGTGAGCCAGTTACATTCATTTCTGGGGCTACTTAACTACTATGGGAAGTTTATTCCAGACTTAGCAACATTGCTGAAGCCATTACATCAGTTGCTATGTCAAGGCAAAACATGGAAATGGACTGAACTGTGCAACGAAGCTTTCGCCCAAGCAAAGAAAGCATTGCTGAAATCGGAGGCCCTGACACACTTCGACCCAAAGCTACCTCTGCAGCTAGCATGTGATGCATCACCATATGGTGTGGGAGCAGTCATATCCCACATCATGCCTTCGGGTGAAGAGAAACCTATCGCTTTCGCATCACGCACCTTGAACAAGGCCGAGAGTAACTATGTGCAGATCGAGCGCGAGGCCTTGGGAATCGTTTTTGGAATTCGAAAATTTCATCAATACCTGTTTGGGAGAAGGTTCACACTCCTGACGGACCACCGTCCATTGACTTCAATCTTCAGGCCCCACACCGGAATTCCGTCTCTCGCTGCAAGCAGGATGCAAAGGTGGGCTTTACTGTTGTCAGGACACACATACGACATCAAATATTGCAAATCAGACTTGCACGGCAACGCAGACGGTCTCTCGAGGCTACCCTTGCCTGTTACTCCCCCAGAGCCTCGTCAGATAGACATCTTCTACTTTAGACAAGTGGAGGGAGCACCTGTCACTGCAGTTCAGGTGCGAAAGTACACCCGCAACGATCCAGTCCTGTCTGAGGTAATGGACGATGTCATTCGAGGGAGAGCTATAGGAGATTCTCCTAGTTTGAAACCTTACGTTTCAAAAAGAAATGAGCTCTCCGTCCAGGCAGGTTGTCTTCTTTGGGGACGCCGTGTCATCATTCCGCCACCTCTGAGGGAACCTATACTGCAACAACTTCATACAGGCCACAGTGGGATGGTTCAGATGAAGGAAATGGCAAGAAGCTACTTCTGGTGGCCAGCTCTCGATGGGAATATTGAGGAGAAAGCCAAAACATGTTCCCCATGTCAAAGGGTCCGGAATGTTCCACAGCTGGCAACCCTACACCCCTGGGATTGGCCTGCAGAAGTGTGGCAGCGAGTACATGTGGACTTCGCCGGTCCTTTCGAAGAGAAGATGTTTATGGTGGTTGTGGATGCTCGTAGCAAGTGGCCGGAGGTCGCTGTGATGAGGTCTACCACGGCAGAGAAAACAATTGAGAAACTTGGTGAGATGTTCAGCCGTTATGGCTCACCGGAACAACTCGTAAGTGACAACGGTCCACAATTTGTATCACAGGAGTTTGCAACTTTCCTGCATGTGAATGGTGTCCAACACATCAGGTCTGCGCCCTATCACCCCTCTACTAACGGCCAGGCAGAAAGGTTCGTGCAAACTTTGAAGCACGCCTTGAAGGCATCGCAAGGTCAGGGCTCAATCCACCAACATCTGAACAGCTTCCTGTTGTCCTACAGGAACGAGCCGCATGCCACAACCAAAACTTCCCCCGCTTCGCTCATGATGAAGAGGCAGTTGCGGACAAGTTTTGACTTACTCAAACCTCCAAGGGCAGAGCAGGTTGTCCATCGTCAACAACAAGCTCAAGTTGAAAAGAGAGAGAAAAGAGCCAAGGAGAGACGGTTTCATCTGGGAGAGCACGTCCTAGCTCGAAACTACAACACTGGACCGAAATGGGTTCCTGCTATGGTGATCGCGCAGACGGGTCCTGTGTCTTACACGGTTGAGACTGCTGAGGACGTCGTCTGGAGAAGACACACAGATCAACTGTTGCTAGGAGCAGAGACAGCCACAGAGGCTCCAACGGCTGGTTGGCCTGAACTGTTTCCGGATGATACCGCAAACCAGCATCCTTTGCCACAGTGCTCTTCTCCAACACAGGAAGTCAAAGAGACTGTTCCACCTGTGCAAACTCCTGACTTTCGACTGACACAGGCACCTTCTCCATCTAGGCCTGTGTCAATGCCTACTGCTGTGGAAGCCAGCGATGACCGCCGGTATCCTGTCAGAGAGCGGCGGCCTCCAAGACGCTTGGATCTGTAGGCTTAGTGACTTACCCACAAGGCTGGGGCAGAATAAACCCCAGGGTAAAGTCAGGGGTTGAGGCAGTCTACCTCTACCCTAGGTTCGTTGAGTGCATTGAAAGTAACTTACCTGTTGAGGAATAATGTGGACCTTCCATTTAAGAGGGGAGGAAATGTTATGTATTGTGTGTTCTCCTCCCACCTGTGGTGGCGCTGTCACAGGAGATAAATGGTTGTGTGTTCTGGGTTAAGTTTAGCTCTCTTTGTTCGGAACTTTCCAGAACTTCCTTTCCTTCCAATAAAGCACTTCATGTTTGAATCTCTGAGTTCTGAGTCCTAAATTGTGTCTAGGTAGAAAGGTACCTGTCATGGTCAATAACATGTCATTCTATAGTGGACACTAGGTGGAGCTGTAGAGCTGTGTAGATCTGTATATAAGACTACACTACCCAGCTGTATGTCTATTAAGACTACATTACCCATGAGGCACTAGGCTACCCACAAGGCAGCAGTCAAGATGGAAGCCTCTACAGATACTGTACCTAGTCCACATGTGCTCAATAAAGTAACTAGCAAAAGCTAGCTGTGTTCATAATAAGAATGTCTATTTATTAATGAACATAAGATGGTACCGACACAACAGAATCTGACGTGTTTTCAGATGATGTCGTCGAGCGGCAGAGTGCAGATGAAAAATAGGAGGGGCCCAGGATAGATCGCTGGGGGACTCCTGAGGTAGTGATGCAGGGCAGGAAGAGAAGCCATTGCCGGTGATTCGCTGCTTACACCATGCAGGTTGCTGCTGCTGTTGATGTTAGGAAGCATTCCCTCATGCAATGAGTGATCAATTCTTGCAATGTTCTTTCTGGTAGGATAGTGGAGACAAAAACCTCTGTCGAAGGTGCCGTCTTTCGGGTGAGACGTTAAACCGAGGCCCCGTCTGCCCTCTCAGGTGGATTTAAAAGATCTCATAGCATTATTCGAAGAAGAGCAGGGGAGTTCTCCCCGGTGTTCTCGCCAACATTTAGCCCTCAACCAACTTCACTATAACAGATTATCTGGTCATTATCACATTGCTGTTTGTGGGGTCTTGCTGTGCACCAATTGGCTACTGTGTTTCCTACATTACAACAGTGACTACACTTCAAAAAGTATTTCATTGGCAGTTAGCACTTTGGGACATCCTGAGGTCGTGAAAGGCATTGTATAAATATAAGTTCTTTCCTTCAGGTACTCCCTCATGTGTTTGTCTGGCTTGCCCTTTAATGTATCTACACTGTTCACCTCAACCACTCCCTGTGGCAGCGAGTTCCACATTCTCACCACTCTCTGGGTAAAGAAGTTTCTTCTGAATTCACTATTAGATTTATTAGTGACTATTGTGGCAAAACCACTAAGTGACTTACATAATTGTCTGTAACCAATGTTATTACCTCTAGCATTAATTGTCTGTAACCAATGTTATTACCTTTCAAGTTGGCACTGGTTAAACAGAGCTAGATCGACAACATCGCGATCTGACGCGATGACGTCATCACGTGGGCCACGTGACGTCCCCTTCGGCGGGAAACGTGATGACGTCATGACGTCAGAGGTAGAGGGCGGGACCAGCCAGTCCTCGTGTGGATTGAAAGAGAAAAGACCTGTTTTGAGCTTCTCCTGTAGTTTCTTGTTTTGTAAAGTTCTTAGACAATAAATTCAGTTTGTTAACTTCCAGTAAGTTATAGATTCTTTGTTAGGAGTGCAGAGACTCCTACACTATCTTATATTGATGGCCCCTAGTTTTGGTCTCACCCACAAGTGGAAACATCTTCTCTATGTCTACCCTATCAAACCTGTCTTGTTTTGCACACCTTGTACAAAAATAATAAATTGCAGGACAACGGAGTATTACAGTTTAAACTCTTTTATGAAGCATCAGGTCTGTGATCTCAATCATACAGCACAGTGGGGACAAGATGGTGTTAGGACCCCTCGCCTGGGTCTTCAAAACAATAGCAGTCCTTACAGATGCCTGCAGGCCAATGACAACTCAGCATGTGATCACATGTGAATGTAATAGGTATTCCTTACAGATGCCTGCGGGCCAATGATAATTCAATATGCAAATGTTACATCCCCTTTCTTTTAAAAGAAAAATGTTATGCATTACTTTTAAACCTTTCTTCTACATAATGTTCTCGGTAGCATAAACATATAAGTAAACTCAGCATTTAACTAGCGCTGAAAACATCTCAACGTTTCAATAACGATGTACCTTTTTTTTTAGGGCAGCAATCCGCCTACACCCTTTGACAGTTCACAAGTCAAGGATAACTCTAGGCTTGACCTCTCGTCCCGACCTTGTGTGGTATGGAACTGAGCATGCTCCTGAATTGGTCAACAAATCAGGTTCAGGTTTAGGTTCAAGTATGTATGATGTGTTTTGTGTATTGCTCTGTTCATCACACTCTGTTGAACTGATCCTCTCGTCGGAATGACGGTGTTGTTCCTTGGTGTTCAGGAGGTGCCTGCGATTGCGGCGGTACACCTGTCCTTCTGGGGTGCGGACGTGATACGATCGCTCAGTGTCAGCTGGCTGGATGACGACTGCTGGCTTCCAGTAGTCATGCTCCTGGATTCTGACGGATTCTCCATTGTGCAGCGGCGGCAGTAGTCTAGCTGACCTGTCATAGTATCTCTTTTGGTGTTGCTGTCTCTGTACACGTTTTGCATGCACTTGCTTGCAGCTGATGACCTCTGGCTGCAGCTGCTGGTTGGTGCTTAGAAGGATTGAGTGAAGTCTGCGGCTCATCAACAGCTGTGCTGGTGACTTGAAGTTGTCAACCGGAGTGTTGCGGTACTCAAGGAGACTGATGTAGGGGTCTCTTTTGTCCGCTTTGGCTTTGTCCATGAGTGTTTTTGCAATCTGGACAGTTTTTTCAGCAAGGCCATTACTTTGAGGGTAATGTGGGCTTGATGTGACATGTGTGAAATCCCATGCCTTGGCAAACGACTCGAACTCTTTTGATTTGTATTGGGGGCCATTGTCTGAGACTAAAGTCTCTACCATGCCATGTCTGGCAAAGGCTGCCTTTAGCTTGTGGATCACAGCTGCAGATGTGGTGCTGTGAAGCTTGTCCAGTTCAAAAAATCTGCTGTAGTAATCAACAGTCACTATGTAGTCCTCGTTGTTCCATGTGAACAGATCCGTTGCCACGACCTGCCAGGGCCTATCTGGGATACGGTGAGGTATCGTGGGCTCTTTGACATTTGATGGGCAGCGTTCTAGACAAATGGAACATTTTCCGACAATGTCCTCAATGTGTTTGCACATTCCGGGCCAAAACATAACGTCACGTGCTCTTTGTTTGCATTTTTCCATGCCCATATGTCCAGCATGAATTTTAGTCAACACCTCTTCTCTGAGACTGGTAGGAATGATGATTTTCTCCCCTTTGAAGACGATTCCGTTGATTTGTGACAGTTCGTCTCTGTGGTTCCAGAATTCAGATATGCTCTGAGGGCATTTCCTCCTTTCCTCAGGCCATCCTTCATGTATGACTTTGCTCAGCAGTGTGAGTTGTGCATCTTTCTCTGTTCCTGCTCGGATCTCCTTCAGTTTTGAGTCACTCACAGGTAAGCTGTTGTACACCATGTGCACTTGCACATCCATGCCTTCACTGAGGCTGCTGTCCTGGTAGCTAAGAGACTTTCTGGAGAGCGTGTCTGCGACAGGAATGTCTTTGCCTGGACGGTGAATGATTGTGAAGTCGTACTTCTGTAGCTGAAGGATCATTCTCTGTAGCCTTGGTGGGGCTGCGGCTAGTGGTTTCCTCATGATTGACTCGAGGGGCTTGTGGTCGGATTCCACAATGACTTGTCGGCCATAGACGTACTGGTGGAAATGCTTACATCCAAACAGAATTGCATATAGCTCTTTCTCGATTTGAGCATAGTTGATTTCACTGTCTGTGAGAGATCGGGAAGCGTAGCCGATGGGTTTTCCTTCTTGCAGTAATACTGCACCTAGTTCATACTTTGACGCGTCCACTTGTAGTCTGAGCTCTTTGTTGGGGTCGAAGTAGGCAAGAACTGGTCCTGGTTCTCTGGTGATTAGGTCTTTCATTTTCTGAAATCCTGTGTCATGTTGTTTGTCCCACAGGAACTCATTGGATTGTTTGAGCAACTGACGCATGGGTGCGTTGATTTCGGAGAGGCTCAGGGCAAACTTGGCTAAGTAGTTAACCATGCCTAGTACTGTCTCTAGTTCTGTGCGGTTCTTCGGCGGCTCCATCTTCTTGATGGCGGAGATTTTCTCTGGATCCGGCTTAATGCCATCAGTTGAGAGGCGATGCCTGAAATAACTGATCTATGTGGATCCGATTATGCTTTTCTTGGGGTTGAGCCGGATACCTTTCTCCCGTGATCTTTGTAGCATCGCACGGAGGTTCCTGTCATGTTCCTCGCTATTCCTGCCATAGATGAGGATGTCATCTACGATTGCGACTACTCCGTCGAGGCCTTCATAGGTTTCATCGATCTTCCGCTGGAATTCATCCTGAGCTGAGATAAGACCAAATGGTAAACGCAGAAATCAGTAGCGTCCAAATGGTGTGTTGAACGTTGTTAGCTTAGATGACTCTTCCGTGAGCTTGATAGTCCAGTATCCTGATCGTGCGTCCATTATACTGAAGTAACATGCTCCCACTAGCTTGGGTGTGATGTCATCTAGCATTGGTAGAGGGTAGTGAAGTCGTTTGATAGCCTTGTTCAAATCTCTGGGGTCGAGACAGACTCTGAGCTTGCCTGTACGTGGCTTCTCAACCACTACTAACGCGTTGACCCACTCTGTCGGTTCTGTTTCCCGGACGATGATTTCTGTATTCTCCATGCTCTGCAGCTCCTCCTTCAGGCAACTACGTAGAACAAGGGGTATCCTTCTCGGTGGGCAAACCACAGGGGTTGCTGCTGGGTCAAGGTGAATAGTGCATTCACCTGGGAACAGTCCGATTCCTTTGAAAGCGTCAGCAAACTCCTCCATGACTGTCTGCTTCTCAACTGGTGCTGTCAATGATAGCACTAGCGTGACGAGGTCCATGTCTAAACATGCCTTTAGACCTAACACTGGAGGTGCTCGAGTGTCAACAATGTAAAAGTCCAACATCATGTCGCTTTCTTTGTACTTGCATTTCATCACGCATGTGCCTTTTACAATGAGCTGCTCACCCCCATAGCTGGTCAGTCTGCATGAGGTGGGCTGTAGCTCAGACTCATCCTCCAAGCTGTGATACTCACTCAGAGGAATTACATTAACCTGAGCTCCGGTGTCTATTTTAAACCTAAGCTCTGTGCCCTGTTTTCCTATCTCAATATCGGCAAAGGCTTGCTCAGTCTCTGAAATCTGTTTTTTCTGTGACACTGAATCAATAAACAGTTCCTCTGCATTTGGCTCTCTATCTGGCATTTGGCTGTCACTCACTGTGTGCACTGCTTTCTGAAAACAGTCCTGCAAACTTTAGCAAAGTGGTTCCGTTTACCACATTTAGCACATTGCCTTCCATTGGCAGGGCAGTACTCCTTTTCTCCATGCCAGTTGTTTCCACAATATCCACAGTTTTTGAAGCGTTTTATGTCTGTGTCACCCATTTTTAGAACTCTTTCTGTTCTTTCTGTTCTGAAACACACTCTCTGGGCGGTGTTCTTTGGTGTGTGTCTATTAACTGCGTGCACTGTCTGTTCACTCGAGCTGTTCGTGGCACCGGTTATGGTTTTCAACTGTGCTTGGGCTATCTCGTGTGATCTAGCTATGTCCATAGCTTTGTCCAGCATTAGCCCGGACCCAACATTCAAAAGTTTCTCTCTCACTTTCTTTCCAAACAAGATGCGGTCTCTGACCATCTCATCTTTATCTGCATATTCACAGTCATTTACCAGCAGTTTTAACTCAGTCACGAACTGTTCAAACGACTCACTAGCTCCTTGTACTTTCTCCTGAAACTTGTACCTAGCGAATATCGTATTTGTCTTGGGCATCATATATGCTTCAAAACAGTCAAAATAACTTTTCAGTACCTTTGCTTCATCCGCGGTGAGACACCATGTGTTAAAGATGTCTCTCCCTTTTTCTCTGATCCACAGGAGTAGGTAGCTGCATCTTTCTTCCTCCCCTTTGCTTTTCAACAGACCCGAGAACATTAACTGCACGTGTTGCTTGAACTTGCGCCATTCTCTATGTAAGTTCAAAGATTCCCAATTAATTCTGTTATGTATTGTGTGTTCTATTGTGTGTTCTCCTCCCACCTGTGGTGGTGCTGTCACAGGAGATAAATGGTTGGGTGTTCTCTGTTAAGTTTAGCTCTCTTTGTTCGGAACTTTCCAGAACTTCCTTTCCTTCCAATAAAGCACTTCATGTTTGAATCTCTGAGTTCTGAGTCCTAAATTGTGTCTAGGTAGAAAGGTACCGACACAACAAGTGGCAACGAGGAGCGGATGAATCTGCATACATTACATAAGAACATAAGAACATAAGAAATAGGAGCAGGAGTAGGCCAATCGGCCCCTCGAGCCTGCTCCACCATTCAATAAGATCATGGCTGATCTGATCCTAACCTCAAATCTTCTATCACTCTGCATCCACCCGAACCCATGTGATCTCCCGGGAGAGGCGAAAAACCAGATAAAGACCCAATGGCCAATTTGGGAGAAAAAAATCTGGGAAATTCCTCTCCGACCCATCTAGGCGATCGAAATTCTTCCAGGAGATCACTCTGTCCCTATATTTTCTGCAGTACTTACCTTCTGTAAAGGCAATCTCCACCCCAGCCAGGAACAGGAATAAAACCATCTCCTGAAATCTAACAGAATTAGAACACAGTAGGAGCAGAACAAGGCTACACGGCCCCTGGGCCCGCTCCACTACCCACAGGGCCATGACCATTCCGAACCCAGACTCATGTCCAATTTCCTGCCCACTCCCCGTAACCCTTTATTCCCTTTACTTCTAGGAAACTATCTATTTCTGTTTTAAATTTATTTAATGATGTAGCTTCCACAGCTTTCTGGGGCAGCAAATTCCACAAACCTACCACCCTCTGAGTGAAGAAGTTTCTCCTCATCTCAGTTTTGAATGAGCAGCCCCTTATTTTAAGATTATGCCCCCTAGTTCTAGTTTCACCCATCATTGGGAACATCCTCACCGCATCCACCCGATCAAGCCCCTTCACAATCTTATATGTTTCAATAAGATCGCCTCTCATTCTTCTGAACTCCAATGAGTAGAGTCCCAATCTACTCAACCTCTCCTCATATGACCACCCCCTCATCCCCGGGATTAACCGAGTGAACCTTCTTTGTACTGACTCGAGAGCAAGTATGTCTTTTCTTAAGTATGGACACCAAAACTGTATGCAGTATTCCAGGTGCGGCCTCACCAATACCTTGTACAACTGCAGCAATACCTCCCTGTTTTTATATTCCAACCCCCTAGCAATAAAAGCCAACATTCCATTGGCCTTCTTGATCACTTGCTGCACCTGCATACTAACTTTTTGAGTTTCGTGCACCAGGACCCCCAGATCCCTTTGTACTACAGTACTTTCCAGTTTCTTGCCATTAAGATAATAACTTGCTCTATGATTTTTCCTGCCAAAGTGCATAACCTCACACTTTCCAGTATTGTATTCCATCTGCCAAATCTCTGCCCACTTACTTAGCCTGTCTATGTCCCTTTGCAGGTTTTTTATGTCCTCCTCACTCACTACTTTCCGTCCCATCTTTGTATCATCTGCAAACTTTGATATGTTACACTCGGTCCCCTCCTCCAAATCGTTAATGTAGATTGTAAAGAGTTGGGGACCCAGCACTGACCCCTGCGGAACACCACTAGTTACTGGTTGCCAATCTGAGAACGAACCATTTATCCCAACTCTCTGCTTTCTGTTAGAGAGCCAATCCTCCACCCATGCCAGAATATTACCCCCAATCCCGTGATTTTTTATCTTGAGCAATAATCTTTTGTGTGGCACCTTGTCAAATGCCTTTTGGAAGTCTAAATACACTACGTCCACTGGTTCCCCTTTATCCACCCTGTATGTTACTTCCTCAAAAAACTCAAGCAAATTTGTTAAACATGATTTCCCCTTCATGAAACCATGCTGAGTTTGCCCTATTAAATTATGTTTATCCAAATGTCCCGTTACTGTCTCCTTAATAATGGACTCTAACATTTTACCAACCACAGATGTTAGGCTAACAGGTCTATAGTTTCCAGCCTTCTGCCTACTACCCTTTTTAAATAAGGGTGTTACATTAGCAGTTTTCCAATCTGCCGGGACCTTTGCTGAGTCCAGTGAGTTTTGGAAAATTATTACCAATGCATCCACAATCCCTACCGCTACTTCCCTCAAGACCCTGGGATGCAAGCCATCAGGTCCAGGGGATTTATCCGCCTTGAGTCCCATTATTTTACCAAGTACCACTTCCTTAGTGATTTTAATTGTATTTAGTTCCTCCCCCCATAGAGCCCCCTGTTTGTCCAGTGTTGGGATATTCTTAGTGTCCTCTACTGTAAAGACTGATACAAAATAATTGTTCAGTGTTTTTGCCATCTCCATGTTTCCCACCATTAATTTCCCGGTCTCATCCTCTAAGGGACCAACATTTACTTTAGCCACCCTTTTTCTTTTTATATAACTATAGAAACTTTTACTGTCTGTTTTTATATTTTTTGCTAATTTACTTTCATAATCTATCTTCCCTTTCTTAATCAATCTTTTTGTTATTTTTTGCTGTCTTTTAAAGACTTCCCAATCTTCCATCCTCCCACTAGATTTGGCTACCTTATATGCCCTTGTTTTTAGTCGGATACTATCCTTAATTACTTTACTTAGCCACGGATGGCTATCTTTTCTTTTACACCCTTTTTTCCTCAGTGGAATATATTTTTCTTGGAAGTTGTAAAATAACTCCTTAAATGTACACCACTGGTCATGTACCGTCTTACCCTTTAATCTATTTTCCCAGTCCACTCTAATTAATTCCGCTCTCATACCTTCATAGTCTCCTTTATTCAAGCTCAGCACGCTTGTTTGAGATCCAACCTTCTCACCCTCTAATTGAATACGGGTGCAGTGAGTAAATAGAAAATTTAATTTGAAACGTGAGATGGCTACTATATTAGGAAACATCGGTGATTTTGATGAAAATGTGGAGCAATGGAGCGCTTATACAGAACGTTTTGACTATTTTGTATTGGCGAATGCGGTGGCAAATGAAAAGGTCGTGCCTACCTTTTTGAGTGTAATCGGGCCGAAGACATTCAATTTACTTCGCAGACTCGTGCAACCAGATAAGCCAGGAACTAAAACATGTAAGCAACTAGTGGAAATTCTTGGAGCACATTTTTCACCAAAACCTCTGGTTATTGCTGAGAGATTTAGATTTCATAAATGGAATCAAGAGGAGGGGGAATCAGTGACGATGTTTATTGCTGCTTTAAAAAGGTTGTCGGAACACTGCCAGTTCAAGGAGGTGCTGAATGACACCATTAGAGACAGACTTGTGTGTGGTCTGCAAAATGCAGCCACACAGAAGCGCCTTCTTACTAAGGACAACCTTACTCTTGAAAAGGCCATTGAAGTTAGTGTCTCCATGGAGATGGCGGAAAAGGAGGCTCACCAGTTGAGTTCAACAGGGAGAGTTCACAAGGTGTTGTCTGAGCCTAAAGGTGCGCGGAACGGCACATGTTACTGTTGTGGGAAAACGGGCCATCACGCTAATGACTGCTGGTGTACGGAGCTGGAATGCCGAAATTGTGGCAAAAAGGGTCACATTGAACGCGCCTGAAGAGGTAAAAAAAGAACAGACAGAGCTGGGAAGCATGGAAGCAAAATGTCTGTATTTGGACAAGAGAGGAAAAAGAGTGTTCATTCAGTGCAGTATGATGGAACAAGCAAAACAGAGGGGAGCGACACCTCTGAGGAGGAAGAGGTGCACATACTGACGGTTGCAGGTGATTTAAATGGCTACTGGGTGTCACCACTGGTGGAGGGACAATCAGTGCGGATGGAGGTGGACACAGGCGCGGCTGTGTCCCTTGTTTCAGACACTGTCTACAACAAAATGTTAAAGCATCTTACCCTTCAGCCAACAAACATTGTGCTAAAGACGTATACCGGCGAACCTGTGGCCATGAGAGGCGTCATTGAGGTGACAGTTAAATTGAACGGACAGACTGCAAAACTGCCACTATATGTGGTAAAGGGAAATTACCCATCGCTACTGGGACGTGCGTGGCTAGAGAAAATCACGCTGGACTGGCCTGCAGTCCGCATTATGTCAAAAGGGGAGTCAGGTCTGACTGCAGTGTTAAAGAAACATGCAGAACTCTTCAATGGGGAACTTGGGAGCATGAAAAAGATCAGCGTGAGACTGGACATTAAACCTGACAGCAAGCTGAAGTTTCACAAAGCCCGACCTGTACCCTATGCAATTAGGCCAAAAGTTGAGGCTAACTTAGAGGCCTTAATCGAGAATGGAGTCCTGGAGCCTGTGAGCGTGAGCAAATGGGCCACACCCATTGTTCCTGTCCTGAAAAAGGATGGATCTGTTCGAATCTGCGGGGATTTTAAAGTGACTATTAACCCGGTGCTGTCTGCGGAACAGTACCCTCTTCCCCTCATTGATGATCTTTTTACGGGCCTGGCCAGAGGTCAAAAGTTCAGCAAAATAGACTTATGCCAGGCTTATCTACAAATGCATGTCGATGACAAATCAAAGGAGTTGCTGACAATTGTGACACACAAGGGGCTATACAGGTACTGCTGCCTTCCGTTTGGAATTACGTCGGCCCCTGCTCTATTCCAAAGGGCAATGGATCAGATTTTGAGTGGACTGCCAGGAGTCCAGTGCTACCTGGACGACATCCTTGTCACTGGGACAAATGAGGAGGATCATCTTCTGAACTTGGATGCGACACTACAACGACTGAAAGAGTACAGACTCAGAGTTCGTAAAGACAAATGTGAATTCTTTCAGTCTTCAGTTGAGTACCTGGGGCATGTGATTGACGCTACTGGCCTGCATAAGGCACCGTCAAAGGTCAAGGCGATCGTAGAGGCCCAGCACCCCAGAATGTGAGCCAGTTACGTTCATTTCTGGCGCTACTTAACTACTATGGGAAGTTTATTCCAGACTTAGCAACATTGCTGAAGCCGTTACATCAGTTGCTATGTCAAGGCAAAACATGGAAATGGACTGAACTGTGCAACGAAGCTTTCGCCCAAGCAAAGAAAGCATTGCTGAAATCGGAGGCCCTGACACACTTCGACCCAAAGCTACCTGTGCAGCTAGCATGTGATGCATCACCATATGGTGTGGGAGCAGTCATATCCCACATCATGCCTTCGGGTGAAGAGAAACCTATCACTTTCGCATCACGCACCTTGAACAAGGCCGAGAGTAACTATGTGCAGATCGAGCGCGAGGCCTTGGGAATTGTTTTTGGAATTCGAAAATTTCATCAGTACCTGTTTGGGAGAAGGTTCACACTCCTGACGGACCACCATCCATTGACTTCAATCTTCGGGCCCCACACCGGAATTCCATCTCTCGCTGCAAGCAGGATGCAAAGGTGGGCTTTACTATTGTCAGGACACACATACGACATCAAATATCGCAAATCAGACTTGCACGGCAACGCAGACGGTCTCTTGAGGCTGCCCTTGCCTGTTACTCCCCCAGAGCCTCGTCAGATAGACATCTTCTACTTTAGACAAGTGGGGGGAGCACCTGTCACTGCAGTTCAGCTGCGAAGGTACACCCGCAACGATCCAGTCCTGTCTGAGGTAATGGACGATGTCATTCGAGGGAGAGCTATAGGAGATTCTCCTAGTTTGAAACCATACGTTTCAAAAAGTAATGAGCTCTCCGTCCAAGCAGGTTGTCTTCTTTGGGGACGCCGTGTCATCATTCCGCCACCTCTGAGGGAACCTATACTGCAACAACTTCATACAGGCCACAGTGGGATGGTTCGGATGAAGGAAATGGCAAGAAGCTACTTCTGGTGGCCAGGTCTTGATGGGAATATTGAGGAGAAAGCCAAAACATGTTCCCCATGTCAAAGGGTCCGGAATGTTCCACAGCTGGCAACCCTACACCCCTGGGATTGGCCTGCAGAAGTGTGGCAGCGAGTACATGTGGACTGCGCCGGTCCTTTCGAAGAGAAGATGTTTATGGTGGTTGTGGACGCTTGTAGCAAGTGGCCGGAGGTCACTGTGATGAGGTCTACCACGGCAGAGAAAACAATTGAGAAACTTGGTGAGATGTTCAGCCGTTATGGCTCACCGGAACAACTCGTAAGTGACAACGGTCCACAATTTGTATCACAGGAGTTTGCAACCTTCCTGCATGTGAATGGTGTCCAACACATTAGGTCTGCGCCCTATCATCCCTCTACTAACGGCCAGGCAGAAAGGTTTGTGCAAACTTTGAAGCACGCCTTGAAGGCATCGCAATGTCAGGGCTCAATCCACCAACGTCTGAACAGCTTCCTGTTGTCCTACAGGAACGAGCTGCATGCCAGAACCAAAACTTCCCCCGCTTTGCTCATGATGAAGAGGCAGTTGCGGACAAGTTTTGACTTACTCAAACCTCCAAGGGCAGAGCAGGTTGTTCATCATCAACAACAAGCTCAAGTTGAAAAGAGAGAGAAAAGAGCCAAAGAGAGACGGTTTCATCTGGGAGAGCACGTCCTAGCTCGAAACTACAACACTGGACCGAAATGGGTTCCTGCTACGGTGATCGCGCAGACGGGCCCTGTGTCTTACGCGGTTCAGATGGCTGAGGACGTCGTCTGGAGAAGACACACAGATCAACTGTTGCTAGGAGCAGAGACAGCCACAGAGGCTCCAATGGCTGGTTGGCCTGAACTGTTTCCGGATGATACCGCAAACCAGCATCCTTTGCCACAGTGCTCTTCTCCAACACAGGAAGTCAAAGAGATTGTTCCACCTGTGCAAACTCCTGACTTTCGACTGACACAGGCACCTTCTCCATCCAGGCCTGTGTCAATGCCTACTGCTGTGGAAGCCAGCGATGACCGCCGGTATCCTGTCAGAGAGCGGCGGCCTCCAAGACGCTTGGATCTGTAGGCTTAGTGACTTACCCACAAGACTGGGGCAGAATAAACCCCAGGGTAAAGTCAGGGTTTGAGGCAGTCTACCTCTACCCTAGGTTCGTTGAGTGCATTGAAAGTAACTTACCTGTTGAGGAATAATGTGGACCTTCCATTTAAGAGGGGAGGAAATGTTATGTATTGTGTGTTCTATTGTGTGTTCTCCTCCCACCTGTGGTGGCGCTGTCACAGGAGATAAATGGTTGG
Organism: Somniosus microcephalus; assembly: GCF_052327205.1. Lineage (NCBI taxonomy): Eukaryota > Metazoa > Chordata > Chondrichthyes > Squaliformes > Somniosidae > Somniosus > Somniosus microcephalus. Next base: position 9,883,689 of record NC_140991.1, on the reverse strand, counting down.
GTGTTCTCTGTTAAGTTTAGCTCTCTTTGTTCGGAACTTTCCAGAACTTCCTTTCCTTCCAATAAAGCACTTCATGTTTGAATCTCTGAGTTCTGAGTCCTAAATTGTGTCTAGGTAGAAAGGTACCGACACAACACATTCGAGGCAAGGGAGCTCCAACGATGTCCATTTCAAATCCCTGTTCTGACACCATGTCTTGTTTTGCACACCTTGTACAAAAATAATAAATTGCAGGACAACGGATTATTACAGTTTAAACTCTTTTATGAAGCATCAGGTCTGTGATCTCAATCATACAGCACAGTGGGGACAAGATGGCGTTAGGACCCCTCGCCTGGGTCTGCAAAACAATAGCAGTCCTTACAGATGCCTGCAGGCCAATGGCAACTCAGCATGTGATCACATGTGAATATAATAGGTATTCCTTACAGATGCCTGCGGGCCAATGATAATTCAATATGCAAATGTTACAATACTCTTTCATAATTTTAAAGCCCTCGATCAGGTCACCCCTCAGCCTTCTCTTTTCTGGAGAAAAGAGACCCAGCCTGTTCAGTCTTTCCTGATCGTTATAACCTCTCAGTTCTGGTGTCATCCTTATAAATCTTCTTTGCACTTTCTCCAGTGTCTCTATATCCTTTTTGTAATATGGAGATCAGAACTGTGCACAATACTTCAGGCGTGGTCTCACCAAGGCTCTATACATTGTGAGCTATGGGGGCGGTTTGTGGTGGATGGACGGTATGTGGCCACCAGATGGAGACAAAGTCCCCCTCTCACTCCAATTCAGGTGATGGCCACACCCACCTCCAACACACCTGAGGCAAATCTACCCATTAGCTCAGGAGTTCAAAAGGCAAACTAGTGCATCCCTTCAGGGCCAGTGCTCGAGGAGAGGCCCCGGCCGCCCCAGCTTGCACCTGCCACCGAGAGGTCTGCTGTTGAACCCGGGTGGAATATTGTTTAGTTCTGAGAGCCTGAGATGATCCCTGGACTGGCTGAGAAAGATCCAGTGGTAAAGTAACCCTGGCTTATTGTTTTGGAGAAAATTGATTTAAGGACTGCCTTCCTAACCACCCGGGGCGGGTGATGATTTTGTTCTTCATTTTTCTTTTTTGAACGCCATATGTTTTTGGATGTTGCCAGATGTGAATTTTTTTCCCCGTTTTCTAAAAATAAAACACAGCTAACTGCTGTATTTCATTGACCAATCTTGTGACTGTGCTTGTGTCCTCCATCCCGCATCAACACACCCTTCGGTCTAGGTGGTGGTTGATTACAACATGTTTAACATAACTTCCCTACTTCTCAATTCTATCCCTCTAGAGTTGAACCCATTTATTAAAATTTAGGAAGTGTGCATGGGTAGTTTGCAGCAAGACACACAAGGACTTGCAGAACATATTTTACTCTTTCCACAATGACACTCTTAAGCTACCTCTCCTACATTCCTTCCCTCACCTTCCTCCTGGTCTCCAAGTGGGAATATAACTTGTAGGATCAGAAAATAATCAAAAAGGCTAATGGAATGTTGGTCTTTATATCTAGAGGATGAGAATTCAAGGGGGTAGAAATTATACTGCAGCTTTACAAAACCCTGGTTAGACCACACCTGGAGTACTGTGAGCAATAAAAACAGAAAATCAGAAAATGCTGGAGATACTCAGCAGGTCAGGCAGCATCTGTGAAGAGAGAAACAGAGTTAACGTTTCAGGTCGATGACCTTTAGTCAGAACTGGAAAAAAGCAGGAAATGGAACAGATTTTTAAGCAAGTGTAGGGGCTGGGAAATGGGGGAGGGGAGGAAAGAACAAAAGGGAAGGTCAGTGATAGGATAGAAGGCAGGAGAGGTTAAGAGACATTGAGAGATATTCAAGGCAAGAGGAGGTGGTAATGGGACAGGTTAAGAAACAAAGGATGGTTCTAGATGAAGTGTAAATTGCGCTGGTAGAATGAAAGACAGCTGCCCTGTGGGAGAGAAGAAAAAAAGACACAGGCAAAAAGTGTGGATAAAAAATATAGACAAAAAGTGTGAAACTTCTCCATCTCTGGGGATAGGTTATTGACAAACATTCACTACAAGCCCACTGACTCCCACAGCTACCTGGACTACACTTCCTCCCACCCCGCTTCCTGTAAGGACTCTATTCCATTCTCCCAGTTTCTCCGTCTCCACCGCATCTGCTCCGACGATGCCACCTTCCATACCAGTGCTGCCTGACCTGCTGCGTATCTCCAGCATTTTCTGTTTTTATTTCAGATTTCCAGCATCTGCAGTATTTTCTTTTTGTACTGTGAGCAGTTCTGGGCACCGCACCTTAGGAAGAATATATTGGCCTTGGAGGGAGTGCAGCGTAGGTTTACCAGAATGATACCCGGACTCCAAGGATTACGTTACAAGGAGAGATTACACAAGTTGTACTCCCTAGAATTTAGAAGGTTAAGGGGCGATCTGATTGAAGTTTTCAAGATATTAAGGGGAACAGATAGGGTAGTTAGAGAGAAACTATTTCCGCTGGTTGAGAATTTGAGGACTAGCCAGGCCTTTCAAGAGTGAAATGAGGAAACACTTCTACACACAAAGGGTGGTAGAAGTTTGGAACTCTCTTCCGCAAAGGGTAATTGGTCCTAGATCAATTGTTAATTTTAAATGTGAGATTGATAGCTTTTTGTTAACTAAAGGTATTAAGGGATATGGGCCAAGGTGGGCATATGGAGTTAGGTCATAGGTCAGCCATGATCTCATCCAATGGAGGAACAGGCTGGAGGGTCTGAATGTTGTATTTTTCAATATTTATTTAATTTAAATTTGATGGTAATCGTTGTTTGGTTACTAAACATTGACATACTCTGCATTCATATACTCTGCAAAACACTTGGTAGATTGAGTGAGCTGGGGCATGGAGTCCATTCTCACAGGCTTTTATAGATATGTGAAAAGAAAAAGATTGGTGAAGTCAAGCATAGGTCCCTTGCAGTCAGAATCAGGGGAATTTATAATGGGGAACAAAGAAATGGCCGACCAATTAAATACATACTTTGGTTCTGTCTTCACAAAGGAGGACACAAATAACCTCCCAGAGATGTCGGGGAACATAGGGTCTAATGAGAGGGAGGAACTGAAAGAAATCAGTATTTGTAGGGAAATGGTGTTAGGGAAATTGACGGGATTGAAGGCCGATAAATCCCCAGGGCCTGATAATCTACATCCTAGGGTACTTAAGGAAGTTGCCCTAGAAATAGATGATGCATTGCTGATCATCTTCCAAAATTCGATAGAATCTGGAACAGTACTCATGGATTGGAGGCTAACTAATGTTACCCCACTATTCAAAAAAGGTGGCAGAGAGAAAACAGGGAATTATAGACCGGTAAGCCTGACATCGATAGTGGGGAAAATGCTAGAATCCATTATAAAAGATGTAATAGCAGAGCACTTGGAAAACAGTGACAGGATCGGACAAAGTCAACATGGATTTACAAAAGGTAAATCGTGCTTGACGAATCTACTGGAATTTTTTGAGGATGTAATTGGTAGAATAGATAAGGGAGAACCAGTGGATGTGGTGTATTTGGACTTTCAGAAGGCTTTTGATAAGGTCCCGCATAAGAGATTATCATGTAAAGTTAAGGCACATGGGATTGGGGGCAAGGTACTGACTTGGATAAAGAACTGGTTGGCAGACAGGAAGCAAAGAGTTGGAATAAACGGGTCTTTTTCCGAGTGGCAGGCAGTGACTAGTGGGGCACCGCAGGGATCGGTCCTAGGACCCCAGCTATTCACAATATATATTAATGATGATCTAGACAAGGGAACTAGATGTAATAGCTCCAAGTTTGCAAATGACACAAAGCTGGGTGGGCGTGTGTGCTGTGAGGAGGATGCCGAGAAACTCTAGCATGATTTGGACAGGTTGGGTGATTGGGCAGAATCATGGCAGATGCAGTATAATGTGGATAAATGTGAGGTTATCCACTTTGTTGGCAAAAACAGGAAGGCAGATTATGATCTGAATGGCAATAGATTGGGAGAAGGGGAAGTGCAACGAGACCTGGGTGTCCTTGTGCACCAGTCACTGAAGGTAAGCATGCAGGTGCAGCAGGCGGTTAAGAAGGCAAATGGTATGTTGGCCTTCGTAGCGAGAGGGTTTGAGTACAAGAACAAGGATGTCTTGCTGCAGTTGTACAGGGCCTTGGTGAGACCACACCTTGAGTATTGTGTGCAGTTTTGGTCGCCTTATCTGAGGAAGGATCACAGAATCACAGAAACCCCACAGTGCAGATAGAGGCCATTTCGGCCATCGAGCCTGCACCGACACATATTCCACCCGATCCCCGTAACCCCACGTATTAATCCCCCTAACACTAAGGGTCAATTTATCATAGCCAATCAACCTAACCCGCACATCTTTGGACTGTGGGAGGAAACCGGAGCACCCGGAGGAAACCCACGCAAACACGGGGAGAATGTGCAAACTCCACACAGACAGTCGCCCGAGGCCGGATTCGAACTGGGTCCCTGGCGCTGTGAGGCAACAGTGCTAACCACTATGCCACCGTGCTGTTCTTGCCATGGAGGGAGTGCAGCGAAGATTCACCAGACTGATACCTGGGATGGCAGGAATGACGTATGAGGAGAGATTGGGTCGATTGGGCTTATACTCGCTGGAGTTTAGAAGAATGAGAGGGGATCTCAATGAAGCTTATAAAATTCTAACAGGACTAGACAGACTAGATGCAGGAAGGATGTTCCCGATGGCGAGGGAGTCCAGAACCAGGGGTCACAGTCTAATATAAGGGGTAAGCCATTTAGGACAGAAATGAGGAGGAATTTCTTCACCCAGAGAGTGGTGAACCTGTGGAATTCTCTACCACAGAAGGCAGTAGAGGCCAATTCATTAAATATATTCAAGAAGGAGTTAGATATATTTCTTAAGGCTAAAGGGATCAAGGGATATGGGGAGAAGGCAGGGACAGGGTACTGAATTTGGATGATCAGCCATGATCTCATTAAATGGCGGAGCAGGCTCGAGGGCCGAATGGCCGACTCCTGCTCCTATCTTCTATGTTTCCAAACTACAACTCCCACAATGCTGCCAATGCTGGGAGTTGTAGTTCTCACCGTCATCCCCATAACTGCAGCTCCTAAAAATAAACTACAATTCCCACAATGCGCTGCTGAGCGCATGCGGGGAGTTGTAGTTCCCAGCGCCAGTCACATGACCGCGGTGCCTCAGACTGAAACTACAACTCCCAGCGTCCCACTGTCCGGGGGTAGGACGGTGTGCGCCAAGTGCCCGGCGGAGACACACACAAAGCGGAGCGCGGTTTCGGGACAGGGATTAACCCCTGCGGGGCCTCGCTGCGGAAGGAGCGCCAGCCGGAGCCGCCGCCATATTGATTAGAGAAAGGGGGAAGAAGCGAGAGAGAGCGCGGGACAGGTAAAGCGCGACAGGCAGGGGCTCCAGCGGACACTCAGCGCCAGGCCGAGGCCCCAGAACCGAGCCCGGGACAACCCGCCTCAGCCCAGGGTCCACAACCCGGCTCCGTGCGAATTCCCCTCCTTCAACTCCGCCTTTTATTGTGGGTCTGAGGGGGTGGAGGAGCTTCCCCCGCCCATCCCCCTCACCAAACCCCCCTCCCCCAAACCCCCACCCCCACCCCCCCTCATCAAACCCCCTCCCCCAAACGCCTTCCTCATCAAACCCCCTCCCTCAACAAACCCCCTCCCCCCCACATCAAACCCCCTCCCCCCCATCAAAACCCCCCCCCCCATCAAGCACCTTCCCCTCCCCCTCCACTCCCCTCCCCTCCCCTCTCCCCCTCCCCTCTCCCCCTCCCCTCCCTTGCTCCCTCCCTCCTCCCTCCCTCCTCCCCTCCCTCCCTCGCTCCCTCCCCCCCCCCCTCCCTCCCTCGCTCCCTCCCCCCCCCCTCCCTCCCTCGCTCCCTCCCCCCCCTCCCTCCCTCGCTCCCTCCCCCCCCCTCCTCCCTCCCTCGCTCCCTCCCCCCCCCCTCCCTCCCTCGCTCCCTCCCCCCCTACCTCGCTCCCTCCCCCCTTCCTCGCTCGCTCCCCCCTCCCTCCCTCCTCCCTCGCCCCCCCTCCCTCCCCCCTCCCTCCCTCGCTCCCCCCTCCCTCCCCTCCCCCCTCCCTCCCTCCCTCGCTCCCCCCTCCCTCCCCCCTCCCTCCCCCCTCCCTCCCTCCCTCCCTCGCTCCCCCCTCCCTCCCTCGCTCCCCCCTCCCTCCCTCGCTCCCCCCCCTCCCTCGCTCCTCCCTCCCTCCCTCCCTCGCTCCCCCTCCCTCCCTCGCTCCCCCCTCCCTCGCTCCCCCCTCCCTCCCTCGCTCCCCCCCTCCCTCGCTCCTCCCTCCCTCGCTCCCTCGCTCCCCCCTCCCTCCCTGCCTCCCTCGCTCCCCCCTCCCTCGCCCCCTCCCCCCTCCCTCCCTCGCCCTCCCCCCTCCCCCCTCCCTCCCTCGCCCCTCCCCCCTCCCTCCCTCGCCCCTCCCTCCCTCCCTCCTCCCTCCCTCGCCCCTCCCTCCCTCGCCCCTCCCTCCCTCCCTCGCTCCCCCCCTCCCTCCCTCGCTCCCCCCTCCCTCCCTCGCTCCCCCCCTCCCTCCCTCGCTCCTCCCTCCCTCCCTCCCTCGCTCCCCCCTCCCTCCCTCGCTCCCCCCTCCCTCGCTCCCCCCTCCCTCCCTCGCTCCCCCCCTCCCTCGCTCCTCCCTCCCTCGCTCCCCTCGCTCCCCCCCCTCCCTCCCTCCCTCCCTCGCTCCCCCCCTCCCTCGCCCCTCCCCCCTCCCTCCCTCGCCCCTCCCCCCTCCCCCCTCCCTCCCTCGCCCCTCCCCCCTCCCTCCTCCCTCCCTCGCCCCTCCCTCCCTCGCCCCTCCCTCCCTCCCTCGCTCCGCCCTGCCTCGCTCCCCCCTCCTTCCCTCCCTCGCTCCCTCCCCCCTCCCTCGCTCGCTCCCTCCCCCCTCCCTCGCTCGCTCCCTCCCCCCCTCCCTCGCTAGCTCCCTCCCCCCTCCCTCGCTAGCTCCCTCCCCCCTCCCTCGCTCGCTCGCTCCCCCCCCCTCCCTCGCTCCCTCCCTCCCCCCTCCCTCCCTCCCCTCCCTCCGCTCCCTCCCTCCCTCCCTCGCTCCCTCCCCCCTCCCTCCCTCCCTCGCTCCCTCCCCCCCTCCCTCCCTCCCTCGCTCCCTCCCCGCTCCCCCCTCCCTCCCCTCCTCCCTCCCCCTCCCTCCCTCCCTCGCTCCCTCGCTCCCTCCCCCTCCCTCCCGCTCCCTCCCCCTCCCTCCCTCGCTCCCTCCCCCTCCCTCCCTCGCTCCCTCCCCCTCCCTCCCTCGCTCCCTCCCCCGCTCCTCCCCCTCCCTCCCTCGCTCCCTCCCCCTCCCTCCCTCCCTCGCTCCCTCCCCCTCCCTCCCTCGCTCCCTCCCCCTCCCTCCCTCGCTCCCTCCCCCTCCCTCCCTCGCTCCCTCCCCCCTCCCTCCCTCGCTCCCTCCCCCCTCCCTCCCTCGCTCCCTCCCCCCCTCCCTCCCTCGCTCCCTCCCCCCTCCCTCCCTCGCTCCCTCCCTCGCTCCCTCCCCACTCCCTCGCTCCCTCCTCCCTCGCTCCCTCCCCCCTCCCTCCCCTCGCTCCCTCCCCCCTCCCTCGCTCCCTCCCCCTCCCCCCTCGCTCCTCCCCCTCCCTCCCTCGCTCCCTCCCCCTCCCTCCCTCGCTCCCTCCCCCCTCCCTCCCTCGCTCCTCCCCCTCGCTCCCTCGCTCCCTCCCCCCTCCCTCCCTCGCTCCCACCTCCGCTCCCTCCCCCTTCCCTCCCTCGCTCCTCCTCCCTCGCTCCCCCTCCCTCCCTCCCCCCTCCCCCTCCCTCCCTCGCTCCTCCCCCTCGCTCCCTCCCCCTCCCTCCCTCCCTCCCTCCCTCGCTCCCTCCCCCTCCCTCCCTCGCTCCCTCCCCTCCCTCGCTCCTCCCCCTCCCTCCCTCGCTCCCTCCCCCCTCCCTCCCTCGCTCCCCCTCCCCCCTCCCTCCCTCGCTCCCTCCCCCCTCCCTCCCTCGCTCCCTCCCCCTCCTCCCTCGCTCCCTCCCCCCTCCCTCCCTCGCTCCCTCCCCCCTCCCTCCCTCGCTCCCTCCCCTCCCTCCCTCGCTCCCTCCCCTCCCTCCCTCGCTCCCTCCCCCTCCCTCCCTCCCTCCCTCCCCCTCCCTCCCTCGCTCCCTCCCCCTCCCTCCTCCCCCTCCCTCCCTCGCTCCCTCCCCCCTCCCTCCCTCGCTCCCTCCCCCTCCCTCCCTCGCTCCCCCTCCCCTCCCTCCCTCCCCTCCCTCCTCGCTCCCTCCCCCCTCCCTCCCTCGCTCCCTCCCCCTCCCTCCTCGCTCCCTCCCCCTCCCTCCCTCGCTCCCTCCCCCTCCCTCCCTCGCTCCCTCCCCTCCCTCCCTCGCTCCCTCCCCCTCCCATCCCTCGCTCCCTCCCCCTCCCTCCCTCGCTCCTCCCCCTCCCTCCCTCGCTCCCTCCCCTCCCTCCCTCGCTCCCTCCCCCCTCCTCCCTCGCTCCCTCCCCCTCCCTCCCTCGCTCCCTCCCCCCTCCCTCCCTCGCTCCCTCCCCCTCCCTCCCTCGCTCCCTCCCCCTCCCTCCCCTCGCTCCCTCCCTCGCTCCCTCCCCCTCCCTCCCTCGCTCCTCCCCCTCGCTCCCTCGCTCCCTCCCCCCTCCCTCCCTCGCTCCCTCCCTCCCTCGCTCCCTCCCCCCTCCCTCCCTCGCTCCCTCCCTCCCTCGCTCCCTCCCTCCTCGCTCCCTCCCTCCCTCGCTCCCTCCCCCCTCCTCCCTCGCTCCCTCCCCCCTCCCTCCCCTCGCTCCCTCCCCTCGCTCCCTCCCCGCTCCCTCCCCCTCCCTCCCTCGCTCCCTCCCCCCTCCCTCCCCTCCCTCCCTCGCTCCTCCCTCCCCTCGCTCCTCCCCCTCCCTCCTCGCTCCCTCCCCCCTCCCTCCCTCGCTCCCTCCCCCCTCCCTCCCTCGCTCCCTCCCCCTCCCTCCTCGCTCCCTCCCCCCTCCCTCCCTCGCTCCCTCCCCCCTCCCTCCCTCCTCCCTCGCTCCCTCCCCCCTCCCTCCCTCGCTCCCTCCCCCTCCCTCCCTCGCTCCCTCCCCCTCCCTCCCTCGCTCCCTCCCCCCTCCCTCCCTCGCTCCCTCCCCCCTCCCTCCCTCGCTCCCTCCCCCCTCCCTCCCTCGCTCCCTCCCCCTCCCTCCCTCCCCTCGCTCCCTCCCCCCTCCCTCCCTCGCTCCCTCCCCCCTCCCTCCCTCGCTCCCTCCCCCCTCCCTCCCTCGCTCCCTCCCTCGCTCCCTCCTCCCCTCCCTCCCTCGCTCCCTCCCCCCTCCCTCCCTCCCTCCCCTCCCTCCCTCGCTCCCTCCCCCTCCCTCCCTCGCTCCCCCCCCCTCCCTCCCTCGCTCCCTCCCCCCTCCCTCCCTCGCTCCCTCCCTCGCTCCCTCCCCCCTCCCTCCCTCGCTCCCTCCCCCTCCCTCCCTCCTCCCTCCCCCCTCCCTCCCTCGCTCCCTCCCCTCGCTCCCTCCCCCCTCCCTCCCTCGCTCCCTCCCCCCTCCCTCCCCTCCTCCCTCCCCCTCCCTCCCTCGCTCCCTCCCCCCTCCCTCCCTCGCTCCCCCTCCCCCTCCCTCCCCTCGCTCCCTCCCCCTCCCTCCCTCCCTCCCTCGCTCCCTCCCCCCTCCCTCCTCCCTCCCCCCTCCCTCCCTCGCTCCCTCCCCCCTCCCTCCCTCCCTCCCTCGCTCCCTCCCCCCTCCCTCCCTCGCTCCCTCCCCCCTCCCTCCCTCGCTCCCTCCCCCCTCCCTCCCTCGCTCCCTCCCCCCTCCCTCCCTCGCTCCCTCCCCCCTCCCTCCCTCGCTCCCTCCCCCCCTCCCTCCCCGCTCCCTCCCCCTCCCTCCCTCGCCCCTCCCCCCTCCCTCCTCCCCTCCCTCGCTCCCTCCCCCCTCCCTCCCCCTCCCTCGCTCCCCCTCCCTCCCTCGCTCCCTCCCCCCTCCCTCCCTCGCTCCCTCCCCCCTCCCTCCCTCGCTCCCTCCCCCTCCCTCCCTCGCTCCCTCTCCCTCGCTCCCTCCCCCTCCCTCCCTCGCTCGCTCCCTCGCTCCTCCCCCCTCCCTCCCTCGCTCCCTCCCTCGCTCCCTCCCCCCTCCCCTCCTCGCTCCTCCCCCTCCTCCCTCGCTCCCTCCCCCCTCCCCCTCCCTCCCTCGCTCCCCCCTCGCTCCCTCCCCCCTCCCTCCCTCGCTCCCTCCCCCCTCCCTCCCTCGCTCCCTCCCCCCTCCCTCCCTCGCTCCCTCCCCCCTCCCTCCCTCGCTCCCTCCCCCCTCGCTCCCTCCCCCCCTCCCTCCCTCCCCCTCCCTCCCTCGCTCCCCCTCCCTCCTCGCTCCCTCCCCCCTCCCTCCCTCGCTCCCTCCCCCTCCCTCCCTCGCTCCCTCTCCCTCCCTCGCTCCCTCTCCCTCGCTCCCTCCCCCTCCCTCCCTCGCTCCCTCCCCCTCCCTCCCTCGCTCCCTCCCTCGCTCCCCTCCCCCCCTCCCTCCCTCGCTCCCTCCCCCCTCCCTCCCTCGCTCCCTCCCCCCTCCCTCCCTCGCTCCCTCCCCGCCCTCCCTCCCTCGCTCCCTCCCCCCTCCCTCCCTCGCTCCCTCCCCCCTCCCTCCCTCGCTCCCTCCCCCTCCCTCCCTCGCTCCCTCCCCCCTCCCTCCCTCGCTCCCTCCCCCCTCCCTCCCTCGCTCCCTCCCCCCTCCCTCCCTCGCTCCCTCCCCCCTCCCTCCCTCGCTCCCTCCCCCCTCCCTCCCTCGCTCCCTCCCCCCTCCCTCCCTCGCTCCCTCCCCCTCCCTCCCTCGCTCCCTCCCCCCCCTCGCTCCCTCCCCCCCTCCCTCCCCCTCCCTCCCTCGCTCCCTCCCCCCTCCCTCCCTCGCTCCCTCCCCCCTCCCTCCCTCGCTCCCTCCCCCCTCCCTCCCTCGCTCCCCTCCCCTCCCTCCCCCCCTCCCTCCCTCCCTCGCTCCCTCCCCCCTCCCTCCCCCGCTCCCTCCCCCCCTCCTCCCCCGCTCCCTCCCCCTCCCTCCCCGCTCCCTCCCCTCCCTCCCTCGCTCCCTCCCCCTCCCTCCCTCGCTCCCTCCCCCTCCCTCCCTCGCTCCCTCCCCCTCCCTCCCTCGCTCCCTCCCCCCTCCCTCGCTCCCTCCCTCCCTCCCTCGCTCCCTCCCTCCCTCCCTCCCTCGCTCCCTCCCCCCTCCCTCCCTCCCCCCTCCCCCCTCCCTCGCTCCCTCCCCCCCTCCCTCGCTCCCTCCCCCCCCCTCCCTCGCTCCCTCCCCCCCCTCCCTCGCTCCCTCCCCCCCTCCCTCCCTCGCTCCCTACCCCCTCGCTCCCTCCCCCCTCCCTCCCTCCCTCCCTCCCTCCCTCCCCCCCTCCCTCCCCCCTCCCTCCCTCCCTCCCTTCCTCCCTCCCCCCTCCCCCTCCCTCCCTCGCTCCCCCCTCCCTCCCCCCTCCCTCCCTCGCTCCCCCCTCCCTCCCTCGCTCCCCCCTCCCTCCCTCGCTCCCCCCTCCCTCCCTCCCTCGCTCCCTCCCTCCCTCCCTCGCTCCCTCCCTCCCTCGCTCCTCCCTCCCTCCCTCCCTCCCCCCTCCCTCCCTCCCTCCTCCCCCCTTCCTCCCTCCCTCCCTCCCTCCCCCTTCCTCCCTCCCTCCCTCCCCCTTCCTCCCTCGCTCCCTCCCCCTTCCTCCCTCGCTCCCTCCCCCTTCCTCCCTCGCTCCCTCCCCCTCCCTCCCTCGCTCCTCCCCCCCCCTCCCTCCCTCCCTCCTCGCTCCCTCCCTCGCTCCCTCCCCCCCTCCCTCCCCCCCCTCCCTCCCCCCCTCCCTCCCTCCCTCCCCTGCCCCTCCCCCCTCCCTCCCTCGCTCCCTCCCTCGCTCCCTCCCTCCCTCGCTCCCTCCCTCCCTCGCTCCCTCCCCCCTCCCTCCCTCCCTCCCTCCCCCTTCCTCCCTCCCTCCCTCCCTCCCTCCCTCCCCCTTCCTCCCTCCCTCCCTCCCTCCCCCTTCCTCCCTCGCTCCCTCCCCCTTCCTCCCTCGCTCCCTCCCCCTTCCTCCCTCGCTCCCTCCCCCTCCCTCCCTCGCTCCCTCCCTCGCTCCCTCCCCCTCCCTCCCTCGCTCCCTCCCTCGCTCCCTCCCCCTCCCTCCCTCGCTCCCTCCCCTCCCTCCCTCGCTCCCTCCCCCTCCCTCCCTCGCTCCCTCCCTCGCTCCCTCCCCCTCCCTCCCTCGCTCCCTCCCCCTCCCTCCCTCGCTCCCTCCCCCTCCCTCCCTCGCTCCCTCCCCCTCCCTCCCTCGCTCCCTCCCCCTCCCTCCCTCGCTCCCTCCCCCTCCCTCCCTCGCTCCCTCCCCCTCCCTCCCTCGCTCCCTCCCCCTCCCTCCCTCGCTCCCTCCCTCGCTCCCTCCCCCTCCCTCCCTCGCTCCCTCCCCCTCCCTCCCTCGCTCCCTCCCCCTCCCTCCCTCGCTCCCTCCCCCTCCCTCCCTCGCTCCCTCCCCCTCCCTCCCTCGCTCCCTCCCCCTCCCTCCCTCGCTCCCTCCCCCTCCCCCCCTCCCCCTCCCCCCTCCCTCCTCGCTCCCCTCCCCCTCCCCCCTCCCTCCCTCGCTCCCTCCCCCTCCCCCCTCCCTCCCTCGCTCCCTCCCCCCTCCCTCCTCCCTCGCTCCCTCCCTCGCTCCCTCCCCCCTCTCCCTCCCCCCTCCCTCCCTCGCTCCCTCCCCCTCCCTCCCCCTCCCCCCTCCCTCCCTCGCTCCCTCGCTCCTCCCCCCTCCCCTCCCTCCCCCTCCCTCTCCTCCCTCCCCCCTCCCTCCCTCCCTCCCAAACCCCCTCCCCCCCTCCCCAAACCCCCTCCCCCCCCTCCCCAAACCCACTCCCCCCCTCCCCAAACCCACTCCCCCCCTCCCCAAACCACTCCCCCCCCTCCCCAAACCCACTCCCCCCCTCCCCAAACCCACTCCCCCCCCTCCCCAAACCCCCTCCCCCCCCTCCCCAAACCCCCCTCCCCCCCCTCCCCAAACCCCTCCCCCCCCTCCCCAAACCCCCTCCCCCCCCCCCTCCCCAAACCCCCTCCCACCCCTCCCCAAACCCCCTCCCTCCCCTCCCCAAACCCCCTCCCCTCCCCAAACCCTCCCTCCCCTCCCCAAACCCCCTCCTCCCCTCCCCAAACACCCTCCCCACCCCAAACACCCTCCCTCCCCACCCCACCCCAAACACCCTCCCCACCCCACCCCAAACACCCTCCCTCCCCACCCCACCCCAAACACCCTCCCTCCCCACCCCACCCCAAACACCCTCCTCCCCTCCCCAAACACCCTCCCCCTCCCCAAACACCCTCCCTCCCCTCCCCAAACACCCTCCCTCCCCTCCCCAAACACCCTCCCCAAACACCCTCCCTCCCCTCCCCAAACACCCTCCCCTCCCCCAAACACCCTCCCTCCCCTCCCCAAACACCCTCCCTCCCCTCCCCAAACACCCTCCCTCCCCTCCCCAAACACCCTCCCCTCCCCTCCCCAAACACCCTCCCCTCCCCTCCCCAAACACCCTCCCTCCCCTCCCCAAACACCCTCCCCCCCTCCCTCCCCCCCCAAACACCCTCCCTCCCCTCCCCAAACACCCCTCCCTCCCCTCCCCAAACACCCTCCCTCCCCTCCAACACCCTTCCCCCCCCCAAACCCCTTCCCCCCCCTCCCCAAACCCCTTCCCCACCCTCCCTCCCCTCCCCAAACCCCCTCCCCCCCCCAAACCCCCTCCATCCCCCTCCTCCCCTCCCCCTCCTCCCCCTCCCCTCCTCCCCCTCCTCCCTCCCCTCCTCCCTCCCCCTCCCCCCCTCCCCCCCCTCCCCCCTCCCCTCCCCCTCCCTCCCCTCCCCCCTCCCTCCCCTCCTCCCTCCCCTCTCCCCCTCCCCTCCTCCCCTCCCCCTCTCCCCCTCCTCTCCCCTCCTCCCCTCTCCCCTCCCCCCTCCCTCCCCTCCCCCTCCCTCCCTCCCCCCTCTCCCCCTCTCCCCCTCCCCCTCCCTCCCCCCTCCCTCCCCTCGCTCCCTCCCCCCTCCCTCCCTCGCTCCCTCCCCCCTCCCTCCCTCGCTCCCTCCCCCCTCCCTCCCTCGCCTCCTCCCTCCCTCCCTCCCTCGCTCCCTCCCCCCTCCTCCCTCGCTCCCTCCCCCCTCCCTCCCTCGCTCCCTCCCCCTCCCTCCCTCGCTCCCCTCCCCCCTCCTCCCTCGCTCCCTCCCCCCTCGCTCCCTCCCCCCTCGCTCCCTCCCCCTCTCCCTCCCCTCCCCCCCTCCCCTCCCCCTCGCTCCCTCCCCCCTCCCTCCCTCGCTCCCTCCCCCCTCCCTCCCTCGCTCCCTCCCCCCTCCCTCCCTCGCTCCTCCCCCCTCCCTCC